>NC_135774.1:1345878-1645878 GCF_028453695.1 Augochlora pura | reverse complement strand
TAAGGCTCTGTTCCTCGTGTTCTCTCTGTGAAAAAAAAGCCATTCTCGAAGAATAATAACGAGAGTCATCACAGTATGGCGGACTTGGACGATTTCTTCGCGAAGAAGGACCGGAAAAAAGCGAAAGGAAAGAAGTTTACGACCACCGAGGAAATAGCGAAGAAATTGGAAGAGACGGGGAAACGTTTGGTAAAGCAGAGACCGAAAGACAAACCATCGAATCCCGAGGTGGAGGAGATTCAACAGACCGAGGTGAATATCCCGTTTCTTTTCCTATAAATTCGCCACGATTATCTTTATTACCCCGAAACGATGCGGCCTTTGTATCTCGAGAACTAACAGCTCACCCGTGTGTGCCATAGGCCGCTGCCATATTTGTTCGCGTAAACGTCATTCGTACGATTTCTGAAATTATCTACTAGTTTTAGAGAGGCACGGGAATTTCATGTGACCGATTTTGCCTCCGCTGTTCGAAGATCGAATCGTTATGTAATTGCGTTGGAACGCGAAAGCGAATATTTCCTCTAGAAAACTCGCATACCATCAGCAGCTGTTCGAAAATTATTAACGGAAACGGTTTTCAGTTAGATGAATTTTCCTATTTGATAAAAATGTAGTTTGTTTTTTAACTCGTGCTGTAATATGCAATTAAATTGCATTGTTCTCATTGTAAAAGCCAAGATATCTTTAGAATGTTAAATAGTTGTGAACAGAGGAGGTAGCATATCTGCATATCTACATACTTATTATTTTGTAGGATGAAGATGAATGGAAGGAATTTGAAGAAGAAAAGAAGGATTACACCGGTTTAAAAATAGGAAACTTAACAGTTAATGAATGTTTGGATGTGGAAACTGACGATGAAAAAGCCACAGAGGACAATAGCTCGGATGGAGAGTCCGGGGAAGGTGGTGGCAAGCATTTGGGTCCATGGAAGAAGCCGGAGGCTCCTCCCCAGCCTCAACCGGAAGTAGTCGAACCAGTTGCTCCTCCACCCCCACCTCCTGTTCTATCGGGTGGAAGTAGTTATAAGCCTCCACACTTAAGAAATGTTCAAACTGTAACAGCTAGTCCTAGACCACGAGGAAAGAACATTGCACCGGATATACACAGCGAGGAGTACTTCCCGACTTTGAATTCAAAGCAGCAACAGAGCAACGAACCGAATGGACCATGGGGCAGACGGTAAGGGAAACTATTACCCAATCTAGGAATATTTCTCGTAGAAGTGCGGGACTACGATAGAATTGACCCATTCTTTTAGGAAACGAGACGAAGGCGTGTTCGAAGAAGTCCGTAACAAAGGAGGAAGTAGATTGTACGTGCCGGAGCAGACACAAGCGCCGAAACTCACGCTGGGCAACAAATACGGTGCCCTCTCGCAAGATCAAAGCTGAAAGGCATCTCCGCTGACTCAATCAAACGACAAACAATCAATATTGCGTCATCGCCTCTCACCGTTTCGTGGCCCAGCTGCGCTATAAAGTATCTTTTCTAGGATAGACTGCAACGAACGTGTATCATAATTACGCATCAAGATATCACGTACATGCCCTAGTTTCGATATGCCCAGGCTGATAATCAGTTTCGCTCGACGTGGGTTTTAGTATCGGGCTCGACAGAGTTCGGACGCGACCTCTTCAAACCACCGGTAAAGCACAAACGTGCTCGCGACGCTTTATTTTCGTACGAGAGAGAGACATGCTCAAATGTTTAGCACCAGTTTTCTATTTAATTTTTTTAATCGACATAGACCGTAAGCGAACGAGATAACGTAGATGAGATCGGGGGTTCGCTAGGACGAATCCTGTGTCGAGGTAGGCACGCTGGTTGGAGAAGAGTTCGCGCGACGATCGCACTGTTTCCGCGTGCGGTGCTGTTTTTTATTTTTGCCGCGTGTAACGCTTTACTGACCACGTTCGATTTGCCTTCGTAAACACCACGAAAATAGGGATTAGGGCACCACCAGGATACTCAGATAATGTGACAACTACTAGGAAGAGATAATATGTACCGGAAATATATTTGTATTCCGCGAGGGGAACTCGTTTTAGTCAAATCTATTGATCGATCGGCGAATCGACACCTTAACGAAAATCGGGCTCGATTCGCCGTGAGCCGTCTCGTTTATTCAAAGTAATTGTTCCGCTCTCGAATTTACCGTGTCAACGAACATACAAAAGGAGAAACAAACATATAAAATGGCGGTGCATATATGTATAAATATATATATATACATGTGTGTTTGTATATGTTATAACTGACAAATAATTGAACTCCGGGGCTGGGCTTTGGAACGGCGCGAAAAAACACACGACACGAGAAAACAAATGAGTAAGCTGATATAACATTGGTTGAAAGGAATATATGAAAGAAATATAAGTGCGTAAAATATCTATGTATATATGTATGTATGACATGTATTTATATGTGTGCATACATTATATATATATGTACATGAAGACATATATAAATATCAAGAAAACGTACGAAAGCTGAAAAATCGGAAGTGGTATACAAACAGGAAGTAAGCTAGAAAATGAAAGAGAGAGAGAGAGGAAGGGAAAAAACACGCGCGTATCGAAAAAATACAATACAACACAACACACAAGAGGAAAAATGAGTGTACGCTTTTGTTGACGCTTGTTTAATTATTTTTGTTAATTTAGGAATTTCTTTCGCGAGAGGAGGAAAAATGTAGCGACAGAGATTTAAAGATGAGGGGGTTCTCCTGTGTGTAATCAGGGACTTGGGGTGCTAGCGCTGTTATTTTTGAAAATAAAAATGAAGATAAATGAAATGTTTGAAAGGGAGAGAGAGTATGAGAACGAAAGAGAGAGAGAAAGAAAGAACGATTGATCGAGAAAGCAGAGTGAAACACGAGCCATATTAACACAAAAGCGAGGTTGAGGAACAAACGGAGCCTTGTATAGTGAACGATATAAAGAAAGAGAAAGAAAAATATGTGATTATTTATAATAAATTTCCTAGGACAACTTACACGTACTGCCTTAAAAAGCATTTTAATTTCTCGTGAACAAGCTACGATACGCGTGTCGATGATCTCGCGGCTAATTCTGTGAAGCAGCAGGAGTACGTGGGAGAGAAGTGAGAGAAACGCGAGTGGTCGTCGTTCTGTTTGTTAGAATTAAAGGGAACGTTTTACGGGCATTTCCACAGTAAATTATTTCGCGACGAGAAAGCTAGTGCCGTTCGGTTGGCCAATTACTTCGTTCATTATCATCGAATAAGCCACTCCCAACTGATATTTGTTCGCTTGTAAAAATCTGCTATGTAAATATACGCGGTAAACACGTGTATGATCGATATAGAAGAGGATCGAATGAGATACGGGTCTCGATGATTGTTACTTAGGCGTAGAGCGAATAGAGAACACCCGTAGAACTTTTATATACTGTTTTCCTTCCGAATGAACGAATTGATTGACTGACCTCCATCGGAATCAGGAGCCACCGGCTTGTAATTTCTCGATTGATCGCGCGGCGATCCCCTCGAGGCGGCGAGGAATATTTTCTTCGGAGAAAGGGGCGTTCTCCTCGGACGGCGAGGTCCTGATCGATCCTAAATAGTAATCGAATTCGAGGGGGAGAAACGAAGTCACGTGGCGGCGCGCACACCCCCGTGAACGACGTTTGGACTTCGTCTGCCTTTTTGTTACAGAATAGTTGAAATAAAATCATTTTTATTACGACTGTTAATCGAGAGAAAATGAGATATGAGAGGATGAAAAGGAGAGAGAGAGCGAGCGAGCGCGCACGAAAGAGATAAAAAAGAGAGAGAGAGAAAGCAGGTAATACGAAACCTGCTTACTTATAAAAAATGATAGAAGTTAAGCGATTAAAGAAACAATCACAGAGGGAAATGTTCTGGTAACATTCGTCTTTGTTTCATTTTGGTAACATCTCCGAACGACACACGATGTTCAAGATTTTGATTTTGAGAATCGATTAATAAACATTTTTTGCAAGTAACTGTGGCACACACATGCGGTTCGATGCTTTCTCATTGTACGCAACACTTGTATCGAGAGATTACTATTACAAGATTATATTTTTCGTGTCCCGAGAATGTACATAATATACGAGGGTAATTTTTAACCTGTTATATCGACGTACACCCCCTGCATAACGCCTTTTAGATCACGTGTGCGACGTCGCCTTCAATGGTCCCGGTATCGAGTGATTACTATTGATCCGCGCGATTTTCAAAATATTTTACGTGAAATGTAAGAAAACAATGCGGCAACTAGATTAAGAATTGAATTCTAGTGGTATTATTATCGATATTATTATTATTATATAAAGTAAGACGTTTTATTGACTACCACGAGTAAGAAGACGGAACATTGAAGTGAGCGTTCGCACGATGAAGAGACAGTGAAAGAGTCTGCGTAAGAAGGTTCGTTCAAAGCAGATCTTCGGGCCTTATCGTGCTCTCCTCGCTGGAAAGAAAGCAAGGTTGTGAAGCACTTATCACTGCACCTCGCGCCGGTGATTGTACATGGAATCGCGAACGTACGTTTCGCAGTATTTCAAACCGTGGCTCCCCTCATTGCTGTACGTGCTGTACATCGGCGACTCCAGCAAAGACTCTCTAAACTTTGGCAAAAAGTAGATCCAAACTTTCATCATCGATCCCACCTGAGAAGAAAAAAAACACATTCTATGTTGCTGGCCAAACAACCGTTTCAAACGAAACTTATACCTCGTCGAATTTATCGGTTCCCTTCAGCTTCCATTCTGGAGCCAGTATAACGTCTGCCATTGATCGTTCATAGAACCCTGGATGTTCCTCCAGTTCATCCAATTTGGATAACATTTTCGTATCCACGTCGTACACTTCGCCGATCACATGCTGTTCAACCGTAAACGATTGTAAATTACAATAATGCACGATCCGGAAAAAGCATTCGTCGACGTGAACGCTAACATTGATCAAATTATAATCCGCAAACGGGTGATTTAGTTCAAGTACAAACGAAGGCTGTTTATTAGTGGTCCGCTGAAGTTCATGCAAGTTCGAAGCGAATGAGAATTTGATTTAGACTACGGATCAATTAGTACGCAACAAATGCAAATAAAATTCTGTAATCCATCGTGATTAGTTTCTCAAACAGTTTTGCATAGTCGAAACTTTGGCGCTAATCAGTCAAACTATTCGATACCTGCGCCACTGAGGCGACAATGATACCATCTTTCGAAGCCCTAGTGAAATTGATAGTGACCCTACTGTTTTTTTTTTTTTTTTTATCAATCGAGTAATACTCACGTGACCAACTCCAGGTTTCTTCAACAAAAACGGTATATTATATCTGGTTGCAATAATTAAAGGATAAGGAACCGAGGTTCGTCCGAGTCCGAGGAATTTCGAGTACCCACACGCAGCATCCGAGATCAGACTATGATTAGGCTCGCCGCGTTTTAGTGTTCCGTAGACGAACACACGGTACAGTGGGTTCTTGAACAGATTTTCGTACATGTTTAAATCGTTGCTGGTCCCTGTTAATTAACGAGACGTTTACGAACTGTTCTGAAATGGACCACAAACGTGACACAAATGTATGATAACGTCGACTATTGGAACAATATGGAATTTGATGTCACACGATCTGAAATATCAACGTTTTTAAGCCCTTTAAATCAACGAACTACAGTCGAACGGAACTTGATCGCAGTTGGTGAGATAGAGAACGCCAGGAATGAATGACCGATGGAGAGATATTTGGCTCTATACAGCTCCACGAACGTGTGACAAAAATCTACATTGGCTGATAGCTAATTGGTCTATTTTTATACCTCGTCCGTTGATTGCATTTTAACGTTGCTACAGTTTTTAATTAATCAACTTTGTCCGGTTTCCGCCGATTGTGGTAAGATGGCGACAGTCTCGCAGAAACTTCCGGCACTCGTTAGAAGATGACGCCACCGGCTTATTCCTTTCTCGTAAATTCTTGCTTGGTTATAAATCGTAGATCGCCTGCGGTTTACGATTACAACGACGATTAACTGTTTTCACTGTATTACGATACACTACGAAATGCCAACGACTCGAACGACGTGGTAAAACTAGTGAAACTTGATCGTTGCTTGCGACCAGAGACGACCGAAAGTGAATTTCGCAGCCACGCCTGACGGTGTTTCGCTTTCTATACTGGATCAATGAAACTAGAGGTCATGCACGTACAATTCTACGCCGGACACCGATTTCGTCATCAATCTCGGCGGCGTTTCCGGTATTCGTTTCACGCGAATAACATACTAATTACGACGGAATCTACTCAATCGTTCCGCGCAATTTTCTCGCGCGGTTTGCACCAAATTTATAAACGTTGATTGGCCTTTAATCGTCCCACGCTTATGCATACATTTCAACAATGTTCGCGAATGATTATATATAGTACAACAGGGTCGAAAATAACTGCTCACTTTATACGGGTCGCCTCACTGCTGCAACAGAGCTCGCTTATGCAGAAAAATGCAGCGAAATTAAAACGAAAAAAATGCAGACGAGAATCTTTGCGATTTTTCTTCGCTCGAATTCTAAACGCGAAACTTGTAAACTAGTCTTCGACTACGAAGTATTTTCGTTAACTTTTGCAGAACGTTTCGAAAAATTTCGACGCAACAAAGAGAATTCTTCCGCAATGATCGCGCGACGCGAACGAGAAGGATTAAATCGAGATGAATCGAAGAGCTTTTTACCTCGTCCGGCAAGGATCGAATTTCCATCGGTTTCGGTAAATCCGGTATGTGCGGTAGGTCATGCAACGAATAGATCTGCAGCAACGCGATGTTGGTCAGCATCACCGCGGCTGCGATGTGCAACAGCATCGTTGCAATTTTGCGACGCCGGCCGACTGACGTTTTCGCGAACCGTCCGACGCGTACAGGCCTGGCTCCGTGATCGGGTTGGAGGTCAAGGGTTCACACGATAAGAGCTTTCGCGACATGATCCGATAATTTCAGTTTTTTTTTTGTACTTGACGCTCTTTTGTCCGCTCTCGATACGCCCCGATCTCGGTCAAAGACTACTGAAATCTGGTGTTCGTCGCTCGTCGAGGCTGTCGCATCATGCGGCAAAGTTATTGCTCGAATTATCTGCGGCATTATCAGAGGCCTACCGAAAGCAGAGAATCGTTTAAATAAAACGTGAAAATGATTTAGAATTTTGGTTAAGAAGACCGGAAAAGTTACTCTGATCTTCTCGCGCAAGATTTTACTCTCCGGTGACACGAAATCTTGGAACGCGTCGCTCGACGACGCGGCATTGCTCCTCCTGATGCTCAAAAGTTCCTCGAACGTGGTCCAATTGATTTCATCCTCGGTTTCGAAACCGCCTCCCTGCGATTAACAGTGCCGAAGACAATTCCGTTTGAGAATCGTGCGCTGGTTTACCTCCAAGAGGACGTGCAGGAGGCCCGCGCTCGTATCTCCGGCTAGCAAGAAGTTTTGATAGTACAGGCAGCTTATCAGATCTCTCAGAGTGTACTTAGTCAGGTGATTATCTATGTAGAAATCGGGGCCTGTTAATGTCTTGCGAAACCCGGGGGCGAGATAGACGGTAATTACAGCTCAGGTCCAAGTATTGTAAGCACAGGTTTCCGGTCGAGGCTAGCACGCCGTTGATCGGGAAGCTTTCGGTTTTAAACGGATGATGCTTCTCGTAATCCTCGGCCACTTTCTTTCTCTAAAAATCCAATCTTTCATCATTTAACGACCGCTGACTAGTCCGAACGCGACAGGAATTGTTCAACGATTTTAATTACCCGCGTGGATATTAGATCATGGTCGACGCTTCCTGTTCTCAGAGCTTTGATCGACACGTCCGTGACGGCTGGAAATAATCTCGTTCGAATGAAACGCGTCGACTTACGCGCACGCTCGCGCATCGATCGTACATATTTTGGATCGCCTGGAAAAGCTCCGAACCGATCGCGATTTATTGTTCTTTCTCCCCTTCTCCTCCGTCGATTCGTTAGATTCCTTGGATACCAAATCGTCGGCGGACGTAGCCAGTTCCTCGAACCTCTTGCGGCGAAGATCCATGATTTCCTCGTGCTCCAGCGTCGTTCTAACGCGATAAATCCATATTAGGCGCGGTGGAGACTTCGCCAAGGGGTCATTCTACGTACATCTTAAGTTCCTTGATTATCGCCCACGCACCGTCGTCGCACATTCTGTTCCCCAGCAGGCTCAGGCTCTTCAATGATCTGCGGATATCGTGGATTTTTCAAATAACACGCGCAGCTCGCTGGACGCGGAGGAAATGCAACGAACTGGGTCGCGATAGCGCGATAACGCATTTAATATATATATATTTAACCCTCTTAATGCCGGACCGAAAAGCCAAATTTTACGGTTGTACTAGGGTTTGGGAAAAGGCTCATAAAAATCAAACGAAAAGCAATATTTACATAATACAAAAAGCAGTGTATTAAGGACGAAATCGAGAATGACACAGCGATGCCAATTTTTCTAAATTCATTGGAAATTACATAAATAACAAAGGTATAAGTATAGGCACTTTTCGCCACTGCATCGCGGGCCGATATATCGGCCCTCCGGCACTAAAAGGGTTAATATACATACGTACTCGTAGCTTCGCAGAGAAACATTAAGCGTATCTCTGAGAGTAAAAGCAGAGGATCGACTCGATTTACCTGTTGGTACGAAGCATGGAGCCCAAGTGAGCTGCGCCTTCGCACGTGACACGGTTGTTCGACAAGCTCAGGCCAATTAATTTCGGATCGTTCGGCGGGTCACGGTACTGCAGTTCGTTCGCGATCTTCTTCGCGCCCTCGTCGGATATTTTGCAATGTCTCAGGGTCAGGAACAGCAGACTGGATAACACAGTTTCCATTAAAAGGGTTCGCGAAAGATTCGATAAATTCTCAGGGAACTTACTTGCCAGCTGGCTGACAGAGCAAGTGAAAATTCTCCTGCGCGTTCGGATTCATGTCGAGATCCAGGTCCCGAAGGCATCCGATGCTCGTCATCATCTCCGCGATCTGCATCACGCCGAACGCGTTTATGCGACTGTCCGGCAGCCTGTGGAATGGACGAGACAATTAATTCGACTCTCTCTCTCTCTCTCTCCTCTCTTTCTCTCGCTAAAGGGGGAGCGGGACGTCGTTGGATTACTTGAGAACCGTGATGGTGTTGTACTTCTGCATCGCCGAGTTCAATGCATCCAGGATGCAAATCGACACTTCGCAACGTGCCGGTGAAACAAACGAACGAGTCCGTGAAGACATTGGAGTAAGATTAGGTTCGAATAATCTTCATCGAATTTACTGATATTTAAAAAATTGTTAAGACCTATTATCCGTTGTATAAGTCATCAAATTAAATTTTACAATGTAATAAAAATACTCATCTCTGCTTTCAATCTTGTTCGGAGCGTCCTGCTTTTTACCTTCGTAAGTCAGGTGAAAAATGGCCGACGGCGTAACATCGTCGGTGCTAGAAAATTTAATATTTACTCTCACGATTATCTCTCTCGCTGTGCAGACATTTTTTCACCTTTGCTGAGACGACGCCCTGATTAATCGGACATCCACCGTTCCTTTCACCTAACGATTTCTCGTTATCAATTAACAAATACAACGGGAAGTATCGAGCGTGATCACTAACCACGAGTTTTGGTAGCGGTTCCACGGTGTACTCCTCGCAATACTTTAAGAATTCGGAGGCGAAGTTCTCTTTGGAGTTCCTGGCGGTGTCGCCGGCTGTCAAGAAACCGCAACGACGTTATCTGTATCGGCAATTACCTCATTCGATGACTCACCTACTACCGAAGGCACCCTGTCTCTGATGGAAGCGCTGTATCTGCTCTTTTTATCCATTATTAAATGAGAGAGAAAATTAAGTTTGCTAACTCGGGAGGTTATGACAACCGGAAAATCGAACGATTTAATTGGTCGTTGCGTACAAGTGAAAAGCGACGTTATGCAATCGTTTGGAGTCATTCGGGGACTTTACTCTTGGTACGATTCATCAATTATATTAATAATTTAAACCTAGAACGTGTTAACTTTTAGAATGGGGATAAGGAAAACCTCAGCGTTTTAGCATTTATTTATACGGTTGCAGGCAATTTAAAAATGTTGTAGACTCGCCAGCAACAATGTAGGGTCGTTCTAGGGTTAATCTATAATTATATAGTCTAATAATTTTTTATATATTGTCTACCAATTCTTTACCTAGTCTACCAATTCTTTAAATCATCGCTACTTTTGTATTTTGCGTACTAAACGGTTTACCATAGAATTCACCAAACAACCAAACGACAATAAAACTGTACAAATGACGCGGCTCTCGGTGCATTTCTCACCATCTTATCGCGTCTATACACTCAATGACACTCGGCGAAAGGGGACACGACGCGAGCAATAAATTCACAAGAGCCCTGGCGCCTACGAATCCCGCAGACCATTCGAACACGTTCCCATGGGCCAGTCACCATGGGGGTAGATGTAACAGGACACCGAAGAGAGTTCTAGAGCAACGAAACAAGGGTAACAGTTTCGGGGGAGGTATCGAACGATTTCTGGTAGTCCGAATGGCCCGGATACGACTCGAGTGGGATGCGTCAGGATCTCGAGGGATTAAATTCGTCGATCGCGAGGCTGTCTCGCAGAGGGTGCTCACCGAAATGCTTTATAATCGCGCGCGAGCAACGACGATGTCACCCGAGTTGTTTTCGAACTATTGGATTGGCAACTAAGTGATTGAAAAAAATATTGTTCTCTTATTATTTTTATTAAAGAAGAATTTCATTTCTTATTTCTCCTCCCTCTTTGAATTTGGGGCTTATTAAATTTTACAAATTTCTTTCTGAAACCTTATCAAACTATATCAAAGGAGTTTTGTACATTTCGCTCGGATATAAAAGGCTCTATTGGCCGGCGCTAAGAGGGTTAATTGCCAACGCGATAGAAACTGGCCCGAAATTCGAGTCCCCTTGAACCGACCGGAGCGTATCGCGCCATTTGCCGAAACGAGATCGAAACGTGACCGGAACACCGTGAAATCGCGCGCCGCGCCGCCAGCAGGTCTGCCGGTTCGTGTTCGAGCTGCGATATAGCGGCGATTCGAAGCGGCTCCGAGCTCAGTCGAGCTCGACGCTTTGCCCGCGCGGTTCCGTGTCCAAAGAGAGAGAGAAAGAGAAAGAGTGGGAGAACGCGCCGCTCTCCGCCGCGAAGTCTTTGACAGCGCGCGAACACGTTGAAAATATTAACTAAATCATTTTTACAAACGACAATACGTAAACATCAAGACAGGATCTCGTGAACGTTACCACGGACATTTCTCAGTGGGACAGAATTATTTCCGAGCTGGGTCTCGCACGCCCTGGGAGTCGGCAGGCCGGAGGAGTCGATCGGAGGTGGGTGACAGTCTTTTAAGAGTTTCGCCACGGGATCTTCTCGTGGCTCGCGGTCGGGTCCCCGAGCGAGAAACGTGTGAACAATAGAGTCGAGGGTGTTTTGCAATGCAAAGGGGCATTGTCAGTGGCTCGCGAGTGGCTCGCAAATGGCCCCGCAAATGGCACGCGTGGTTTCTTAATGTCAACGCGGCTGACGGGTCGCCGGCGCGCCGCGTGCAACGCGCTTGCTTCCGCCTGCTTTGAAACGCGGATATTTTGGATCCTCGTTTCTTTATCGGGGATCGTTTTGATTAAAAAATCTCTGAGAAAGTTGGTCGGAGTTTTACGGATCGTGGAGGCGAGGAGATCGTGGCCCACGTTTCGCGGTGCTCCCCTTTCCGGCGCGCGTGAGACCGGCCCGGCCAATCGCATTAATTTACGACTGTTTACATCGCCGGGCCAGGGTGTGCCATAAAGCCGGACCCACCACCATGAATTATGCATCGCGGGGTGGGTTTCCTTTCTCGATTTCTTTCGTTCGGGCCTGGGATCGAACCGCGGCCGCCGCCACGCCGCCGCCGCCGCCGCGCCGTTTCGTCACGATTCGACGAAATCGTTCCTCGATCGCGCCTCAAAAACAGAGAAACTCCGGCTCGAGATGATGCACACACGCTACGTCCTGTCCCAAGCTTTGTTCCTCTTTTTACCATCCGGCCACTAAATTGGGACGAATTATGGTTTAATGAACGCGACGGGGCTGCGATTAATTAACCGTCCCTCACGCGATTGGGTTTTTCTGCGTCTGCTCGACTCGAGTCCGAATTCGAAATTGTCGACGCGGTCGAGGCAGGTTGGAAATGCGTCGCGCGGACGGACGTGGCGCGATGTTCGTTCGAAATGCAGTCGATATGCACTTTGCCGCCGGTGAAACTGGAGAACGAGCTGACGAACGCGACTCGACGACGTCGCGTCAAATGTTTCATTCATAGCTACGACGAATCGAATGTGTCGAATTTTATGAATCGCGAGGGCGGAAAACGATGACCAGTTGTCGATGGTTTTTGGTAAACTTGTTTAACCCCTTGCACCATGATTCCTCTCATACTGTGTCAATCAGCATCTGTTTATTCTCAATACTTTCTTTAATAGGCCTAGACTATTCCTATTTCTTGTATTGCGTTCATTTCCTTTCGTTTCTGTACTTTGATAACAGAAGAATTAAATTTGGTTTCGATTTGAAATAAATTAGTGGATCATTTGTGAAATCCGAGAGAGGACAACCGAGTGCAAAGTGTTAGGATTTACGGAATTACGACACTGTGACACTAGATTTACGGAATCCGTCAAAACGACGGGTCACTGATTTGTTAACGTACTATTATTCAGATTTTAAAGATACATTTATTTATAAGATACGATTTATTTATCGATTATATTTACTATAATTATTTATATTTATTTATTTATCGATTACATTAATGATTAGAATAAATCGTTACTTTCGTAAACAAATATAAAACGGCTGCTTTTATTACTCCGTAAACCTAGCGTTAAAGCTGCGACGATGCCGTCATAGCTCGCGTCCCCGACGTAAATCGAATTTGGAGCACGAAAGCGACGACGTTTTCGGCGGGCAGCTCCGACGCTCGTTTAACAGGCGCGCGCGTTTCAGGGGCCGTAAACCTCGGAGCTGTCGAGATCTGGTTACGATCGCGAAGAGAGGATCCCCGCGCGGACGGTTGACGCCGCGGCGTGAACAACTATGACAGTTATTACGCGACGGGCCAAACGATCCACGGTATTCCAGCGTGGACGGGGAGCAGCGAAACGGCGGGATAACGCGGCGGGCCGCGCGGGGACACGTTCTCACGGCCGGCCAAGGTAGTAATTCATTGGCAGTGGTAAAACCGTTCAATCTGCGACTGGACGAGACGAGTGCCGAGGAGACTGGTTCGGGGGACTCGTCCCGGAGGAAACGTGGCCTCCGCCGGTGAGCAGCGGGTCCTGGATCTCGGAATATCTCGGGCTGGGCCGTCCGCCATTGTCGGAGTCGTATTCCCATCGCGAAAAGAATTCTCCCTCGAATGGGGAATTAAAGGAACCTGTTCCGGACCGATTAACGTCAATTTGTATTCCTCGGAATTCGAGTCTCGCGGCGCGGGGTGGCCGGCCGTTCCAGGACCGAGGCGGCACGCGTTAGAAAACCGCGGCTGCTTCGAAGCTTTTCGGCGGCGATTGGAACGAAGAGATCGCGAGGCGCTGCAGGAGCGTCCGGATAAAATGCGACGACGACGACGACGCGTAGGAGAATATCTCCGATTAGCCGGCGCGCGAAACGCGCTCGCCGCGCGCGTCGAAAGCGGCGACTCGATCGGTAGTATCTTCCTCGGAGCGTGTGCAGCGGGCACGTCGGATGACTCCTCTCGATTCACGGTGTGCTCACACAGAAGCCGGTTCGGGATTGCCGGAGGCGAGCCGTGCACGCGTGTGTGTCTCTGTGTGTCCGAGAACGCGGCGACACGCGTGTCCAACGGCGCTGATATCGAAATACTATCGCTTCCCACGCGAGAAGGAGTCCTCGATTCTGTCCGCCTCCTCGGCGCGCCCGAGCAACGATTCACGGTTCACGTGCGTGCGTAAAAGCCGCCTTATTGGGAAACTTTAATGGCTAGACCGCGGCGCGACGCGACGCACAATGCCCGGGATCCTTGCGCCCCGCATAGTTCGCGTTCAAAGCTCTCTCCGACGCGATTCGTATCGCTGCGACTGTCGTCCAGAGGTTTCGGTAACTAGACCGTCCTCGAGCTCTCTGGAGTCTTCTCGTCGCGACGCGGATCGATCGCGAGAGAGTTGCAACGGAGTGGTAAAACAAAGTCGGCGGAATCGAGTTTTCTCAATTCAGCTCGTCCTTCGACAAATCAAAAATGGGGTATCAAAAGAAATATCATAAGAATCCTATACGGGGCTGTTGCTCTTCCCATAACTAGATATGGTGCTGCGTTACGGTTTGATAAAGTTACGGGATCTTTTGTTAAAAGATACTTAATGGTTATGGAAAGATTGGGTCACACCTCGAAGAATTTCCGCGATACCGGAGGCCGTTATTACCGATCGCGCTTCCATCGACTTGCTGGACGGGTTCCGACGCGTCGCGGATTTGAAAGCAGCGCGTCATTCCGACGCGCGCAATTAAATTCCGCGATTAATCGCCGGTAAGAGCGCTTGAAGAGCCGGTTAAAGGCTGCCCGGAGATATTCGGTCGCTCCTAATGGTATCGCGGACACAATCTAATCGTAGATTCCCGCGCGCCGGTCGCCGGCGATTCGTCGCGGCGCATTTTAATCGAGGCCCCGTCGCCGTCGTCGTCGTCGTCGCCGTCGGCGGAGAGCGCGTTGAACGATGCGCAGCGCGCGACTCGAATCCCTGATAAAACGTACGAACGCACGCGGTCCCCGCTTTCCGACGCGGCTTTCCTCGAAGCCGGGGTTGAACAGAGCCCGTTCCCCGCATACCTAAGCAAGCGTTAAACGCCTGAAATAACGCGATCCGCTCGTTACGCCGGCTTTTCTCTGAAAGCGGGGGCGACCGGTCAAAGGTTAATTGATATTCGAGGTGTTCGAGGGCGACGTTAACGCGGCGGCCGGTGCTCTTTCAACCTCGCGTGATTTATTCGCGAGCAGAGTCGCGCGCGGGACGGGAAATTGAGAAATTGAGAAATTGAGAAATCGAGAGTCCTCGCGCGACACCTCCGCGACTCTGTATAGAGACCGCGTCTGTATACGTCCGCTCCGCGCGCGCCGCGCATTCTAATCCGAGGACCGGCTGCGCCGCGTACCGAGAAACAGCTGCCCCCGTGGCAATCTCGGCGATCTGGAATGGATTCGTAATAGCGGTTAATGCGTTGCCGAGGAATCGAGAGGGACGACGGTAGCCGGATCTCTTCTTTTCTCGTCGGGATCCGTGGCGGTTCCGCTCGGCTGCCCGAACGCGACGCGATATTCTCGCGAAACTGCGTGACGCGTATTCGCGATACTCGGAATTTATCAAGCGGGGTTCATGGCACTCGCGCCAGACGGAAGCTTATCGGGATTTTCAGGAAACGGTGCCCACTCGCCGGCGACCGCCGTTGCAGCGTGCTATTCCGGTGACGAGAATACGATCGGTTCTCCAAAATGGTCTATCCGCTTGGAAGCGGAACGAATTAGAACGCCGCGATTTCGCGGGATCGTTGGCGACACGGTAAATTGGACGGCGAACGTGTCTTTCGTTGGCTCCGCTTAATCGCGAGTTGTCGTCGAATCGCGGTGTCCGCGCGGAAGAAATGTCGCGTCGACGCGCGACGAGAAACGATCGCGAAATTCGTCGTATAATTCATTTGTCATTTTCCTGCGGGCACAGAGGCGGCATTAAGATTCCGCGGCCGCAAGCAGCGCGTTATGCCAACGACTTTCGCGGACGCGCGTGTGCGCGCCGCGGACATCGTGGGACACGTAGCCCTCGTTTCTACCAACACACGCACACACGCACACGTGTCCAGAAACCAATTTATATTTATGATGTATCGAGGCTCGATGACACAGCGACTGGCTATGCTGGTCTCGGGACCAGCTGGGACTAGCCGGAGAAACGGGCGCGGAACGGAGACGGGGCGTATGAAAATCGTCGGCAGACCGTTCGCTCTTGATTTCTGGAATCGCGTCGCCTTCCGAAAAACTAACCGCCGCGCGTTAACTTGATCGAGGATGACGGGGTGAACGACCGCTACCGTCGCTGCCCGAGTGCTTTAAGATCGAACGCCGAGACCGAAAGAGCTAGGACGGAGGTGAAACGCGTTAGATTACGCAAAGAGAACTTTACAATGAAAACTAAAGCTATAACATTCACGTCCGCGGACGTGTTTAACCCTTTGTATTATAATAACGAGTTAAACTCGTGATAAAGATTCCACGCAAGATCTACTAAATTAATAAATTATTAACCGCTTGCACTATAATAACGTGTCAGACTCGTGATACAGATTTCATGCAGGATCTAATAAATATTAATATTACTAATTATCCACTATATCGGAATAAAAATATATTCTTCTATTAGCAAAGTATAGAGACGAAAGCGCGTAAAGAATAATAAAAGAGACAAAAATTGTCTGGTCCTGTTAAGGAAAATATTAAAGATAATATATGCTAATAAAAATAAATGCTAATCAACGCAGCTTGAAAGGAATAGTAGTGCAAGGGTTTAAAGAAAAATAAGAGCTAATCAATAAAATGTGAAAGGAGTCGTAGTGCAAGGGGTTAAAACAATGATTGCCTAATTTCTACGGGACAAGATTGCGACGATCGGTCGTGGATGTCCAAGAAAATAGGTGTTCAGTTCGAGCGTGTGCCGCGCGGCCGCACGGCGTCGGACGAAGGGCCGTGGAGACGCGTAGTCGGAGCGCGCGCGCGGCGATCAGCGATTATCTTAATTGCCGGGCCTAGCTGGATGCGCCGGGAATCACCGTTAAGCTGGTCTCTCGTCTTTTGCTCGTGGTACCTTAATTATCTCAGCGGTCGGGTCGTTCCACTGGATAACCGACCGAACCGTCCAACTGTTATCGCGCGCCGTCGTTCAATAGGATTCCGCTAGGCTCGGAAGCGAATCCGCAGGAGCGTGCCGCTTCCTGTTGACCGCGTCGATACACGCGTCGATCGTTAACCCTTTATCCCGTCGCTGAAAGGTTCGCCCATCCGGCAACTCGTCGCGCTGTGTTTCCGGCATCCGCGTGCCCTCCGGGGCGTCGCCTTGGCCCCGGGGAGCCGCGAAATCGATATACAAATATATAAAATAAAATATATACCAATATATGAAATAAAATATATAAATATATAAATGGAGAAGGGGCGGTGAATTAAAAGTTCATCATGTACTATTTAACCCCTTGCACTGCGATTCCATTCAAGCTGCGTTGATCAGCGCTGGTTTACCTTAATATTTCTAATAAAAGGACCAAACAATTTTTATCGTTCCTTTTTATCGTCTCTATGTACTTTTGTTTCTAAGCTTTGATAACAGAAGATTTTATTTTTACTTTATATTTATATTGTATCACGAGTCTGACTCGTTATAATAGTGCAAGGGGTTAAAAGAGAAGAAAAGGAGCGCGCTACTAATTCGAAGAGTTTGAACAATAATCGCAAAGAGAGTAGAGAGTGTTATATTGCAAGATTGTTAACAATACAGGATATTACATAAGAAAATTGTTCGCGACGCGCCTTATAAACAAATTTATCCTAATACAATGGAACAATCCGCACTCATCGGAATAAAACGGGGCTCGCAGTTTTTCGGAGCGTGGGGCCCCGATTCGAGGAACACCTCGCAGGGTTTTTATAGGGAACGCGTCCAGCGCGTAGCGGCCGCAGCCCCCATCGAAAGAGATTCATGGCGGATAGGCGTGGCTGTTCCCGGAACGCGGATCGTTCTCCGAAACTGTAAATCAGCCGGCGAATAAAAGCGATTTTAACGCCCGATGATCCGGAGGATAAAAAGTTGCAGCGCGCGAACCGGAGGAAGCGATACTTTGTCGGCGAAGGCGGATCTCGAGGCAGCGTTCCCCCGACGATCGCGTAATCGTTTCCCCAAAAATGTTTCCGTCGGAATGGTCGCGCGCGCGGTCGTCCCAAATCGCGATAAATTATCGTCGGATAAAATCGGCGAAGGAGAAAGAGACGAGCCTGGGAGGATCCTGGGACGGTTTCGGAGAGATTCAGAGGGATCCAGAGAGATTCAGAGGGATCGAGAGACGTGCCGCAAAACAAGAGAGGACGGCGAAGACAACGGGGGAGCACCTGTCCGACAGCTGGCTCGCAGATGGCCCGCATTGGCCGCCGCGGGAATTATGCAACCGAGAGAGTAGGTGTCTCGTGTTTCTGAAATCGAACGCCGATTATTTCGGTCACGAGCAAGACGCCCGCGAATTCCGACTACCGTGTCGCGTTTAATAGGTCTCCCGCGTGAAAGTGGCCGCTATCGTGTTACCACTCGCCCGCTATCGAGGATAAAGCCCCCGAGGGCCGCGGTTGCGGGTGGGAATGCCAGAAATAGACGGAGAAGCTAATGTAACCGGGCGGAGGAGGATCGGTTCCATCTGGAGCGGAAGGGTTTCGCAGGAGGATAGGATGGCTCGGTCGGATCCTGGAGCAGGCTCTCCGCTCCCGCCTCGGGGAAATAAAGGAGGCTCGCGGTGCTCGCCGCGTCGACCGTCGCGGCTTCGCGCTTGCGACGCGCCGTGGCCGGAAACGTGTGATTTGAATTTACGAGCGTGGAGTTCGCACTGGCCGACGACTTACGCCCTTCTGATAACGAGCTGCCGGACAGAGGACCCATTGCTGGATGACTAATGGTCGGGGCTCCTCGCGCACGCCCGCGCTCTCTTCGAACGAGAAGCCACCGAGAGCGACGCAGACGAGAGATATCGCATTCCGCGAGGAAGTCGAGGAAGAGGACCGCCTGGAAGCGTCTCCCGAGGCCCGGCCAGAGGCGAGGGCCGGCGTGGCATTGCCCGAGCAAAGGGACGACGGCCGACGGCTCGCTGGAATCGGAAATCCGTCCCGGATCCGCTCGTCGAATCAAACTTTGGGAATTAATTCAGCGAGGGGACCGAGACAATGGGCCTCGGAGCACACGGGCACAAGGCGTGGCAGCCGGAGCCGCAACAATGAGCGCACCGATTCGACCGAAAGAAGCACGAGAAAAAAGAAGGCGAGCCGGACGGCGGTCGGCCTACGCGCGAGCTTTGACCGGCCTTATCTGCGCTCGGTCCTCCGGCCTCCTTCGGAAGACCAGTGGAACCGCGCGGTTTATTAATGCCTCGTCGAACCGAGTCGATCCTTCACGACAGATCCCGCGATAAAACGAGTCCCCCGCGAGGCGACAGATGTTCCGAGCTCGATAGAAATGCTCTTCCGGGGTGACGCCTCGACTATCCTGAAATCACGCTTCCGGTAATCGCGTTCGAATGGTCGAAATATTCGTTGACGGCTTGAACGCAAACTATGATCGTCGCGCGACGATCCTCGGCAAAACGAGCGACGACAAGTGGCCGTTCGAGGAGGTCGCGCGCAAGAAGCGATAAAAATAAGACGGGCAGATGTACAGCGTGGAACGAATTTAATTAAACTTCGCTCCCCGAGGGCGTCGCCATTATTATTCGGCGTGTCCGCCGTGCGGACGCGACTACATTATCAATCGATCCGCGTTCGGCGGCTCGATCTACTCGGCCTGACTATGGGATTGAGCGGAGCCTATTCCACTGAACGCTGTCGACGTCCTTGCGAAAAAGCACGATGCCAAACGAAAGGAATTCACATTCCTAGTCCAACGTGTTAAACATTAATCGTTAACCCCTTGCACTACGACTCCGTTCATGCTGCATTGATTACCACTTATTTGTTTCTAATATTTTTAATAATAGGACTAGACAATTCTTGTTTCTCCTGCTATTTTTATTTCATTTAACTTTTAAACTTTGATCACAGATGAATTAAATTTCATTTAAAAGAAATTGATAATATTTAGTAGATTTTGCATAGAAGCCTTGTCACCAGTCTGACACGTTATTACAGTGCGAGGGGTTAAACCGAACAACAGAATTTTCATTAAGCGGTCACAATTCGAGGATCGGCCACGCGGCGGCTACATGAAAGCGTCCAACAGGCGCGAAGGGACGAGATCGATTAAATAAAGCGACAGTCCGAAGACAGTTCTGTTTCAGTATTTGCATAAAAATCCTTCGAAAGAATTCCTGCGCCGCACGGGTCCGTAAATAGAAGAGCCGATCGAATCGGGACCGACTTTTTAGGAGCGAGGACCGCGCGAGATATAGTGGTCCGGCGATTCGCCACGTCTCGTCGCGTCGAGGCCGCGGCGACATCAAAGCGGGGCTCTCGGTGGTCTGGCGCGAGAGCGAATGGAAGCGATTAAGTTTGCGGGCTTAGAGAGAATAAAAGATCTAGCGAACGCATACATATGTAGGGTGAAAGAGAGATAAAGAAAGAGAGAGAGAGAGAGAGAGAGAGAGGGAAGAAGAGAGGAGGGCCATAGACCGCGGAGGCCCAAACCTATTCGATCTAAAGTTAGAAGCGAAAATAGGTCAGTTTTGAGGGAGGGGCCACGCGGTTCCAATCGATCTGCCGGGCCTGGGTCGCTGCACGCGTCGACCCAGCCAAGGGTCGACGGGCATGGACCTAATTAGAAGCGTGAGTCACGCATTCGGGCCGAAGGGTTCCTTCTCGAAAGCCCGCGATAATTGCGACAACGAGAAATTGATTGGCCCGCCGATAGCATCTTCGAAGAAACGTCGCTCGCATAAACCGCGCGCGGTGGGTCTCGCGGGTCGTGCTGGCTCGCGTAGCCAGAGTAAACCTCTGTCCGGGGCTGAGCGAATCAAGAGGCCTCGTTACGGAAGAGGATTCGGATCGAAAACGTGTAAACAACGAGCCGCTTCTTCCAATCGAACGTGCCGGCGGCCGGCAGCTACCAGTGGTTCGCGAGCGCGCGCGCGCGCGTTCTCTTTCGGTCGTTGCGCGCTGTTCCAGGCGACCGGAAGAAAAGGGCGCTTTGTTGGCCCCGCGGCGTTTACGATTCCTATGAAATCGGAGAGAAAAACGAAACCGGTAACGCGAGTCGTAGGCGCGCTTTTATGTTACGACTTTGCTTTTAATGCCGGTTCGCTGGAAGGGACCGGGGTTCGCGCGTTTCTCCGAAATATATGCGAGTCGCGTTTATTCTCGCTCCGGTGCTCTGTGGCCGGCTCGCGCGCCGAACGAGCCCAGCGTAGCCAGGCAGTTAAAGAGTTTACAATGTCCCGCGGTTGTTTCAGGAGACTCGGAGATCAAAGGATGGCATAGATCGCCAGCATGTCCTACGTGATAGTCACTGGTCGAAGCCTGCTGTGGACGCTGCTGTCCCTGACGGCGTTGTTGGCGGTGTTCTCGGGTCTCATCACACCGAAATGGCTGATCGGGATACCGCAGGTGGTTAAAGACGCGAGTAAGCATTTCTCACCTGTCCCTGAAATAGAGAAACTGTGTTAGGTGAAGCGACCGTTCTCTAAATCTTGTGTCTGGACGCCAGGAAACGGATCCGAGGTGTACGTTCCGACGGTTGGCGTCTACAATCGCTGCATCAGGCTCCACGGCAGGACGCACTGCGGGAACTTCAACGTGGACGGGTTCGCGACGGACTCCAGCGTGTTCCCAGGCTGCTGGAAAGCGTCTTACTTTTTCCTGTTACTGGGACTGGCGATCATGGCGATCACGGTGTTCGCGGCATTGATCGGTTGCTGCATACAGAGCATCGGGCGGAAGAGCATCTTCAACTTGGCCGGGGTTGCCCAAGTGATCGCAGGTAGCTTACTTTTCTATACCACACCGTTTTCTAATTCCATTCGAAATGGTAGCCATCTCTCTCGTTCTTTCTTCCGGCAGGAATATCGTACATATTAGGGATGATTCTGTATCCCGCTGGCTGGGGAGCGGAGAGGGTGCAGAGGATTTGCGGGCTGGAGGCGGACGCCTTCTACCTTGCGGATTGCAAGCTCGGTGAGGCTACTTCTCGTTTCCTTTCGTAAAATCAAGCGACGCGGAGTCGGATGCCTTATTAGTTGACTCGGGAATGCTTGCAGGCTGGGCGTTCTACAGCGCCCTGACGGGGGTGGGACTCACCTTCGTCTGCGCGGTGATCAGCGGCCAAGCGGAGAAGTCCACGGCCAGCGACAAGGTCCAGGACAAGCTGAACGAGGGCAAGACTTTGATCTGCCTCGCGTGAAACCGAATCATTCCCCGGTCCTCTTTCTCGTCCGAACCGTGTGAGAGGAACCGGGAAGCTCATGGGACCAAGTTCAATACCGACAACGAGCGGCGATCATCGCGACGATCCTCGCGGCGAGGTCGCCGATCCCCGATCTCGATCGTGTACTTATCGCGACAGCGAACCCCTTCCGTGCTACACAATTCTCCAAGCTCGGTCGCTTTTGTAATTTCTCTATTTACGAAACGGACGCGCTCGTAATTAATAAAGGTTACGACACGGGACAAGGTTTCTCGTCTTCCTCCCTCGCTCCTCCACCCTCCACACCAGTGGCTGGTCATCGCATCGACGGTTTTTCGTTTGTCTGTTTTTTTTTTTTATTAATTCATTGAGAACAAGTGTATGGACATCTTACTAGTATCTAATAAATAAATAATCGTAACTGTTTAACCGCGTAAAAAAAGGGGGATTGGGAACGACGTTCGACGGATCGACGCGGTAGATTGGCGTCGAGTCGTTCCCGAACGATAAGTAAAAAAAATGATCGATTCCCGGCGTTCCCTTCTTCCGGAAGCGGCGATCCTTTCTCCGCGCGCCTCTTCGAAGAACGAGAACGAACGATTCCGGCGAACCGTGGGTCTCCCGGGGAATCGAGGGGAACGCCGCGTCTCCGAATAACGCAATTCGGTGTCGTTCGAATCGTCGACTCGGATCATCGCGACGACACTTCTCGAAGGCTTTCTTTTTTTCGGCCAGGAATCGTAGCCGAGGCCTGTTCGTCGAATCCTGCGGTGAATCGACGGTTTTCGACAAAAGGGAATCGCGTTATTCGGAGACGCAACGCGGCGATAGGAATAGTGATCTTGTGGTCATGGCGATTTAATCCTCGTACACCTTTGGATCGATCTGTTGAGAAGTTCGGCGGCGCGCGGCCATTGCGAATAAAAGAAACAGCGGCGTGGGTACTGTTCCCGAGTACAAATTACCATACGAAATTGATCATGGAGCCGAGGCCCTGAACACGGAATATACAAGTAAAGTACAAACAGACAACTCGGACGAGCGGGAAACGAAACGAGTTAAAAAATCGAATCGCGGGACCCGGTGCTGCAACGTTTTCCGTGGATCTCATTCGCATCTTCGTTCTCGTTGCTCTCTCTCTCTTTCTCTCTCTCTTTCACGCTTATGTACAGCCGCGTTAAAAAACGAAGGAACCGGTCGCTGTTACAAAAATTTCTTCGAGAAGCGCGCGTGTTCGTCGTGTCACTGTGTTCCATCGTCGCGAGATGCGGTGGTGTCTCTCTCTCTCCTGAACGCGAACTGAATCCGAGTAGAATCGCGACGAACAGATCGGCTCGTCGGATAAATAAATAATTGTGCAAGGGATCCGACAGTTCTTGTCCTCGCCCGTCGACGATGGAACACCGTGACGCGCTTGGCCTTTGCCGAGGTAGAACGCTTGAACGAGAACAAAGCGATCCTGCTCCCGGACCGACGAGTCGGGCCGAGACGAGAGCGTTCGTCCGTTTCGCTCTCGCCGCGTCGAATGGCCGGCTGTTGCGTCAGTCGATTTATGTACACGCGTATAAATTAATCAAGGCACCGAGGGAATCAACAGTCAATAAATAACGCGGGCCGCCGGAACACGACGCCACGAGGACTCTCTGCTCTTTGAAACGCGCACGGGAGCACATTCTCTCTTTCTCTCTCTCTTTATCTCGCACTCTCCGGCTGATCGCATGCTATTTGGTTGCGCGGTTCTAATTTACACCTGTTGACACTTGTTTAGCTATTCCTTAAACATAACGTGGGGGAGGGCTGGGTGAGTGCTGACGCTGCTACGGCGTCGGGGGGCGTTTCTAAATTCGAGACCGTCTCTCTACGGGAATGTCGACTTGGTCACACGATTAGGGCACTCGAAAGCTTCGTACTCTCTCTCTTCCTCTTTCTACTCGCTTCCGCGAAATCATCTGCTCCGATGCTCGATCCGCGTCGGGGTTCAAACACGAGTAACATTAGGCGATTAAAGTAATAGGAATATTTCCGTTCGCGGTCGCGATCGGCCGTCGACGCCTCTCGGATCGATTTAGGCATGCTTGTGTAGGCTGCGTCGCGACGCCGATCGTCGATCGTCCTTCTCTACGCGATTCACCGTACAAATATAACTTGCTCTGAGATAGAATTCTGCTTAGCGCTGTGTCCGAGTGGCGTTCCCTTCTTCTCTTACTTGTACAAAAGTTCTATTGACAAGAGGCAATTGTCCGTGCCGTTTCCCTGCTCTGCTATCGTTTAGAATCTACGATCATTTCCGACGAGAACACAGGCGTTCCGTTTCGCGAACCAAACCGCTAGACAACCACCGTTACAAAGTCGAACGACAGCGTTAAATCGTATATAAAACGTAACAAGAAGATTAGCACGAAACATCACAGCGCGTAAATCGAGCGGGACCGCGGAGGGAACGAAGATGTGTGTGTGTTTACGTACGCGTAATATGTGTAATAAAAAAATACGAATCCGTCGAAGATCGTTAAAAATGAATCTCCATCGAATCACGACCCTGTCACAATGTATAGCTAAGCGCGTTTGATTGTAGTCGAAGCGATTATCGGTACTTTGCTTGCCGCGACGCACGGTTCTCGCTGAAATCTCGTCAAAGTCTCGCTGAAATCTCGGAAGAATCGCGCGTCGGTTTTGATCCGAGGGAACGCGAAAAATGCATAGTAATCGGCGCGTTTTTTTGCTTTTTCTCTTTCTTTTCTTCTCTTTTTTGATCCGGCTCTCCGCGGCGTTGCCGATCGGCCGAGAGGTATCCAAGAGGCTGCTTCGCTCTGTCTTTCTATCGTTACGTGTCCGGCGCGAATATCTTGACGGTGTTCTCGGAATTCTGCGCGTTCGAGCGCATCGCGCGCCTCCGTTCTTCGATCAGCTGTCTGCGGGCCTGCTCCCTCGCCTCCCTCGCCTTCTTGTTCGCCTCGCTGTTGGCGGTCGCCTTCGGCTTGTGGATCGGCGCCGCGCGACGCTTCGTCGCGTTACCGTTCTGCGCGCCGACGTTCGCCGACTTCTTCTCCGGCACGGTCTACAAAATCGTCACGGTTAAATACCTTGGAATCGGGCAACGAGTTCCTAGGAAACTGGAGGAGCGGGGAGAGCGATGGTTCGTCCTTTCGGCACAGGGAAATTGGAACTTTGGGAGCTGTTGAGGACGGGGTCGGTCCATAGCACGTCGTCTTTCTCTCGACCACGCACTCGAGACAATGAGAAGGAATGGGAGACACCCAATATCACGTTTATTTCACGATGGCAAGGTACATAAGTCGAGGATCAATAATTGTACAGAAGCTTCGGGTTTAGGTGGGGATCGTAGAGCGAAGCGATTTTTAAGAGGATAAAGAGAAGACTCAGGAGACCGTACGCGTACAAATACAAGGACAATCTACACAGAGTGCGATTCGATTTCAAAAACGTCACGGTTCGCCTCAATTTGCTAGAGAAAGGGGTATTTAACGGACTCGAAGAGACCTTGAGATCGTCTCGAAGGGTTCGCGTGGAATTCTGATTCGCCGAGCACCGAGAAATCTGCAATCTTCTTTTCAGTGAAAAGTAATCGTTGAGATCGAAGGATCCGAAGTTCCCGCGCGTCTCCGGAGTGCGTAGAACCGTGAAGTCCGAGCGCACGTGGTGCGAGATGTCTAGGATCATGCTCGCGTCCAATTTTGAGGAGTCGAATCTCTCAGTGATCAAGCCGTAGCTGAACCTCGTGATGCTGAGGCGACCGTCAAGACTCGAGTAGCTCTTCTCCGGAGCCAAGACCGTTGGGCTCCTCGGCTCGAAGCACACCAGCGCGGACAGAATGGTCTCTATCTCTGGATTCTTGTCCGGCCAATCAAGAGCGTTGCTCGCGACGCTGTCCGGGACGAGGGACGATTTGTTCGCGTCCATCGCCACAAGAGCGAACGAGGTCTGCGCGGAGAGATCTTTCGTGGATCTTGCCATCTCCTTGATCAAGTTGTCGCGCAAACTCAGGCATAGACTCGGCCTCAGGACACTTACTTCCGAGAGGGAGGTCTTCGTTCCGCGAGAGACAAAATTCTTCTGCTCGTCCTCGCGGCCTTTGACCAGCATTTTCCTTCTTTTGTCGTAAACCCTCATTCGTTTCTGCTTGTCCGATTTGTTGACCGTCCACAAGGCATTCACGCGGTTGCGGCCGCTGTACACTTGTCTCAGCTGATGGAGGGTTTCGTAGTTTAGAGGCACGAAGGGCTTCGAGTCGCTGAGCCTCCAAATTATGCTGTGAGAAGCTTCGGGACCCACCAGATTCCTCGAAGTGTCCTTCGAATTTTGCTCAACTTTATTGAGAGGATCCGGTGCTTGCGCTTCGTTCTTCTTTGGAGGATCCTTCGCTTCGTTCTTCTTTGGAGGATCCTTCGCTTCGTTCTTCTTTGGAGGATCCTTCGCTTCATTTTTCTTCTTCGTCCTACCGGTGCTCTCTTCCGACACATTAGATTTCCGAGATTTCACTTTACTCTTCAAAGTATCGACGTTCGACCGTGCCTCGTTCGCGACAGTAAAGTTACGCGTCCGGCTGTCTTTCTCTTTTATCTTCCATGCTTTTTTATCATGGCTGGTCTTTGCTCTAACAGTCTGAGACTTCGTTTTAGTAGGCGAAGGTTTCTGGAGCTTTTTCCGCATCGCTGGAGGCGGTCTCTTTTTCATATTTACTTGTTTCACGGACGACTCGACCACGTTTGCCACTAGCTTTTTATTTAGTTTCATTGATTCTCTGCTGTTGCGGGAAAAGGTAGCGCTCCGAGTCAGCTTGCCGACATTTTGATTGGCTCCGTTTTGCGCGGCTGGTGTCGTCAGGGATCGAGCTTTGCCGGGTCGATCTATAGTTCGTATCGGAAGAAGAGACTTCTTCTCGGTTTGCTTCATAAGAAAAGCAGGGCGCGAGCCTCGAGGCTTGCACTGATCTGCGCCGCATGGCCTCGCAGGCTTTTTAACAGTCTTGGCCGAGGAAGACTGCGATGCTGGCTTTTTACAATTCTTCGCAATCGTTTCGCGGTTCGAGCTCCTGCCCACAGGACTCGGAGACTTGGACGTCGGTCGAGAGATCGGTTTCGCGTCCTCGACGATCGAATCTTTGATCGTGTCGTAGAAGTAAGTGTTCAGGTACTTCTCGTTCTTCATGGTTATCTCCGATAGATTATTATCTACCTTTTGGGGCTCTGGAGCCAACAACGTCATCTCGTCCTTTTGAAACAGCACTTTGAACTGCAACGATTCCTTCTCCGAGAATGGTTCGCGAATACTTGGCTCGAGGAAATCTTCTGGAGAAAATAAATTATAGGACCCGCGACGCGAGCCACTGAATGGAAATTGTTGCAAGTTTGGTTGCGGCACGTTCACGTAATTAACAACGTACGGGGTCCGCGGTTTCAACGAGTCTCTTTCGGGAAGCTCGAAGTTATTGTCAAAACAATACGACCGATAGTCTCTGTAATCCGTGCCGTAATCTTCGAAGTCGATATTCTCGACAGGTGCGAAGTGATGAGGGTCGGTTAAGATTCTGAACGCGTCGTTGCACGGTCGCATCTCGATTGAACGCTTTTCCGGTCCGTCGTCGAATCGGACACGTTTATTGGGCGCGACGTAGGACGGGAGCGGACTCGGATGCTTGACAGGCTTTGACATGCGAGGAGACCTTCTTGGAGTAGTGTTTGCATCGGAATGCTTCGGTGAGACATCGATCTGGGACGGTGGAGGAGGGTTAACAAAAACTGAACGTACCTCTTGCCACTGGGAATTTCGTAGTTTCTCGATATGATCGAAAAGATCGTTTACTTGAACCACCTGCAGCATCACCATATCCCAAAAGCCGGCCAAGTCCTCGTTCGTCGTCGGGAACTCCTCGCCGGGCACTTGGTTCTACAACAACATAGATACGTTTTAATATATGTATGCACAAGTTGCTTGGAAGTCTATGACAACAGGACTGAGGTGGGAAAAACGACGATTATCTATTTTTAATCGACGCCCACAGCACTCACAATGTTCTTCTGGCAGAGTCCCTCGAACTGTTGCATCTTTTGCGACGCCAGCAGCCTGGCCTTGCCAGCAGCTGAGCGCAGCTTACCGGCTGCCTCTTCCGGAAGTGCAACAGTATCGCCGCCGACTAGCTCCGCTTCCGCCGACGCAGCGAGCGAGAGAAGCCTGTCCGTCTCTTGTTTCAGCAACTAAAACCATTTCCAAGACTGTCAGCTAATCGATTCGAAACTTGGTTCCGGTTTCTCCAGGTACTGTACCTTTATGAAATAGTGTCCGTCCTTCTCTTCCGCCTTCTTCTCGGCCTCTTGAGCTTGCTTCGCCACGTTCGTCGAGCTGGCGCTGGGCTCCAGAACGGGCAGGACTACTTTTGGAGCAGCAGGCTGTTGATCCGGGATGCTGGCCACGCTGGAACTCAGCTTAAGAGGCTTGGTTTCGATGATACTGCCGTCTAGGCTCGCCGGCACGGGTGTTTTTGGTTTCTGCTCCGCTTTCCTGGTCACCGGCGTTACCCTGCCATCAAAGAAATTAGAATGGTGCTCATGGGAATGGATTTCAATGGCTTGTCAAAGGGTAAGTCACCTCTGCAAGGGCTTCAGAATCTGCTCCGAGCCGTCCGTGGGTCTCCTGGGGCTGACCACCGGCAGCTGAGCGCGGAACTCCGGTCGAAGGTGTCTCAGCACCGGCAAGTTCTTCAGCGACTCCTCGGTGTTCGCGTTGTCCGTCGAGAGATCGTTGTTGTTGCTCGACTTGCCGAAGCTGGTGTCGCTGACGCTGAGCCTGCTGGTGCTGCGCTTGAAGAAGAAGCCCTGCGCGAGCGCCCCGGGCCCGTACAACCGCTCCACTCGCTGCTGGATGAACGACTTCTCGCTGCTGGACGAAGTGTTCAGCACCTGGTTGTCCACGTCCACCGTGGAGCCGTTCAGTATACTAGAGTCGGCGAACGAGGTGTTCGACACTGCAATCGAGATCAGGGCGATGATTTAAACGGTGTATCGATACGTGTTTTGTACAAACAGCGCGGATATTGCGGGCTACTTACGGTTGCCAGTAGGTGGCTTTGGAGATGAGAAGTGCGAGGCAAACGACTTGTTCTGCTGGCTGCAGGACATTATCTGCGAGACACCCGGACTGCGTTTCGCGGGGGTGGCCGATCGGATCGGGCTGAGGTCCCCGAAAGTCGAGTGCAGCACGCCCTTGTCGACCTCCGAGTAGCCCTGACAGATAGTTATGGAGCTCCTGGACTCTCTGTACGCCTCCACCTTGCACTCCTCCTTCAGACCGTTCGAGAAACCGTTCTGCCTGTCCATCGCTAGGGGGGAGATCGATTGGCTCTTGGGAGGATAAGGGTGGCCTGGCACCGTGAGATTCTCGTTCGATCTGAAACGTTTCGCACCTCCGTTATTTCTGTCGTCGTGCACGCTCGGCGAAAGGTTTTTGATAATAATAATAATAATAATAATGATGATTTCGTTACCTGAAACCCGCCGGGCTGGTATCCCTCGTGATCAGCCTGGTCCCAGGACTGCTGTCCCTCGATCGAAACCCGTCCCGCAGCTTGCTGTCGTACCGATTGATCCCCGAGTAGCCGCTGATGCTGCAGGCCAGGCCCAAGTAGCTCGGTTTCTTCACTGTCAGCTGTTCCGGCTCGGGGCTGCTGCGATGACCATTGCTGACGTTCAACTTCTCATTGGGCGTCAGATGGGACTTCTGTAGCGTCTCGCTGCTGCCGTTCGCTAGGTTGTCGGCCGACGGGACCGTGTCGCCGTTGCAGGAGAGGTTCAAACTGTGCAGCGTCTTCTTCGACACGGAGTCTATGGTGTTCTCTGCGCAGGAAAACGTGTTCGATTGGTCGTGGGCACCGGGATCGCGCGGTCCGCCTAAAAAGCTCGGCAGCTCCGATTCTTGGCAAACCGTCGTGCGCTCGAATCCGCGGAGAATGCTCGATAACGCGCGACCGGGTACTGCGGTGTTCGTCGTCGCGGCGTCCGCGCACCGCGCGCTCCACCTCGACCGATGAACTCGTGAACCAGCCGTCGGCGCACTCCTCCGGCCCGGTGACCCGGATTCCCGAACCGAAACGTGGTCCCCACCAACGAAGGAGACGGCTCCGAAGGATCGAGAGATCGGCAGAGGCCCGCCGCGAGAGAAATCGAAAGCGTTCTCCGCGCGAGAGAAAAGTCGAGACGCCGCGAGGGTCGATACGTGCCCGTTCGAAACGCGACACAGGAATAACCCTGGAACGGCGAGAGAGGCTGGTCCGATGTCGCGCCGAGCCGAGACCGCGATAGAGACAGACGAGTCTCCTCGTCTTCTTGGCACCGGCGATAGAAAAGAAGCCCCCGTTGCGCTGCCCTACCCTGCCCTGCACTTCGCTCTGCGGCCCGCTCGCGATCTAAATCCGATCGAGACACGCCGTGGAAAAAGGAACGATCCGCAGGACGGTGGCGGAATCCAAGGGGGAACCTTGGACGGTCCAAGATCGGCGACACGGCGAACAAGACCTCCGCCGGGTCAAGTGCAAGGTCATCTCCGGCGTCGACCACAGAAATATCAAATGATTGCTCTCGAAACACCGATTTCCCCGATGCTCCTTTTAGCTCACCCACCGCATCGGTCGCCACCTCCGACAAGCCTAAGCTCTAATCAGAACATGGTCTAACAGGGGACGTCACCATGAAGCGTGTCGCGCGCTTTCTGTACGATACGGGATCTCGATAAGATATGCAACTTCTCCGCCGACCAACGTTCTCGCCGATTATTATCGTCGAGTCATAAGTTCGCGCCGCAAAAGATATTAGCTCTACAATTCTAGACGACGAGATGTCTGCAATTTCGAGAAAGACAAGCGTTAAAAGAAAATAAGAAAAAGGAACGGAGCGAACTTACGACTCGACCTAATACAATTTGATTTCGCTCGCGTATGGTATCCGGGTCGAAGCGAAACGTTGGCGAGCGATTCCATATCGTACGAGAGCGCGTCGATGGTCCAAGCGATCCGCGCTAGACACCCTGCGAAACGGTGTTACAAAGCAGCTTCCCCAGCCAGGCTCGCGTCCTCGAGGTTGTCGTCTCTTCTCCGGTTGGCCCCGAGGCTCTCTGTAAAACGCTAGACATCGAGGGATAGCCAACCTGATCGGTCGGACGCGGACTGGTCGACGTCCAGGCTGCAGCTGCCGATGCTCTCCTGGCTAGTCATGTTAGGATGCAGGCTGGTCACGATGCCGACGGTGACTTTCGGATCCGGATCGAGGCGACGGTAATTTAGTGGTTGCACCGCGAGGGAGAGCGGCCTGGTGCGGCGATTCGACCTGATGCCGCCGGCGCCTGGGACCGACGGCGTCAGCGTCGCGGCGCAGGAGTCGCCGACGTCCTCCAAGCCCGCTACCTCGCCGCCACCGCGTGTTTGCCCGCTGGCTCGCCGACGATCCTCCTCTCCGCGGTCCTCGTGCACACTGTTGAGTTGCGTTTCTTTTGTTCCGCGTTTCCTCTTTTCACCCCCACCCCCCTCTCTCCCTCTCGTCCGTCCATCTCGTCTCTTTTCAACGAGAGGGACGGACTTGGCGCGGACCTCGCGCGATATCCATCATCCTCGTGGCACGCCGAGTATTCTCGTCGTTAGACCGCGGATCTTTCAACGGACGGAATCCTTTTCCAGCAGAGAGGGATCCTTTTCTCAGCCGTCAAGAACTCGGCCAAGACCCAACGAGTCTACCGACGATCGTTAAATAGAGATGCTCGATTTTGATTCTATTCTTTGAACTGTCGATTCTCTTTGCTCGACGAGATTGCTACGAAATAAAGCGGTCCAAAGACGAATTTGGCTTTCGCACCACGGATGAATCATCCGGGATACAGGTCCAAAATACAAAGTCTAAATTCGTCTTAACATCTTTAACCTATTTCGGAAAAGTCGTTCCAGAAGGTGTGAACATATTTTCTGACGCGACTGTAACCGAGCAAGAAATCTTAGCGCAGGGGCTAAAGAAAGATCGACTTTGGTTTCGATGTAGAGGAGGCGAGTCGAACATCTCTATCCGCCGAGGCTCTCGAGATCCAGCGAGCGAGGGAAGCACCGCGGCACGCGAGCCGCCGCGATCGTTCGCCTCGATGATCTAGACAAATGATCGCCGCGGCTCGCGAACCGTCGGAGCGCGTGCCACGGGAAAGCGGCGCGAATCGACGCCGCGGATTTTATTCCCTCTTACGATCGACCGACGGAAACGATGGCTCGATTTTCGCGCGGACATTAATTGGAAGCTGGCGCCGCGATCCCGGCGCGTTCTCCGCTTTCTCGTTGCTTTTTAATCGGCGGCGAAACGACCGCGGCTTTTGAAATCTATCGCCGGCGACGTCGTTAATTTACCGGAGAGAAAACGCGGCGGGGTGTCGACCGAAAGGATCGACGCTTCCCAAGAGAGAACACCGTAATCGCGACCGAGGAAACAACGCTCGCGTTTCGTCGCGTCTCGCTGGAACAAAAGAGCGCGGATCGCGTTGCGGACTTTGCGAAGCGAGCAACCGTGGACCGATCCATCCACCGGGGATCTAATTTTACGATCGGACGGAGAGCGCGGATCAGACGGACGTAATAAATTCGCTGTCGGTTAGCGTATGTACACAGAGCGGCGCGAGCTTCCACGTTCCTCTGTTTCTCGAGAACCGAACATTGTTCGACGCGGGCTGCGACCAGCGCCGGAAATCGAACTGTATTCCCGACTCTCTCAAAGAGTCCGAAGAAAACAAGTTGCTTGTCCGTTTCGAATTGTCGCGGACGCCGGTCGCACGCCTCGAATTATTGTTCGCGAGCCGATCGTGGGAGAGACTCGCGCGAGGTTCGTGTCGGCTGCGCGGAATCACAAGGCAGCGTGTGCAAGCCGGTGCATCGGTCCAGTGCAACTCACTCTCTCTCTCTCTCTCTCTCCCTCTCTTTCCCCCTTTCAAGAATAATCGCATGCATATTAAGGGGGGCGTGAGAGGCGGTGCGTCGTGCGCAGAGAGGAATCGGTATTGACGCCGTGCGGATCGATCGATCGATCCTGTCCCGGCGCGAGAAGCGTTAATTGATCGCAAAATCACAGTCGGACAATTTACAATTTTCACAAACGATGCTGTTAGTAGAGGTCTCCGAGTACCGCGATTATCTTATTCATAATTTTACAATATATTTAATAAATAAATAATCAAATAAATAAAACTGTTCGGTTTCGAATTGTTCGAGCACTCGGAGGACCATGGTTTTGTTACAGTGATTATTCGACTTGCAGTCGCGCTATCCCTCTAGAAAAGCTTTCGATCGAAGCGGCAGAGGATTTCGGAATCTACGGTGTTGAGATCTACGGATGCCGCCGGATCTACGGTGACAGCTGCTTCGATCGAAGGCTCCGGAGGGTAGCGTCGTTCCGATTAGACTTGTTAGTTACACACTTGATATCGTACACGGCAAATCACACGTTGCGAACGCATTTTCTTTCCATTCCGTAGACTCGTAGCCGTGGCACGTCAAGGTTTCTACATGTGTTTGCTCGAGGTGCAAGGTGCAGCCTAGTGCAGATCCGCAGATTTCGCGGATGAAGAGGGGCGATGCGTGCAACCAAGCGGTGGTATGAGAAGAGAGTGCAAGGTGATCGGAGAGTATCATGCTCGATCGTGATCCTGATCCATGATCGCGATCGTGATCGCGACGTCGATCAGCGTGAACGCACACGCGTGGGAATGAATGACGCTGAGGTGGGGAGGGGGACCTCTGGAAAATGTCAAGCGAGCGTGTGCAACGACGCGCGGTCCCGCCGCGTCGTTGCGCGTGTCTTCGTGCGTGTCGAGCCTGTCCAGCGTCCAGTGTCCAATGTCCGCGAATCGCGCGGGGCGCGTTGTGGTCGGACACGCGTTACCGCCGCGTTCCCGAATGCCAATTGAACGTCGTTAACCGCTGCGAGACCATCCCGAGAAAGGCGATATCTCGCGGACCCAGCGAAAACGTCCGCGCGATGGAACGAGACGGGCCGTTCGCGTACGCGAGGATTTGCTCTCCGCGGCGGGGCGTAGAAGAAAAAAGGTTTCACGGTGCATTAATTTCTGGTCACGACAAGAGATCGGAACCGATCGCAACAACACGTGCACACAAACTGGAAAGTCCGCCGGTTACCTCCTACGCCAGTGTTTCCAAAGCAAGAACTTCGAGACGTTCTTTTTCGCCACCGGGTTCACCGTGTAGGTGCCGCTCTCGATCTTCAGTGGCATCCTCTCTATCTCTCTCTCTCTCTCTCTCGTCGCCGCTTTTCTAATAACACCGGGATGATACCGGCTTTCCCTACCGTTTCCAGTCGCTATCCCTCCTCGACCCCTGGATCGCCCATTTATCGGTCACCGCGCGGTTTCTCGCCGTAGGACGGACCAACACGCTTCTCGAGAGAACTTTCCAAAGCACCACTTCTTCGACCCTCGCGGGGATTCTTCGCGTAGAAGATCGAGCGCGAACCGCGGGGCACGTGTCGGCGCCGATCTATCCCGATCGCACAAAGGACTCTCCTCTCTCCTTCCTCTCACGGCGACCTTTGCCACCGGCAAGAACTCGCGAAGCCACGTTGCTAGGATGACTAGTTACAGAAGACTGGCATTCCCATCTCGTCTCTCTCTTTCTGTCTATCTCGACCACGCCGCGGCTGCTCTTTCTCTCTCTCTCTCTCTCCCTCTCCCTCTCTCTTTATCTCACCAGTGCTGCCGAGGGCAGCAGGATATTTTGGGAGCACTCAAAAAACCACACGAAAGCGCACGAGTCGCTCGCTTCCTCTCCTCCTCGGCCCGAGAGGGCGCACACCACTCGTTCCTCGAGCCAATGGGGAGTTTCTCGGAGGTTTGTGTATTTTTTCGGATCTGCATCTCGTCGAATTGCAGTCGGAAGACCGTCCCAGCCACCTTTCGACTTCGTCGAAACTCCGAGAAAATATATATATACGTTGTACGCGTCGTGAACGAAGCGGAAGCTTCGTGGACAAATCCAACCCCCGTGGATCCACGAAAAGCTGTCCTTTCACGGGGCCAAACAATGCTGCACGGACAATGAAACGTCCGACGGTGGCGAGCCGGCGAACAGCGGGCCCAGAGAAACAGGGAAAAGAGAGAAAAGGAGAAATAGAGAGAGAGAGAGAAAGAAAGAAAGAAGCGAGGGTCTCGCGCGTGTTGGCAATCGGTTGCATTAGCGGCGGAAGAGGGGCGGAAAAATATCGGGGCTGCCGGTCGGAACACGTGTCCGGCACGCGCGCGCGTCTCTTCCGCGGCGGCCGGGCTGTCGAAAGAGAGGCTTGTATTTTCGATTTCACGTTCGTAAGAGCGGCAAAGTAGCGCCGGAGGAGACCAAAGGGTTAACAACCGCGGCGCGTGCTGTTTTCAGGCGGCGCTTCACGCCGCGGCCCCGGCTTTTATGAGCCGCGTAATAGCGCCGAGCTGAAGCTGCACCCGCGACTCAGAGGACCCTTTCAGACGCCGCTGCGAGCGCGCACTTTGGAAAAATCTGCGAGGCCGCCGGACGCGACAAAGCGTCTCGAAGATAATGGGCAAGGAGAACGCGCTTCAGCCGGCCGACCACACCCGTCGCGACGCGGGTGCGCGAGAGGGCTCGGACTACTTAAATATTTGCTCGTGGAAGTCCCAGTTCCGGAGACGCAGGCGGTTGACAGGCAGTCGTTAACGCCAGCCCGACATTCCCCAATCCGGCACCGTAAACTGGGGATCCTCTTCCGCGGGGAACCCTTCCTCCTCATCCGTGACACGGTGTAGACCTTGTCGGTTTCAATTACCGAGCCCGTAAATCACTGCCAGCCGTTTCCTCGCGCACGGAAATAGAGCGGGAATGAAGCAACGACAGGGGGTGAGCGATGGAAAGGAGATGGAAAGGCGATGGAAAGTCGACCGTCAGCGGCTGTACAGGATTGTTCGTGATCGACTGGAGATGGAGTCAAGTACGTTGCAAGCTCAATCGTGTCCCATAAAACAGTCTTGGCAATGTCAATAATTGCAAAATAACGAACCGCGAAACCGGTGTAGCGTTTGGTCTATTGTCAAGTATAATCATCATTCCCTTTAGATACCACTTAAATCCCATGAAACGAAGCTGGGATATTAAGATTGACTCGAAGGGTTCGCATATTGAACTCGATCGCTTCGAGAGATCGACACTGGCGCACGACTCGATCGTCGCCGAGTAAACTCGTAAAAATTCTTCGCGACGTCGTCTCGCCCGAAACGAGTGCATCCCGGTCACCGAAAAACTCCCCGAACGACATAAATAAAGCCAGCGTGGCGCACGCATGACTAGCGTGGAACAAGAGCCGCCGTCTGGGAATGCAGAAAGCGCGCGGCTATGAATTCGAATGCAATATGGCGCGGTCGCGCGCCGAGAAGAGAAGAGAAGAGCCCCCTCCGGTTCTAAGGGCGCACAACAGCTGGACGGACGCGGGAAATTGCACGGGGCAATGTTCAAAGTGCTCTTTTGAGCGCAGCAGCCCGGCTGCAGCCTGTTCCCGGATGACAGCCAGGCTATAATCATCCTCGGCCGGGCTCGTCACGATGGAAATTCGCGAGCGGACGATGGAAAAGTTCGCGGAGAACGGTGGAGCTCTTCCGAGCTCTTCGAGCTTCTCGAGAGTCTGGTAAATCGGCGGAGGTTGCAGAGCGTTGCCGCGCGGAGATCCGGCTCGCTCGATGCCGCGGCGTCGTTTCATTCAGAAATCGCGGTGAATAACGGAGTACTACGCGACCGAGAGAAATACAGTGGCCATTGTGTCGGTCGTACCGGCCGTTTCAAGGAAATGCGCGGAGCGACGGTGCGCAACGCGCTCGGCTTTATCGCAGACTAAAATGGCTCTGTTCTCTTGGAAACGATAAGCTATCGGTCTGCCCCGTGATCGTTCCGCGAAGTCAGCGACTCGAGACAAAGCCGAAACTCGTGTCGCATTTAATTAGGGACGGGGTTCTTGGTACGATATATCGAGGTGTCGCGGTATCGCGGACGTGTCCCCCTGTAAATGGGAAAGTCTGTAGGCGAATTGCCGTGCGGATCGCGTGCCCGTCGAAGGAGAGATACCAACTTATCAGGCATGCCGAGCCGTCTTCCGAGTTCCTTGCTCTCCGGCGTCGGGCTCTCTATCGTTTTCCCTCCTACTCTCATCCTTCTTTCATTCAACAAGGTGGACACACTCGACCGCGAGAACCCGTTCCCGATCGCGACGACTATTTTCCCTGCCGCGAGCCAGGCGGACTTTGAAATCGAAGCAACCGCTGCGCAACCTGGCACGGCCGACGTCGTGAAACGAGCGAGGAGATTCTCACCGAATCTAAGAAGTCGCAGGTGTGCCAGCCGGACGGTGCTGTTAATCGTCGAGAGAGTCGCGGCCGTCGCGCGCTTCCTGCCGGAAGCATATTCTCTCCTCGGTCGTGCGCAACGCGCGCCGATCGATCCTCCGCAATTGAATCCGAATACGCAACAAATCACCGCGACGGATCGCTTAATTCCCAAGCGCGCGGCGCGATGTATCCGACGCGTCTTTTCAATCTCCATTAACCCCCTCGGCTTCCGGATACACCGAGTCATTGTTACCCGATTAAAGGAAATGGTCCGTCGTGCGAGACGTTAACCGGCGAGATTCTCCACGTCGTCGGCGAAGAGCGTCTACGTGACTCTCGGACGAGGACACCCGTGCCCTAGGTAACTCTACCCTAGCAGCGGTGGTCGAGAGAGGTCGCAAAGTATATTGAGTTACGAAATGAACGGTAAATCGAGGGGAGACGAGCCTAAAATAGAGAGCCACTGCCACCGCGACACGGTTTAAATACCGGCATTAAGACAATCTTCCGGTTGCACGTTCGCCGAGCCGGCCTGCGCGCGCGCTCGCCCCTCGCGGATCCACGGGCTCGTTCGAGCGTGATCCAGAATCCTGGTGCTTTCGTTCGAGATGAAATCGTAAAGGAAGACGTCGCCGTCGTCGCGGCAACGTTTCCGACAGCTTTAAATCTCTCGGTGAGACACGAATATGCCTTCCAGGCCGCGCGGGATTTCTCTCGAGGAACCGATTGAAAGAAAGCGGGCGCGACGGTGCTTTCGTCGAGACGCCGCGCGCGGTCCTTCTTTTTTGGAAATGATCGGAGGGCCGAGAGTGCCGCGGTAGCCGCCAGGGGTAAGTGACACCGGCTGAACTCTCTCGTTTCTATATATAAACGAAAATAAAGCAGCCTGACATTTGAACCATACGCTCTCAGGCCCGCGCGTCGCTCCGCGCCTCTCCCTCTCTCTCTCTGTGTCGCGACGGCGACGGCGACGACGACGACGACGAAAAGGGAAACGCTCGGCGTCCCGACGACCGGCCGGGAAAAATTGTGTCAGCTAAATTAGGAGAACCGACGGGGCCGGTCCCCGTAGACCGCTTTCAGAACCGCTTTTTTTCCCCCGGTTTTCGTCCGTGCCGGGATTAATCGATTCCCGGTCGACCCGGCCGAGAAAGTCCAAGCCCGTATACCGTTTTTCCGCCATCGAGCCGCGCTGCTCCGCGATCGCAACGGAACGAGAGGGAAAGTCTCGCGACGGCGTTCGCCTCGCGTCGATCCCCGGATTACAAAGAAGGGACGACGACTCGATGAATTTTCCAGAAGCCCCGACACGGGTCTCGAGCTCGCTGTGAACGCTCGGGAGCGTCCGGCAACGCCGCCTAAATGATTCTAATGAAGCAGCACACGCGCGGAAATCGCAAGCATTGTTTCGTGGCGCGTCGGGAATAACAATTCCGAGCGGACGCCTTGATAAGGGGCTTCCCCGGTCAGAAGGAGCCGACGACGACCAACGCCGACGGATCAATCTTGAGTGCCACCGGGACACTGTGGTGTTCCTCGTGAACGAGGAATTAAACGCTTCCGCTGCGGACGAGAGGCTTTCCAGGGCATAAAACGCGGAAACGGCGCGGCGCGGCGCGGAGCGGCGGCGCTGGGGTTCTCCTTGATTCCGGCGAATTCATTAGCGGACTTTCACCTCGGCCACCGGAGTTTCCGCTCGTTCGGCGTCCACCGACGGATACCTCTTCCTACGAGCTCCGCTGGCGCAGGAGACCGTGACAATGGCTTGACGCGGGAATTGAAAATTGCCTATAAATAGCGCTCAACAGGCTGCGGGGAACGCGTTATCTAAGCGGAGACCACGCGGACGCGCTCGTCCGCCGCGATAAAATACCCAGACCCTGCCAATTTCGTTATCTAGTTCCCTATTCGACGGTCTCGCGACTACGCCAATTTTTACCTATTTTTTGGCAATCGATCTTTCACATTTCAATTCGAAATCCAGCATTTTGAAAGAGTCGTCCATCCCTGCTGTAAACCTGAGAGGTTCTATTGGCAAATAAAAGTCAACGGCACATGGAAGAGTAGGGCAATTGCATTGTCCATGCAAGAACCTAAAACGAGGTCCCAGCGTCGCTTTACCCACGCAATAAAAACGCAAAAGATTCGCATTCGTATCTCCGGATTACGTTTATGCGATTTTTATCGGCGCTAAAACCCAGCTAGGATACGAGCCGCCCCCCGATTCGCGGAATCGACGAATAAATTCGCCGTCGGTGGACTTTGATTTCCAACGACGGCGCATAAATTCCAGCGGTGGGCGTAGGCGATGGGAAGAGATAAATCCGCGTTTATTCGGGCGAAAGGGTCGGCCGCTCGGAGACAGACACGCGTTTGGAAATCCGGCGCACGGAGCATGCGGGGCTCGCGCGAATTTATTTTCACTTTCTGCAACGACCGAGCCTACTTTCGGCGAAGCCTCGTCGAAGCAGAGGACAGCGAGAAACGTGGCGACGGGTTTTAATCGATGTCGCGTTTCGAATTAATCGGCGCGGCCGGACGGTTCTACGGTCAGACTCGTGGAATCGTTTTAATGGGCATACTCGAAAAATTAGAGCCAATTGGAGCCGGCTTCCAGCCTCTGATAGGAACGTGCATAAATTGAGCGTGGGCTTTGCGCTCGCGACCCAGAATCCAGACCGACGAGTCCACCGAAACACGCGACGAAAGAGGACGCGCGGTTACCGATGCTTCGACCACGTGGATCGAAGATGAGATAAACGCTGCGAAAGAGTCGCTCTGACCAAACGGAGGAACGGATTGGAATTCGCTGGAAGGTGCGCGCATTCCTCCGTCCACGACTTATGGAAAAATGAATGAGCGTTCGCTATGCGTCACCGTGAGTCATCGATGCGCGGGACTACGACGGTGACACGATCGCCGGTGCCATTTCCAAGTTGCGTGCGAGCAGATGCGTACATATTTACCTACGCGATACGTCGACGACGATCGCTCGTTATGAATGAAAGACTGCGAGGGAGAGTGCTTCAACATTGTTTCAATATTTACCGTCCGTATAGGCCGCCCGGCTAACCGGCGTCGCCTTGGCCAGCGAATGATGGATCATCTAGGCCGGGCTGCTTAAAATTCAGCGGGAACGCGAGGAGACGCGTCGGGGATCGACGGTCCTATCGGCGACGCGGCACACAGGTGGTTGCGCCGCGCGAGAGACGGCGGAACAAAAGCTGGCAGCGGGGCTGGGCGAACGCAATTACAAGCTCCGCGACCGGTCCAGAATAGAACAATCTCCGTTCATAAATTACGACCGACGTCGCCTGAATCGCCGCTCCCCGAGCGCACGCTTAACTAACATTCATTAGCTCGGTACTGATCCGTTGCGACGCGACGAACCCGATACTACTCCTCCTCGCACGAGGTGCGCGACTTAATAACGCCAGCTGCGACGCAGCTGCGGAAAAATCGCCGACGGAGGAGCGACGCGAAAATCGGTAATTGGCTCGATAATTTCAATCCATAAAATCTGAAGTCGTCGCGGTTGGACATAAGGGGTTAAAAATTGGATAAAAATTCATTTAAGAGAGTAATTAAAACGGGCGGTGGTTTCGTGACTGCTAAGCAATTATTGCTCGTCTGTTTTTCGACGGACAGAGAGGTCGGGGAATTTTTCGCTAGAGCTTTTATTCTCTGGATCGGTCGGGGGCCCCGAAAAGGGGGAGGAAAGGGGGGAACCGGATTTCCGAAAAAGGGAAAGCGACTCGGGACGCAGGTTGCGGCGCGTCGCGAGTCGCGACCGTATGCGCGCCCACGCGATCGCGATAAATTATACGAGGAGGCGGGAGCGAAGGGGTCACCATAAAAGAACCTGTTACGTTCCAGATATTAATCCGTCGAGCGGCCACGAAATCGCATGGTGTCATGCCCCGGGCGGGGGGGACGGCCCCCGTGCCCCTCGTTTCGCTCGACAATAACCCTCCGACGATCCTGTTACGGCGACGGGCCGCGTTGAATCGCGATTGATCCGCCTGTCGAGGGGTGTCCCGTAATCTCTGCGGGGTGTCGGAACTGCGGGCCGATCCACGAATCCTACGCGGGGTTATTTTCTATGGGGCTTTACGCGTTCGATGGGGCGCGCGTTGACTCTCGACGCATCCCACTCTCGAGAGGCTGTCCGACGGGAGCCAATCGAACGGAAGTGAAAAACACAGGAAGGATCCTCGATGCTCGTAAAATCAGCTGGCTCGCTCTTAATTGGCTCGCGAGGAAGCAGGTGGCAATGAGAGCGATCGCGGCAGTTAAAGCAGCTGATTCGACGACGACGGGAGTGTGTTCGCGAGAGCTCGAGTCGTTGCTCGTGCTCGGATACCGATCGCCGTACGAAATCGAGGGCTCTCGACGGAAAAGGGGGTTCTTTCTCTCTCCTCCCCTGTTCGGCCAATAACCCGGCAACAGATAGACGCGAACGGGGTTATCCGGCGATCTCGTTCGCTTAATCGGCTCGCCGTTATCCCGCGGTTGAGTGGCGCCGCCGGCAGCCGCGTCTCCTCCAGCGACGAATAAATATCGAACAAACGGAACGCGTTCACGCGATCGGCCCGTTTCTCGATCGTGAACCTACCGGGCCGAGAGCCCCGTTGCCACGGCTACGTCGATAATCCTCGATGTTCTTTTAATCGAATAGTTACGCCCGCGAAAGGAGAACAAGAGCCGCCTTCCGAACTGGCTGCCGTTAATGGAACCCTCCGGCTCGATTAAATTCCATTTAGATCCCTTTAATCCTGTTCCCGAACCCTCGAGACACGAAGCGATAACAGAGTTTCGTCCACGGTGTACGACCGGCGATCGATTCGCGATGCGGCCGGGAGGCACGCGCGCGGATCGAAAATGGCTCCTATACGCCACCGACTAGACCCCGACGTCCCCCCGTTTGTGTGTGTGTATCCGTTTCGTGCGATTGACGTCACCGGCCAACAGGTAAGCCGGCGAAGTTAGCGAGCTGAGAAATTCGAGACGGAAATCGTCGGTCCGTTTTCTGGGTTGGCTATAGCAAACGATCCGTGGCTCTCCTCGGTTCCCTTTATCGATCGCCCGGAGCCCAGAAACCGGTAGGTGTGACGTTTCTCACAAAACGAAACCCGGGCCTCGACAAAAGAAGAATAGGTGGTGCTCTCTGGCCGAGAGCTTGTTTCTATGCGGCGCTCGGGGAGGAGGCCGTTGCATTATACGTATTGGGTTGGAGAATAAGTTCGTAGCCTAGTCTTTTCAAATATTACATTTTCACCCAATAGTTTCCACTCTCGGTAAAGAGGACGTTGGAGAACAAAATATCCGAGATCTTTGACAAACGTGGTAAAAAGAGGAATGAGTCTCTCTCTCTCTCTTTCACTCGGAGATTGAGGTCGGGAGACTCGGAACGTGGAACGGGTCGCGGGATGATAAAACAAACGTTTCTCGCGGCCTCGCCGGAGGGGCGTCGTCGCAGTTTCCCAATGCATCTTCGCCGCGGGGACCGTGGGGACTTCCGGTTTCGCTCGCGAGAGTAATTGGCCGTTTCCTGAGGCGGTCTCGCGATGTCGCGTGCCATCGAGTGCGCTTCGCGGGACACCTTTGTCCCGTCGAGCACCGAACAATCTCCTCCCCGTGGGAATCGCGCGACTTTTAATTGCACCGTCGATTGTCCAGATATGGAGATATTCGCGTTGCCTCGAACGAGATAAGAAAGATCGAGATTCCCGAGAAACGGATTCCGCGCAATCACTGTAATGCTTCGAAAGGATCGGGGGACGGGGAGGTATAGCTGGAAGGAGAAGTCGAATGGAACTGCATCGTCACGGGAGCCTCGCAGCTGTTCGAATCGTTTGAACCGGTCGCGTCCGAGTCCGCTGCGATCGCGAAGGAATCGCGCGGAATTACGCAGCGAACGCGTCGCAGATGGAACGAGCAGATCGAGAATATGCCGCAGCTGCGAGAGCGTTTCGTTTGTCGCGCTCTTATCGGCGACGCGCTCGCATTAATTCAAGACGGTATCGAGCACCGCGAGCGATAAGGACGCTACCTCGAGGCGCGGTGCCGATGCACCGTGGAATTGAGAGTTGCGTGTCGTTTCGGTCGTTGATCGACATTAAGATACAATTCCACGGTTGCGTCACGGCGAGCGTGACTCTCGAATATTCGTTCGCGTATTTAAACGAGTTCGACTGGCACGGAAACGAAGAGACCGCCGCGTAGCGAATTTTAGCCGCGTGGTTCTCGAACGAAACCCGCTCCTCGACGTTGGAAAGTCCGCCCGGCGAGGAACGTCGCGTGTCGGGTTCGACACGGTTGAACGTCGCGCGGCGCGACAAGGGAAAATCGAATTCAAAGCAGCCGCGCGCGGTGACCTACTGCTCGAGTGACTCCATTACTCGGAAATATTCCGCGTGTTCGAGCATTTAACTCGGGCGAGTAAAACGAGCGCGGGGAACGAAAGTCGCCGAGCTCGGTCACACTCGCCGCAACGTTTGATTTTTCAATGTCTTTCGTCTCGTTCTCGAAACGGTCGAGAAATTGTGGGAAACGTTATCCGTTTCCTCGTGGGCGACTGCATTCGTTCGCCGATCGCGCGCGACGCTCTATCGAGCGAGGCGCGAGTGGAACGAGGACGAGCCCCGGGCTCGTCCGATCGTGGAATCGATTCCCGCTCGAATGTTAATCGGTCGGATCGGCTTGCATCACGGCGACAACAGAAAAAAAAAAAAAGAAAAAACAAGCCGACGGGGAGTTCGACGTTCTACTTTTTCCGGGGGAGATTTGCTTTCGCAGCGATTCCGAGCGAGTCGAAGCGAGTCCGCGCGCGACCGATAATCACGATGAAAAGTAGAGTGTGTTCCATAGGAAGTAAAAGCAAGGACGCGCGCGTCCTCGGCGATCGCCGAGACAATTGGGCCAAGATGGTCTCGGACCACCCAAGAAATTTCGTTTGACAATGCCGCCGACTCGCTTCGATCCCGTCATAGTCTACTAACTATGCCGTACGCGATTCCGGTGCAATTATACCGTAAACTTCGTCAAGCGAACGCTGCCGCGGAAAATCACGGACTGGTCAAGTGGGCTCGACGGTGTTTCGTTTCATTCATGCATTTTCACAATACGAAAACAATAGCATCGATTACATTGAAAGGAGGTGGCGAGTCGAATAACGATAAGAGCGTCGATCTCGAGGCTGCGATTACGGGCTAGCCATAACAGTCCAGAGAGAGAGAGAGAGAGAGAGAGAGAGACGCGGGGAGCCCAAAGATTTATCTAGTTAGAGAGCGCCTTAAATTATTTCGCAGCGAAATAAAGACATCTTTCAGGCAGAAGGTACCGGCACACGAATTCGTTCTGTATACCCATTTCCAACACTAATCGAGCGAGCCCGTTAAAAAACGAGTTCGCGCCGATAGCGAGCTGTCCTTGCGCGCAGCAAGGAAAGAAGAAAAACACGGTCGACGACGAAGTATTCGAGCGTGTCGCCGTTCCACGTCCTTACGAAATTAGTATTGTCGTTCCGGCGATCCGAGCGAACGCTCTCCGATCCTCCGTGCCCGTCCCGGATGCTCCGCGGCGCGTGCAAAATTTTCAACAAACCACCGGCGGAGTCCTTTCGAAAAAGTCGAAGCACGGCGATCGCGCGGGCGGGTCTCGAATCGCGTTCGATTAACACTTTATCGACCGGTAGCCTATAAATCGGCTTTTCCCTCCGATCGGTAGCCTGTGAATCGGTTGCCATAGTAACCCTTAATTTGTTATCTATTATTGAAATAAATCTGTTAAATTGTACTACAAGCTTCAATATTATTATATAAATTTTTAAATATTAAATACCTTTCGCGATTAATAAGATAAATAAAATCGAAATAGAAACGAAAATCTTTTACGACCGGATGACCGGTCGCTAAATTGTTAAGCGCGATTAAACCAGATTAAACGGCATTACGAAATCGTTCCGGCCCGCGCGACACACGGCGTTTCTTGCTCCCGCGGCTGGAACGGGTCCGGCGAATCGAATTAATCCCGGACCGATCGGGGTAAAAACGATCTCGTAAGGTCGATAACTGGAACGTGTTAACGCCGTATACGACCGCGCGGAGCTATGTAACAGGTTTCCGCGCGAGAATAATTGTACCGGTCACGCGATATTATAATTTATCCCGCCGGTTTTGTATTCGGTGATCCAGTTTGTGGGAAGATCCTGTGCGCGGGCAACGTTCAGCGACACGGATAAGAGGATAGATCGCTTCTTTCCGCGTCGAAGAAACGCGTAACGGTTCGAGCCACGGTTTCTACCAGGTGTCTCTCGGCTGCGAGTCGAGGAACGTCTCGCTGCCTGCCTCGAACGGATCGCGTCTTCCCCGTCGGACCAAAACAAACGTGTGGTCTAAAACGCTGGCATAACATTTCACGTGGCCACACGGATCTTTAATGGTTTCCGAGGAGACCCCCGATTCCGATAGGGGGGGTCGCCGGGCCTTCCCGAGCGAGGATAAAAGGGCCCCTTCCGAGAAGGCCGGCCGGGGTGCTGAGTGCACCGGGGCAACGGTGTAAAAGAATCCGTTTGCACGGCAACATTAATGGACAGATTGCCGGGCAGGCTCCGAGAGCTTTGGTACAGTACATTTTAATGCCACGACCGACGCGCGGCTTATTGTTAGTGGTTCGAGTGGCGTAATCGTTAAACGAGCCACTTGGCATCTCTCGTCGATGGTATTCCGTCGTCGAAGAAGAAAAAAAGGGGGAATGACCTACCTCGCTGTCGCCCAAGGCGAATCGGACCTTCGCGGAACCATGGACGCTCATGGCTAGCCCCTTTAAATCGATGGAACGTTAATGGGATCGTTCTCGCGAATCGACACCTGCCGCACCGTTCAATGCCCGGCAGAATTCTAAATTCGAAAGAAATTAAGAGGGCGAGCTCGATTAAGGCTCGCGCAACGTCACGAAATCCCCACTTTTGCTTGGAAAGTTCTCTTCCAGCTGGAAGCGGGCACGGCTTCCAGACCTACTGGAGCTTAATATCGCGTGAATTTTTAATGGGGCACGATTCAAGGTGACTCGCATGTTTCCCGTTCGAGGAAAATTTCCCAGCGGTGCACGCGACGCTCGTCACGTAGGCACGCGAGCTTTCGTTACGTTTCGAAGCTCCTCCGAAGCTCGAAATGACGCGATCTCGTCCACGTTTTTTTTTTCATATCTGGATAGTCCGCGATCGTTACTGAACACGGAAACGCGACAGTCGGCGAGGAAAAACACGCCGCGACGTGGGAGAGACGTTGCTCCCTTTGGCAATCGATAGCCGCTTATGGTCGGAAACGAGTATCGACGATGCCGCCCGTAAAACGTACGGAATTTTACTTTCAAATGTGCCATTATTGATATCTTGCGTTCGGAACGCATGGAAATGCGCCGATAAAGCACGGACAAATGACAAGCACGACCTTCTACGACCTCTGTTATATTCGATAAATACCAACCGCTAATGTAGCAGCCCACAATTCGTACACAAAACAATTTTAGCAAGCTACGACGAGAACGAAGGACTAAAAAGGATTACTGGGAGCACCATCCACCAATTCTGAACGACATCTACCCTGGAACGTTTGGAAACGTATACTCTACATATCCTGTAGTATTAAGACACGAGTATCGACAAACACGAAACGGGCTCTGCGTGGTGCAAGCTGTGTCGTGCATCCGCAGAAACGTTTCGACAAAAAACGGTACAGAGGATGCTAATGTATGTGATGGGTGGACTGCGGTGTGTTCGTATGCGTGAGAGTACGTGAGCGGCGAAGCGGCCCTAAAGTATCGATCGACAATATAAACAAATGAATGAAGTGATCGCGAGAGAGAATAAAAAGGACGAGCGTTAAGCAGTCAGCATCCAGCCTCGAATCGTTAAACATCGTTTCTACTGTCACTAGTCTAAATATATCGATTCCTTTATTTATTACAGTGAGTGATTCTTTAAACAAGATATCCGTTCGGAAGACTCGCGATAAGGGAATCCCACATGTATTCCAGCAGACTCACCTGCGTTCTCCAGGGACGTTCGCGCGAGAGGCAGAAAGAGAGAGAGAGAAAGAGATTTGAAAATTCGAAAGCTCCTTCACGCCATAATCGTCGGCAGTAGGCCAGCAAGAGTCCGGTTCAAGGCCGACAACGGCTCGACGAGGAATCCCGAGGAACGGGACAAAACGACGTCGAAGGAATCCTCGAGGATCGACGGGAAAAACGAAGGATTTCGTCGATCGACACTGTATGTACTCGGGACACAATCGGCACGCACTTAACGGTCTCCCCTCTCGGGGCACAACGTGCTCCCGACACAAACAAAAGGTGACTGACGGGCTACCTGCGGTGTCCTGACCGCCTGTGTTCACTTCGACGAATTTGAGCGCGGGACCCCACCCTTGTGCCGCGATAATAAGGACGACAATAAAGTCTATCTAATTACGAGCGTGTACACATTGTAGCCGTGGTCCACATTTTCTAACGGGCCCGAAAGAATCGACTAGCGTAGACTGCAGATTATCTTTGTTTATAGTTACGTCACCCCCACTCCACGGTCTTTCTATCGATCACACGACAAAGAACAATATTTTTAAGGGGTACAGATGACGTTCCAGAGACTATTTTCTTATGAACTAACACCCAAGGAAACAGTGGAATGCGAGCGGTTAAGGTGAAACAAGAACATTTGAATATACATATGAATACCTGGGTGTGAGACGAGCAGGCAACGTGCGATTTTTATGGGCCGGAAATCGGGCGATTTATCACAGTTTTTCCCCTACGCGTAACGATTTGTCAGACTTTATACAAAAATGAAGTCGCACGGTTGATCGAACGCCATGGTCATGCCTTTTAGTGTGTAACTTCTTGAGAAAGCTGAGCGAAGGCGTTTTTAGCACGATTGATCGTAATTTACGTTCCGTTAAATTTTAGGCAAGAAACGGGTGCCGAGATTCTCTCGCGATCTATTTTACACGCGATTGTCTAAAGGACCTTCTCGCAGCGACCGGGCTACCCCCTGAAACGACCTCTAGGGACTTTTCTTCTCACTTCCCGTTGTCCTCGATCAAGGATGCAATCTTCGGCGAGAAACAAGGCTGAGGACTATTTACATCGGCCGATCTATTTACAAGAGAACGAGAGACAGAGCCTGACACGATTCTGACGCATAGAAAATAGCGTGAACAGGTGAAAGCAAAAGTCAGCGGTGTACGAACACATTTTCCAGCCGTCGCGTCCGGAATCCTGGCGAATTTTCGACGGGATTTGTCGTGCGAATGATCGATGCATGCACGGTGAAAACCGCGAGCGATTAAAGCCGCCTGCAGGAACCGTTGGGTTCCGACGTAACAACTCGTCGCGCGATAAATCGGAAGGCGCGCGCGCGCGCTCGCCCGCGGCCCCGTTAAGGGAAAAGGTGGCGAACACTGACAGGTAGCCGGAATCCGAAAAGGAACCCGTGAAATAAAGGATCCGGGGAGGAACTTGTGACACGCCGTTGCCGTGTGTACGTGTGGGTTGTCGGGCAGCAGCGTGTTTGGTTTCGGTTACTCACGTATGCGCGGCTGTTGTTGCCCGGTTCCAGGATCCGCGATCGGTTCTTCACTCCAGGATTTCACGGGGATCGGGCATTCGACGCGACGATCTCACACTCACGGCAATTTTAACGTTCAGGGTGTGCCCCGAATTTCCATGCAACCAACGGCACCCGTCAAACGTGAACTACTGCTGCCGCCATCTTGACACGAGCTATTCGAACGCCGCGCCGCGGTCGATCGCCGAATCAAGAGCGCCGCCAACCGCGGGACTATTCAAACGCGTCAAAACTACCAACCTCGACGCACCCACCCATTCTTACGTAATTTCAATGTTTATACCATTTAGCTGTGTTTTATCGAATATATATATACAACTTTGTACATTCCTAGATCGTTAAATAGTTATTTCTACCAATTTTTATTGTACAGAAATGCTTTTTAGTTTGTTCTTTACAATGTTTTCGTTTCGAATTGAAATAGGGTAAAATTTTATAACTAGATCGTGGATTTCTATGCTAAATCCACGTTTTGCAACTGGTAATCACAGGATTTAAGTAAAAATTACAGCGCATCTAGAATGTTACGAAACGCATCGAATACGACAGAATGCTTCGTCACATTTTTTTCTATTAAAGGTTTTATCGGAGAACGTAAAAATTCCATCGACATGCGAGTAAATGCTCTTATGAAAACTTTAGTTTTAGCAAAATCTGTCCGATGAAAAATGCAGAAATTTTATCGATGAAAACAAATGATGTTCGTCGAACGATGGTGTCTGTTTTTCCGTCGTCCTGTCTCTTTGCACGATTTGTCGCAAAATTAATCAAGTTTTTTAGAAGTTGTAGTAGTAAAAATATCTGATTTGAAATTTTAGTGCCGCAAGTATATATTTCGGATAATTGTTTCGATCGGAAGTAAAGTTGGCCGACCATTGGATCAAGCGGAAAGATACTTTCGTAAGACGGGAAAACGTGTTGCGTAATTCCGTGCGGTTGATAGCGATAGCAACGCGGCGGACGGGGTTCGCGAATAATTCGCGACGTCCCTGGGTTCGATCGAATCGACGTTTTCGCCAGCGGTAGTAGCTGTCCCTGGGCAGAATGCAACTGCGAGGTGACACGGAGCCACGGACCTAGTTCGCTAAATTTGGACGCACGTGCAATTCCTCTGGTACGTAGTTGTCGTGCGAGTGACACTTCTTGTTCGCTAGTAGGCTCCGTTTATTTTGCCGGTGTGAGAACGTTCGCGAAATCCGTGATGATCGTATTAATTGAATTTTTCGACCGACTGCTTTCAGAACACGTGCGGCTCGGACCGACCACGTGGGCCGCGTGTACAGAGATAGAGGAACGGAGCGCTGCCTGATTGTTTCCGGGAACCAGTGATATCTCTGTTTATGGGACGACACGATGCGAAAAGAACAAGACCCGCTTTCCTACTGAATGGAAAAGTACGCAGAGAAGGCATTGCCAATCACTGAGCGCACGTGTAAATTGCTCCGTAAAGGGGTAACCTTACAAGATGATATTTTGAGCAACACCAGTCTTTTCAAGATAATTCTCTCTCTCGTATGTTGTTTTTCTTTTTATTTCGTGAATACGGTTTTTAATGTACAGATGATGTTTGCATAAAACACGTTGCAACGACGCATATCTATATATTTAGATAGAAGGAAAATGTGATCTAGTTTTTAGCAACTCTGTCAATTTATAGAAGCTACTTTTAATAAGTCGAATTAAACGGGGACATGTACTATTAATGTACTCGAAGTAGCTAGATCGCGAAAAGACTGATAGCATAAGGAAACATAAGCTGCAATACTCAACTGTCGAAGCGAAGAACACGAAAAGTTATGGCACAGGAAGAGCCGGAAATAAAGAAGCTTAAACATTCCATTATATCGAAACATGTCTATGAATCCGAGTTTCAGAAGCTCTTTTGCGAACACTGGCACAATTTCAATGAGTTTAAGAAAGATAATTTGGAAGTGATATCTAAACCCTTTAGGATATGCAAAATCTCTAATTTTCTCTCCAACGAGGATTTCATGGAGGATATAAAAAACGAGTTGCTAGATGTAAAGAGCAGAAGAAACATTATAGACCTGTACCAGTTTGAGCAGACCAGCGATCTGGCCAATGTGGATACCAAAAATATAAAGTTATTGTACGAAACCTTTCAGACAGATTTGGCATCATGGTTGGAACACAACACCAAGATACAGCTCAACAAGAGAATATCAATGTCCAGCTCGTGTTATTCCGATACAGACTACTTGTTGTGCCACGATGACAACATGGGTGACAGAAGAATTGCTTTTATATTGTACCTTTCCAAGGACTGGACCATACAGGATGGAGGAACTTTGGATTTGTTCGACACCGATGAAAATAAATTGCCCAGAAATGTTGTAAGATCTCTTGTACCAGAATATAATTCCCTTGTATTCTTTGAAGTTGTAGATGTCTCTTACCATCAAGTAGCCGAAGTAACTTCTCCGGACAAGTCACGATGGAGCATCAATGGCTGGTTTCATGGTAGTTTGAAAGAGACTGCCCTGGGCTTTGCTAGGCCTCAGAGAGTAGAAATCGAACCAAATTACATAGAACCGGTGGACGACGATGTGGACCTTGGCGATTGGATAGCAACCTGTTATTTATTTCCTGGTATTGTCCAGGAGATACAACAGGACATGGAGCAAGAGTCCTACACGTTTTTGTCCAACTTCTTCAAAGAAGACGTCTACGAGAAGTTATCGGCGGACTTAAAGTCGGACGCGGTGGTGTGGCAGAGGGTTGGACCAGCTGACACCCGAAACTACGAGATTGCGAAAGAGGAGACATTACCGGAGCTTTTACATCAGTTCTACAATTTGTTCAAGTCGGTTTCCATGTTTCAATTGCTGAAAGACTACACGGAGCTGGACCTGATATCGGAGAGGGAAACTATGAAGCCGAAAATGACGATCGAGCTGCAGAGATGGTCCAGGGGATGCTACACGCTGATATGCGACAAGTCTGGATCCCCCACCGAGTCGGCTATTTCGAGTAACGAGAAAAAATCGAGCAACGGTAGCGTGAACCAGAGCTACGAACGGCAAGAAGAGTCTCCGTTGGACACCCCGAGAACCAGCAAAAGCAACAAGGACAGCCAAGATAGCAGAACCGAAGAGTCGGATCGCACCAGTCCGGTGAGCAATAGAGAAGACGAGGAGATCAACGATGAGGACTTGCTTAAGGTAATCCCGAAGGGGAAGTCCCCTCGATCGAAGAAGAAGAACGCCTCGCTGCAGTCTGCTCTGTCGAAATTAGAGAATCTTGCGCCGCAGAAATTAGCTGGATTAGTAGACTCCGACGACTCGGACGTGTCCGATATCGGAGACTACTTGTCGGACGATATGGACTGTTCTCTCGATTGCTCCGATCCGGAAGACGACATAGAGGATACGCCGGTAGAAGCAGCTCTGGACGTGATACTTCAATTCCACACGGGTCAACTGCCCGAAACGGAAACAATAGATTACGTGAACCCAAGAGAACAAGACGGAGCGCTGATCCACGTACCTGTAAAGAACAACCATATGTGTTTGGTGTACAAAAGCCAGGGCATCAGTCGCGTCCAGAAATACGTGAACCATTACTTCCCAGATTACTTCTACAATCTGATTTGTACATATTACGAATAATTCGGTCGGCTAGTTGGGAATTTTACAATGAATCGTGGTGAACGAGCTGCGTTACGCTCGGCAATTGTATCATAGTATTCGTATTAATAAAAATTGTCAGTATTTATCGCCGGTCATTCTCGTCGTTGGTATTTTTCTAGCTCTACTTATTCTTCCAATCGGAATTAGAGATGGGATCAGAGCGTTTATCGGAACGCCTAGAGTTCGAAGGCCGACCCCGTGTACGAGAAGTGCACTCCGATGTGTTCCAAATTTGATCCCATTTCTAATTAGGACTGTCCTAGGGGAAACGATCAAGGATACTCGTGCTACTTAAGAAAACCACAGTGCACAAAACATTCTCAGTCGTTTATTGGGTGTCGTACATGGCTATCCCTTAGGAGTACGTTAGCTGGGTGCAATCCGGGGACAATCCGGGTGCATGCATGGATCGGAGTATGTATCTACTTTCTTTTTTTACGGTGCAAGGGAAGCTCTAGTCTAGAGAAAATAGGTACGAACGTAAAGTGGGAGAAAAAACAAAATGGTAGGCTTACGATTTGGTGGAGTTATTCGATTCGGTTTCCAGATGCTGCACTTCTATCCTGGGACGGGACGATCCCTCCTCCTCGTCCGCTTCGTCATGTTTAACGATTTTCGTGGTAACCTGACACGCAAAATGTACTCGGATAGAATACAACGTAGAATCGTGGATTGCTCGTTGATTACCCGACGGCAATAAAACAACAATTATCGTGGTGCCTTCGGCTCGGAATGACCGAGGCGGAAAGCCATTAGCGGGCACGCCTTCGATTTGTCTTCGTTCCAGATGACTCAAACGTCCGGGGAATCGATTGCTTCCAATTGCACGAAACGCGATACGTCATAATCTGTACAATTAATCTGCGGACAGGCTTATTAATCACCTGAGAGGCGGTGGGTATCCCGGCCATGCGTTTCCTCAGCTCGTTCAGCTGCAGTTCCCTCTGGAAGCTCGCGTCGCCCTCCTGGGAGTCCTCCGGCAGCCCTTCGTTGATCGACTCCGAGGAGAACTCGACCTGCACCCATGGGCAAATCGTCGGCGACGCTTGCAGGGAGTTCTTGCTGCCGGGTCGGGAAAGGCGAGGTGAAAGTCGTCGCAGCAGCGAGATCAGTTTCGACCTAAAAGAAGGAACGTGTCGCGGAGTCGATCCTCGATCAAGATTCGCGACGTATCGGGAAATCTATGATGTACTTGGTGCTGGGCGTTTGGAGATGGTCCGTGCAGATGGGCCCGCTTCTGGATAGCTGCTCCGCGCTTCTGGTGGTGTCCCGCCAATGCAGCTTGTTGATGGATCTTCCCACTCGCCAGTCGAGGCTGCCGCTCTGCCGGGATTGGAAGCCTGAAAAACGTGCCTCGCGTCAGTCGCATAATTTTTCACGCGAGACTGGAACCAGCGTAGCGGTCAAAATCGATCGCCTCGGCTACTACCCAGCCAGCTAAAGCACGGGAACGGAATTCTCACTTTGCTCGTTCACGGTCTGGCTAACTCTCCAGTCCAAAGAGTTGCTGCTTCTGTTCACGGTGTAAATGTTATCACAGGATTTGGTGGCGAGATACGTGGCGTGATGGCGACGTCTCAATAGTTTCGAGACCGGTCCCAAGCTCCTGAAAAAAAAGCGATCGATCAGTTTGGCGGGCACGACGGACTTGTACGGGACCGCGAACTAAGAGAGATCGCGCGAGAGAGCGTACCTTTTGAACTTCCGAGACTGTTCGATCGGCGGCTTGCTGTCGCAAACCACCAGCTTGACTTCCGGTTCCGGGCAGTACGTGCCCACGCGAATGTGGCTGTAGCTGCCGCGCACACCGTCCACGGACCGGAAGTTGCCTCGATCGCTCGAAGGCACGCGAACCACTTCGATCTTCGGTCTCCCGTCCATCTTTCTCTAGTCCCTATTCACGCGCGACTGCGCCCGTCGATTATAAAAATAGTAAAAAGGAATCTCTGTTGGTCGCTGTCGGCCGCGATCGGCACTCCTCCGAGCGTTCTTCCTCCTATCGGCTGTCGTCGGCGACGTGTCCGGCGCGGTCCAATCTTTTCTCTCTCAGAGATCGTCACGGACGGTCTTAAAATAGTCACGGAATCCTCCCGAGCCGCTTCTCGGCGAAGTCCTCTCGCCGGCGTGGCACGTCATAACGGTCGACACCTCGGATCGTTTGGCACGCGCCGACATGCCGCGAGTATAGCGAGTCCTCTCTTCGATTCAGGAGGCACGTGCTCCCGGCTATTAGCGTCTGGTCACGTCCATTCATTCCACTAGAACCACGCTCATCCGCTGGCAGGATCTCGCCCGACGTTGCACAGCCGAGAGACTCCGTCGGACCTCGCCGAAGTGTGATCGATCACTGCACGCCGCGCGCGATCGACGGAGAACGTCCCGGTGAAAAGGCCGTCGAAACGCCGCGGATACGGTCCGGATAGAAAAATCCGTTCGCGGCGGACCGTCCCGACGGAAAAATGTTCGGTCGTGCACACAGACCGTGGTGGACACAGAGTCCCGGGGAACCTGTTCGGAGTCGTCTGCCCGTCCCGTCCCGTCCCGTCCCGTTCCCGCGGAGCTTTTCTCTCTCTTTTTCGCCGCGCGAGCGGTTTCTACGGTTCGTGTGCTCGTTCGTGCGGTTTCACTCGCGACTTCACTACGGCCTGAATCGCGTCAAGCCGCGAACCGGCTGCCCCAATTTCCTAAATAACGAGCCGCATTAACAATCGTTTTTCTCTGTTTGCCGCGCGACGAGCGACGAGCGACGCTCGCCGTTCTCGCCTGGGGGGATTGCGCAATGCTCGATTAGAGCCCGGAGGAGCGATTCGCGCGTCGACTTCCGCGACGACGACCGCCGGCCCCGAGGATCACCGCGACGACGATCGTCGTCGAAGCCGAGCGACGCCGCCGATCGTTACGGAACTATGCTATCCGGTGGACGGAGGAGCCACGGCACTATAGCGTCGCCTCGCCGCCGGAATTTATAGGATTGCAGTGGCAAGCTGTGCAACCCTTGGTAAGGGGATTAGGGGGATGGTCGGACAGCCGCGAAGCGACGTTGCTGACAAGCATGGCATGGTTACCGGGACAATTGATTCTCCATCTTGGTCGGAAGCATCTACCGCCTCGATCGTCTCCCCTCAATCCCCAACCAGCACCGTCGCATACTTGGCTTTTTTTCCCGCCCGTACACCCCTCTTCGAATCACTTACTATATCTTTAACTTTAACATTGTCTAACACGCTACTTGTACGACTAAATCTTATATCGTTTTAACGCGGAGAATAGTGCGTCCGCTTAAACTGACTCTGTCGGAGCCAGATCTCGACGCCACCGAGACTCTACGTCGACTATCCACGGACACGCGACAATGAACGCCAACAAACAGATTTACGCGCAGTCCTCCAGTTTCACCATGGAACGCGTCTCGTCGCGGAAACCCGTGCTCCTCCTCGAGTGTTAATTTCCTCTTCTCGGTGGATCGCTTTACGCGGCGTCGGATTTACGACGACGCGCTTCCAGGGATCCCTTTCCGAACGCCGAGGGAATCGTATTTCGCGGGTAGAAGAGCGTAAAGAAACTAGTTCGCCCGTTTCGTTCGAGAGGCGGCGACGCCGGGACGCTCGCTCGCTCGAATTGTCACTGTCGGAGGCCGCGGCGCGTGTGTTTCCACCGACGCGGACACGCTCGAAAGCTTCCGAAGGAACGCGAGCCGGCACGCGGGATAACTCCCGGCAATTAAGTCGCTAATTAATTCGGACGAGTACGCGAGCTTGCGCCGATCCCCCGAGCGGGGCTGTACCGATCTCCATAATTGCAACCGAGCGCCGTCTGTGTTCCGAGACGCATCTTCTAATTAGAAAAGAAAGTGCGGAATAATTCCCGATGCAACGCGATTCACTCGCGAGCCTCGGCTTTTTCTGCGCCCGAACGAACCAGCTCTGTCCGTTGCAATGTCCGACAAGTTGGCGAACGAAACGGCCACCCAACTCCGGCCGTGCGTGCACCTTCCTACTACGTCGAGGAATCTTTGAATCCTCGTTGCCGGGCTAGTTCGTCTGCTGGGTCATTAAGAATGGGGCATGTCTGTCGGCGCTGCCGCGGCGGAATCTTTTCCACAGTTGCGAAACGCCGATCGCGGCATCGTTAATTCGCGCATCGCGGCGTATCGTAAGGGTTAATAACTCACTTAATTGGTGTTACCGCGTTTAATTTCATTGAGAATTCGTAACGGTGCCCGTCCCGGCCAGGAATCAAGCGGATAGAAGAACGCGCGCGAACAACACACTCGCGTGAACGTTTCCAGTCGGCTAATCGGGGAATAAACCGCGATTCGGCGAGGAGGATTCGGCCGCGGTCTGCGAACAGCGTCAACCTGTTGACCGACGGGAACGCGACACGATTGAATTCGCGCCGAGACTCCGGTCTGTCGCGGGCTCGAGCGGATCAGCCGTTTTACCGCTTGCCGGTTAACGGGTTAAGGTTCAGGTGTCGCGAGTGAATTATTAATGAGGAAGCGTTGAGCGTTCCCAGGGGCGAGGTGACGAATCGATAGTCGCGCGGTCGGTGGCGCGAACGAGCAAAGGATGGGGCGAGAGACGAGTCGGTCGTCGCCGTGCAGCTTCTCCGCCGCGTTTTCGAGCGGGTTCGAGATTAAACTACGGGAAGCGTGTTCGCAGCGGAGTCGTCCGCGCTCCGCGGCCCGCGGCGATTCACTGTCGGCTTCGTGGTGGTCGCGGAGATACGATCCGCCGCGTGTATCTGCCGGTCGCGCTTTACGCGCGCACACAGAAGCCGGGAGCGAGAAGCCCCCGGCGCGTCGCGTCGCGTCGCGTCGCCGCCGCACAAAAGCCAGTATCACACATCGGTGGCTTTTTGGAGCGGAGAGAAAAAATCAGTAATTAGAGCCGGGGCCTGCCTGTAGTCGACCGTGTGCCGCGCGTATCGTGTACCGTCACGGTTCGCCGGCCCACGCGACCGAACTAAACGCTGTCCCCGCGGATCGTTCGATCGCCGGTTTTCCACCGAGTCGAACTTTCCTTTCCCTTTGTCGCGGACACCTGTCCGTGATCGAATAGGCGCGGAGCATCCGATCTCCTCTAGCCGCCGAGCCGCTTCAACGGCAGAGCTGTCCCGCATAGTCGATTTCTCCGCGAGCGTGATCGCGCATCGTTCCGAGCGGATTACGAGGCAGCGCGGGGATTCTCGGAAACGGTCCGCGGAGTCGTCGAACTCTGGTTTCCGTCTTGAAACCGGACGTGGCTGCGAATTAACAAGCTTGCGAAGCTCTACGGGCTCCGCGGACTCTCTGGTAGCTATCAACGACCCTTTCACGTGGCCCTAATTCTCGGATTTGCTGTCCCAGCCTCCCGTTTCGCAACCAACAATTTCGCAGCCGATTCACCTTTGTCTATCGGACGCTTCGCATCCAGGGATCGACTTGTTAAGATCGCGGATCGAAAGCAAGAGGAACGACTAATGAACTGGAATGGTCGACGATGGTAACCGCGACGCGGATCGAAGGAGGCGGATTAATCCGTCTGCGAACTGAGCGCGAGAACTGTCGCGCGAAGCACGTGCGCGCCGGAAGCGTCTGGCGTCCAGCCGGTCGCCGAGGCTCGCCTCAAGCGGAATCTATGGGATCGTTTCGGTGGCGAATCCGCTGCTGGATCGGACAACAATGAGTCGTGGGCGCGAGAGCGGCGTGGCTGTGCGATGAGTCGCGCGTGTGCTCGTGAAGCTCTCTAGAACCAGCGTAGCGTAAACGGGCGGCGCGGCGTGAAGCTTGCAAGCGCTACCGTAAGCCCGCGAGGCCGCCCGGGCAGCGTGTTTGATACGTACTACTTGAAAATAGCAACGACACACTTCGCGGTCTGCTGTCCTGACATCGGACGAGCGTCGCCAGTGGTCAGCGGCGCAGTCGTCGAAAGCGAAGAGTGCCGCCGTTGGAGTCGTGCCAGGATTCCCGAGGACCCTCTACCCGACGACACCGTCTATCCTCTCTCCTCTCTCTCTCTCTCTCTCTCGCTTCCTTTCGTCGATTCGTACCTTCGATTGTGGGCGTCGTCGCCCTCCGGTCGCGAAGCTTTCGCCGCCGAAAGCTCTGCTGGTCGAGCGCGACCAGCTCCTCGCGCACACGAATCGGCACCTCGCGTTCCCGCGAACTTCGACACCCTCTCTCTCCACCCCTGCCTCACGATTTTTCCTGACACCTGCAGGAGGACACGCGAGACGGGAAAGCGACCGACAGAGACGGACAGAGACGGGGATAGAGACGGATAGAGACGGACAGAGACAGGGGCGCCCCTTTCGAACCCTCCGCTCTCTCCAGCTCGCCAGCTCTCCCGCCCCTGGCTCTCTCTGTTCGATCGCGACCACCCGCGGGACGCCGACGACTACTGCATCGAGATGCGTCGAGGAATTCGCTGTGCCACGACCCGAAGCGACGCGGCGCGCCGCGACGCCCCTCGCGGCCTCCCCTCTCGGCCTCCCTCTCGCCCTCTCTCACCTTGCCCGCCAGCGAGCGGACCTGCGCTCTTCGCCACACCGCGTCCTCGCGTTTTGGCAATCTCTGCGGGCCCACTCTTCCAGGGGTTAGTTATCGACCGGGCTACCCGATAACGCGGTTCGCAACCTCGTTCGAATTGCAACGCGCGGGAACAATGTTGAACGCTTCGAAGCACAGCAGAGACGCGACAGAACGTATTCGTATCGTCGGAAAACTGAAATAAATAAATACAAATCTCTGCTGTACCTGTACATCTCGTGGCGCGGCGGACGCGCCCCGTTTCTTTCGTTGACTCAGAGATTCTTCGAGCCGATTGTATGGAAATCGACCGACGGACCTTCGAGCAACGGCAACTTATTACTCGGTTGCTCAATTTCCTGGTGACGCAACCCTCGGGCTTGGCGCGAGAGGGCTGCCTCACTCCCGACGACGAGGCCCGCGTCTTTCCGTCTCGACGATTCGGATACCCTCGGGTTTTAGGCGGCGGAGGAGCGAAACCGTGTGTCGCTCGCTGCGCGCGCGCGCGGCGAAGGTAGTGACAGGTTGGCGACGCGCGTGACCGCTGCCCCACGCGTGTCCGCGAATCGCTCCGACGAAAGCTTCTCTTCCATTTATGACCGCGAGAAGACACGCGCTCGACTTTGCATTGTTCCGCTCGGAGGACCAATGATTCAGAGACGCGCGCGCGTGCCGTACATGGTCGGCGGCGCACGGGGTAACTAGAAATGGAAAATCGATGGTCTCGGGACGTCGCGCGGATCAGACAGATCAGATCTACGCCGTGTTTGAAGCCAGCCCAGAGAACCGTGTCGATCGTGATTTATTTGTGATCTTTATTTCGTATTTGTACACGCCCTCGGCATGCCACATACAATCAATATAATACAGTCCAATGCAGCCAAGGTAGAAGTAAAATACAAAAAATATATATATTTATATTCTACGTCGATAGTTGTCGTTATTATTATTATTATTATTATTAATTATTATTGTTACCACGATGTTATAACGCTGAATAGTTTATGGATAATAGCTAAGAATATAATACAAAGAAGAGTGCTGGGTTACGGTAGGACACGTCAATTCGGATCGAACGTGGCGCGGTTTGCGAACATTCGGTTTGCCTTCCGAGATCGCTGGGAGAAACGGTTCTCGCGTTCGAAATCGCAGCTCCGTCGCGACCACCCGTCCACAAACGTTCCGCGAAGAAGAGAAGCTTCGAAAACCGTCCGGAAAACCCGTCGATGGGTTAAACGAGAAAACCGGAAGGGGATTTGCGAGCGTATCGTAGACTGCGGGCTCTGTTCGACTGTTCCGAGATCGATTTCGCCCGGAATTTCCATGTACCGTGGTCGGGCGAGACCGCGCGCGTTATCGGCGTATAAAATCCGCAGTCTATTCATAGCGTTTCGCGTACGGCTCTGCGGAGGCGCGAATAATTTAACGTTAATGACCTTGGACACCGGCGTGGAAAGTTCGAGGTGTCGCTCGATACTCTTTCGTCGAATGACAGAAGAAAGGGAGGGTGTCGCGTTACAGTGGCAGTTACGATGAAATTGACTAATTTATTGCTATTGAATCGCGGGGGAGCACGACGATACTTTCGAAGAACATGAACGGTCCGCGCGGGCCGTGGCTTCCTCCCTCCGATCTAGACGATACGGGATCGACCGCTACACACGCCGCGGATCCCCCTTAAATTAAAAAACACACCGCTTACACAGCCACACGTTCGATGACCGGCTCCGCGCGCGCCGGAGCCTTCGATGCACCGCCGACAGTCAAACGCGATCGCCGAACAAACGCTACCCTGATATCTACCCTCCGCTGCCACGGGGGGTGTCCGCGCGAGAAGCCGCGGTCCGAGCTCCGTTCGTTTTTTGCGACGAACAACGATCCGCGATGGCAGCGGACGCGCGCCGACAGGGTTGGTGGTTCAGGCCCACGGAGGAACAGGGCTTGGCGGAGGTGTTCAACGAGAGGCGATGGTCGTTCGTTGCTAGGATCGGAAGAAGAGATGCGGGAAGATAATTCGTTGAGACCTTGTTTTCAGAGTGTCTTTATTAGAGCGTAGCCGGTAAGCGTTTTATGGCAGCTTTATGAGGATGACTGGGGGTAGCGACCGTCGTTAAAAGTCATCGAAAAGAAATCCTAACCCAACGGTGAAACAACGATAAGACGATAAATCCATAATATTAACAGTAATAGAAGTGTAGTGTAGGAATAACTAGGGGGGTAAATTCAACTAAAAAAAAAAAAAAAAACGAAAAAGGAGATATAGGGGAAAAAAGAAACGAGAAGTGTGGCTTTAAAATCCTCCTGCTTTGCTCGGGGTGTTGTCTCCCTCTCTTTCTCTCGGTTCGAGGAGAGGCGAAGGAAAGGAAAAGAAAAAGATAAGAAACAGAAGAAAGATCAATGTGTTCACGGACGATGGGAGAGAACGAGTCGGAGAAGAGAGAGAACGAAAGGGGAGTGGTAGAAGAGCGGAGATATCTCGTAGGTGTATCGCGTTTTCCAACAATTGTCTGGTTCTTCGTGCACGACGATCGGTAGCTCCCGGCTCTCCTTCTCTCTCATTCGCCGCCTGACTGGAATAAACGCAACTACGTAACATGTACTCGCGGCCTTACGATAGTTAGGTCTCTCTGTCATCTCTCTTTTCTCTCTCTCTCTCTTTCATTCTCTTTCTCTCACCCTCTCGCTTTTTCGTTTGCACGAATTTTCATTTTCCTGACAATTAATACTATGTCTCGTTACAATTGTTTACGCTAATTCCACCCTCGCCGAACGCTCTATGCTGTGTGCCTCTCATCCTCCTCTCTCTCTCTCTCGCGTTTTCTCTCTATCAGACACACTCTCCCGTTCTCTCTATCTCTCTCGCGCGCAATCTAGCAACCTCCCGCGTTCCACCTTTCGCTGTGGGAATCTTCCGTGGCAGGGTGGCCCGCGAACCCGTCCGCCAAAAAAAAAGACAGGAAATGAAGAAGAATCGTGTGTGTTCGCTATCGAAACTCTCGTTCGTTTCGTTCGCGAGCACCCTGTATGTACACGCGATGACTGCCTCTCGTCGCTCTCGTCTCGAGGATTCTCTCTCTTCTTTCGCTCTTTCTTTCCCTCTTTCTTTCTTCCTTCATTTCTCTCTCTCTCTCTCTCTCTCTCTGTCTCTCTTCCGCTCTCTCTATATATAATATACTTTATAAAATACATTAGTTTACAAACAACGTGGATTAAGTGCCGACGTCCCGCGGAAGTTATCACAGCTCAGGCTCGATCGTGGAACGGCTCGACTAAGAACTCTACCCGGGCGATCTAGTGGAAGAACTCTCTAGCTCGAGGAAAAGTAAGCTGTTTCTCTCTCTCTCTCTCTCTCTCTCTCTCTCTCTCTCTCTCTTTCTCTCTATTTCTCTCCGTGATTCGCGCCACCGTTCGCTCCGACTATTCGACAAGTATATCGCTGCTAGTTCCCTCGAAACTGGAATCGGCTCGAGAGTCGCGTCCGAGGTCTTTTTCAGGCAAGGCAAACCGAGTACGCGCGCGGCTCAAGATCACTTCTGCCCCCGTCGACCGCGATTTTTCACGCCTCCACTTCTCCCACGCGCGCTGAGAGCCGGCCCCTGCCTTTTCATCGGGTATGGGCAGACTCGCGCGCGATCGATGGAAAAATTAACCTTTCGACCGGGGGGGGACAACGGACTCGATACAAGATTCTGTGTCCCGCGTGGTCGGCGATCAGCGAGAGCTCGACCGAAGAAAGAAAGAGATAGCGGAATGACACTCGGATGAGGGAGGAGGACAGCGACGACCCTGAGCCATCGAGCGATTTTCGTGCCGACTATAGTGGCTAATAAAATACTGTATATCCTTTGACACCTCGTTCGAGAGAGCCGACGGACTATCGTCTATCCAACCGACCGGGTCGATCGGCTGGCTAGCATGGTCGGCTTGGTCACGCGATCGGCAAAATAGTGCTAGAAACGCGGTTACAACGAGATCGTATTGCGGAGCTGCGCAACCGAGTGGCAGAGACGTCGATCATCAGAACAATAAGACTATCTTATCGTGCTACATACATATGTACAAAGCCTCCGGCCATGTGGAGGCACCCTTCTTCCTTCGACACCCCCCTTCCCCTCCCTCCCTCCCTCTATTCCCCCTGCTGAATCCGAAACGTGCACTAAAACGCGGCAAGCAACGGGAACGGTCGTCGTTGCTCGCGTCGATGGGACAACGGTTTATCTCTTTGCCTGGCTGCCGAGCACGCTCTTCTTATTCCTCTTCCTCCCGCCCCTTTTCGTCCCCACCGTTTCGAATCCTTCTTTTTTTTTTCTTTAAAATAAATAACGTCTCTACTGGTCTGGTTACCGATGCGATTTGGAACACGCCTACGACATAGTCTCTACGATCTCTGGTAAGATGATGTGTGGATAGTGCATGTTCCGGATGTATCTACAATGAGGCAAGATTCCGTCAACGAAGTGTACCCTTTCTTCTCTATCCGTCAAGACCGCGCGCGGCGCTACGCGTCTTTCCCCAGTTTGCACTCGCGAGGCTCGCGTCGATACCGAAACACGAAGAACGTACAAAGAATTCCGAACGGGTGGCTGCATGATTTGCAAAAATATTTCTCGACTATCACCTACATCTTGCGCATTTTTTAATCTTTTATGTTTATTCTGGTATTTCTTCCCCCGAAATATACTAACGGTTCGTTAATGATCGCTTTTTTTCTTCTGGGTGGGATTACTGGGGGGGGGGGCCAAATATTTTCAGGAGTTAAAACGGTAACTGTCGCCTTGCGCGGCGGCGATTGGATGGTACAATTTGTTACTCTAGCGGATAGATTTAGATAGAACTTTCTCTCTCTCTCTCTCTCTCTCTTCCACGCTCTCGCTCGCTGTCATTCGCACGCCCACATTTTCGCATCTGTTGCTCTCGAACGGAATCGTCGATGAAATAGAAATCAATATATATCGGACTAAATCGCGTCGCGAAGCGTCGCTGGAACGTCTCGTCTCTGCTCGCATCTGCTCCGTGGGCTCGTGTCCGGGGGACGTTGAAAGCGAAACGAACAAGCTCCGTCGTCGTGGTTTCGCTCGTCGCAGACCGAAGAGAAAAAGAAAAAAACCACTGTCCGGGCCGTTGCAGCGACGTTCATCTTCTAGCTTCCTGCTCCTCACGTATCGGACCCGGCACTCGTCGACAACGTACCGACTCGTAAACGGAATAATAAATCTGATAAACGAGAATTAACGAGTCGTTACAACGTCAAGATGTTCTCGGACCACATTCTCTTGCGAACCTTCGCTCTCTCGCGCCCCTACGTATCCCTGGAAAACAAGCACAACGGTCGTACTGCAATGAAACACGTTCAGATTACACCTGTCGACGAGACTGCGATTTTTATTCGAACCCGCAGCGGCATACCGGGCTTCCTCGAATTCCGCGAGACTTTATACCAGATTCTACGGTATCGTGGCTCGAGGAAAACTGCAGCGTGCCGTTGCTGAGTAAAAATCCCAAGTTTCCGAAAGGCTGATCGAAAAGTCTGAGTGAAGCTCCGGGACTTTTCCTCGCAGGACAAAAGAGAAGAGGAACGAATCGTTACCTGAGACTGACCTTCTCCATCAGCATGGACAGACGACCCTCCGAGTGGTTGGCAGGAAGTAAGGACTTGAGGAGCTCGCTGACGAGAGCCTCGGTCATCCCCGGCGAGTTTCGCTCCGCCGTCTCGAACGCGGTGCGCAGTTCCTCTATCGCGCCTCCGTTCTTGTTAATGCTGCTTCCGCCCTCGCCGTTATTGTCTCTTGTCGAATATTGATGCTTCCGTTGAAGCTGGGACAAATAAGGAGGAACAAAAGTTGCATCCATCTTATAATTCAACGTTATCGGCGCGCCGGCTCTCCCCCGCAGGACACCGACCCGGCAACGGAACGCCGATGGAAAAGCCGAACAGATTAGACCTCGAGGCGTCTCCGCGGGGTCTAAGCTTTTACGCCGGTCGTTCGCTTATCTCGAATAGTCCCTGTGCACAGTGCTCTCGAACCGACGGGATATTTACCTCGGAGAGGAGGGGTAAAACGACACCGGAGAGGACAGCGCTCCGTGGATGCTTCAGCTCCTGCGAGCTCCTGGGCCTCTGCTTGTTCTCCGGCGGCCTGTAGTCCAGCCTCATCCACTCCTTCGAATTCACGTCCTTCTCCCGTCTTTCTCTCTCCCCTCTGTCACCCCTGTCTCCTCTGTCGCCTCTGTCGCCTCTGTCGCCTCTGTCCCTCGCCTCGCCCCTGTCCCTGCTATCCCTGCTGTCTCTGGCCTCGCGCGGCTTCTTCAATTCCCTCGTCAAGGAGTTCCTGTCGAAGTCCCTGTAGTCGCGGTCGTCCCGCTTCTCTCGCGTGTCGACGGGCGGGGGTGGCGCTGCCTCGTGCGGCCGAGACTAGAAAAACGGAACGAATAGGTCAGAGATGCGACACCAAATGCTTCGTACTCGTCGATCTTTTTGCCACAAAGTGGGCCAAGTCTTCCCCGACGATGCAGCTGCATCGCGGCCGGCGCCTCTTGCCCTTGCGGCTTACGGCTTACGGCTTTGCGATGCAGTTCGATAAGCCCGCGGGGCAAAGACGAAGCCGTAGTCCTCGTCGCATGCTTATTTGCTTATTATCCCGGAGTCTAAGCGCCGGGAGACTGCGATCTCCCTGCAGCACTCGTAGCAATAAATGGGCGCGGCTGATGGCCGAGCGACCGAGAAACCGAGCACCCCAAAGGTTTAAGCTACCGAAGCACCGCTGGCGAAGCATAATCGCGGTTTTGCGGGGCTGGCAGCTTACCGGCGTGTGCTTGGCCTGCCCGTCGCGGACAGAGTCCGTCGTCTCGCTCCTGTAATGGTTCAACGTCGAATCCTTCGGCGGAGACCTCGACGCTCCGTTCGCCTGCGGCTTCGTCTGCTGATTATGGTTGGTCGTGTGTGTTAGGGTCAACGAGGCTGGCTGCTCGTCGAGAGGCAGCATGGGCACCACGGGGCCCTTCATCCCGTGGGGACCCTTCACCGTCATTATCCAGGGCTCGTCCATGTCGCTATCCTGCTTCGATTCCTCCCTGCAAACAAATAATCCTTGGAATCCTTTCTTTCGAACGTACACACCCTTTTAAGAGTATTACGGCACTTATAGAAAATTAGACGAAGATGTAATAAGTCACCGTAGATTATTGTTAGATTAATTACTTTTTATTATATTAGGTTACTACTTTATCACAAGGAACAAGGATATGGATACTCACGAGTCCGAATTTTCGCTCTCCGTCTCGGATTCCTCGCTGCGCTGCGACTTCCACTTTTTGTACCGGTCTATCAGGTCGATCAGGTACGAGTTCTTCTTCGCCTTCCTGATGAACTGGAACTTGAGCAGCTCCTTCGCCGTCGGCCTCTGCACCGCCGGAACAACGATTATTACAGTCGGCGGGGGAAAAACCGAGGGAAGTCTCTCTCTCGCGCGTACGTCGGAACTCGAGACCGGAGCATCCTCCGGTGCCGAGAAACGACGACAACGAGAACAGCGGCAACGATAGCGCACGCCGGGGAGTAGTGCTCGAGGACGCGACCGACTCGAGGATCGTTCTGCTAGCTGCGCGTTGCTCGCAACGTCTGGCCGGCCAGGAATTAACGGACCGATACAAGCACGTAGTTGGATGGAGATCGACTCACGTTCTCGGGGTCCTTGTTCAGGCAGGCCTCGACGAACTCCTTGAACTGCTTCGTGTAATTTCCGGTTAGCTGCGGGGGATTGTTCTTCGGTATGAGGAAGAGCACCCTCATGGGATGCAGCTCGCTGTTCGGCGGCTCTCCCTTGGCCAATTCGATCGCCGTGATGCCCAGCGACCAAATGTCAGCCTGCGGAACAGAGTCCGGTCTACGTTTTACCCAAAGCGCGCTAATGGAACGCTAACGACAGCCTGACCGATCGCCCGAGAAGACTGAACGGCCGTAGAGTAGGCCGGTGGAAAGGTTAGAAATCGATTTCACGGGACGAGCGAAAATTTCCCGGTAAAAATTGCCGGTGTTAACCGCGACGGTAATCGGAACGAGTTGGATCCAGGGCGTCCGAGAGCGCCCCGATCTGTGCGAATCAACGCGTCGAAGATCCACGGTAGCAAAGTTTTCAAATTAAATCAGCCGGATTACGTGACTGGATCGCAGCAAACACGGCGGTCTCGGAATTGCAGGGCTAAAAAGCTCCCGGGGAAACGATGCGACGGGAGGTGAAGGGAGGTGAAGGGAGGCGAGGTGAAGGGCCGGGGCGGGAGGGGACGCGGAGTGACGGTCTTATTGGGACAGCGTAATTACCTTCGAATCGTAGGCGGACTCTCTGATCACTTCCGGCGCCATCCAGAACGGCGTCCCGACGAAAGTGTTTCGTTTGCTGGTCGTGTTGGTCAACTGTCCGGCCACACCGAAGTCGGCCAGTTTCACGTCGCCCATCTCGCTCAGCAGAACGTTCGCCGCTTGAAAAACGAAAGCAAACAATCAGCGTCGCGAATCGGCCCCTTGGAAAAACCAACGAAGCGGAGAGGCTGCGGACGTCCGCGCGTGGATTTCGAGAGGCCGCTCTCGAGTCGGACAAGGGGACAAGACAGCTTGGTAATTCGTCTCTCGGATCGAAACGGTCCCCCGGTCGGCGACGATTTCTCTGTTACGCCTCTGTTTCACGATCGCGCGGCACCGGCTCACCTTTAATATCGCGATGAAGCTTCCGCTCGCTGTGAAGATAATCCAGCCCTTTGAGCACTTCGCGCAATATCACAGCGATATGCATTTCCTCGAAGCTGCCGGCCTTCATCAAGTCCAGGACCGAGCCGCCACCCAAGTACTCCATAATAATCCATAGTTTCGTGACCTGCAAACAGAACGAGAAAGATTCACCGTTTATACTGTTATATAGGCGCACGCCTATATATATATCCATCCGCGGTAAACGCTTTGTCTGGCCAACTTTGACCGCGAAATTGCGCGCGGCCACATAATCTTCCTTCCGACTTTTCTCGGCGATCTCGAACCGCGGAGAGCGGACGTGACGACGGCCGAGAGACGGCTAATGAAAACGAACCTTTCCGGTGGCTAATTAACGAACGTGGACGATCCCGCCGCGAGTCGAACGCGCGTCGCGGACCGACCTTTGGACAAAGGCGGTCGACGACCCCGGGGGGGGCTTGACCCAGCCCCCTCTCCCCCCCTCACAACTGGTTATTTTCCGAGAATTCCGGCCGCGTATATCGGCTGCTTTCCGCAAATTACGTTTGCCGTTCGCAAACCGACGCGACCTCGCCGGCCAACCATCAATCTTTGTTGCCGTAACGGCCGCGCCAACGTAGACCGCACCTTCCCGCCCGATAATTATATCCGACATCGATGTCCAACTCGCCGCCTCTGCCGCCGGCCTTACGCACCGCCGATAACGCTCGGCGTGCTCGCCGGGGGTTTAGCCGATAATCGGCGGCCCGGCGATCACTGGCTCGCACAAGGATGCCCAAGATTCGCGCGCGCTCTTTGGTCACCGGCTTGTGAACGGGGGGTGTGTGCCTTGCGACAGCGGAGCGCGAGGACGACGACTGGAGCCCCGATCCTCTTTTGTCCGAAGGACTGATTTATAGTCGCTTGCCTACAGTTATTTTATTTTTAAATGTAAGCGATCTCTGAGATGGTCGCCGGTCAGGCGGCGCACTGTTTATGTCCCCGAGATAAGGAGGTCTCTGTTTGGGTGACGAGATGGTGCGTCGAGGGGAGGAGGCCCTTTTACGAAGTGAAAGAGTCAGTCGAATAAAGATCTTTGCCAAAGAAGCAGCCCACCTAATTTCTCACCTTGTGTCTTCTACATAAACAAATCGTAAAGATTCGGACGGATTTAGCCGCGGCAGTGGTCACTGCTTAAAAAGGTCCGGCGGTCGAGGGTTAAACAATTGAAACGGCCATAAGGAGGTTCCTTTCGAGGAAGGAAACGGCGAGAAACGTGGACTTTATGGTTTCGCATTGTCGCGAGAGCGGCGAACGCCGTGTAAAGTAGAAAGAAAACTTTTAGATGGGACGAGTGACGAGCCATTGGGCGTGAAGCGGAGTTTAGGCGTTGAATCTGGCGAGGGAGCGAGCGAGGGAGCGAGCGATCGAGCGCAGGGAACGTGTCTCGGAGGTGGCTGGATCACCTCTCGATCATGTATCAGCCGTCAGTACGGACGGGAGAGGTTGACGGGTGCCGGCAGTTTATGGGGTATAATTTTCACGCGGCTAGCACGGGGTTGTCCCAGTTGTCTAGCGAGTTCGGTATTCATGGCGCTGGGGTCGGAGCGTGTATGGTCGGCCATAAAATGGCACCATTTATCATCGTGGTACGGTCAGAAGGCGCGACGCGGCGCGGCGTTTATTCTCATGTAGATCCGTTGCTGGCCGTCGACGTAGGTGGCCAGGCGCGGTGCGCGCTCTGCTCGCGAGGGTTCGTTCAACCCGGTTTTCAACCAGGCCACTTCTGCAGACTGTGCGCACCAGGGGTTGCTAAATCATTCCCCTATCCGGCAGACACTTCTTCCCTCTCTTCGAGAGCCGGGAACGGGCCTCGGTCGCGCAGTAAACACGGAGAGAAAAGCATTACGACGCTCTCCTTGGATCTCGCTCGGTCCTCGTCGTCGCTCCCGTTCCATCCTTTTCACGTTTCGCGGAGTCTCGCTCGGATGCCGCCCCGGCCGGGAAAACGCGCGCGCCTCGTCCGCGGAACACTGCCGCATCGCCTCCACGGCCGCCGGAAAAATTACCAAAGTGCTCCGCCACCCCTTCTCTGCTGCGTAACCACCCTCCCGATGCACGCGCCGTTCCCACGGGATCCGTCGAGACGCGACTCGGCGACGCCAAGTTTTCGGCGGTATCCTGGACCGAGAAATTCCAAGAGATTCCGCAGGAACGTCGCCGGTGGCACGGCGAACCGGAAACCCGCGCGCGGAGCCCGCGGATCCCGGACCCTCTTGGTTGTGCTTTCCCGCCGAGTTTTTCTTTTTTTTTTCTTTTTTTCGGTGGTCGGGAGGAACGAGTGCTTTTCTTTGGGGCTGCGGAGCGCCGCGAGGCGGTTTTAATTAAGGAGGACAAACAGACACGGCGGGAATAATTACTCTCGCGGTTCTAATAAGCGGATACTGCTCTCGAAATAAAACGAAACGGTTCCGCAGCCGTGCCGCCCGAGGATTCCGACGCGAACCGCGCGCGCGCGCACACACCGTCCGTCGTCGGGCATTCCCGGTCGCGCGATTCGGCTGGGAAAATTCTCATTCCGTTTGGACGGGCACGCGCGAGATTCTCGGGCCGCGGGCCCGATAACCCCAGTCGCGAGTGATTAAAACAAAATACGACGTTAATCCTATCGCAGCCGATGGCGTTTCCGTTCGTTGCTTTCACCGCGCGCTGTGCCCGGACTTGTTCCCGCGATTCTTTTATCTCGCGAGCGAAAGAGCGAGCGGAGATGGCCTCTGAATGAACGAGGAGAGGGCCAGAGAGAGAGAGAGAGAGAGAGGGAGAGAGAAAAAAAGAATCCTTTTCAGTTTAATGAATGTCGCGTCGCGTTAAAAAACAGCCGCGTCGCGAGCGTGTCACGTCTGGAACGTCGCATTCAGCTCGGGCCTCCCGAGGAGAGCACGGGGAAACGCCGCCGTCTCCAAACGAGCAATCCGGCACCGATAAACAAATGTTACGAGCCCAATTATTCCGTACGGGGACGATAACCCGTTAGTAGGTGACTCGGCGAGCTATGAAACTTTTAGCGTCGACGTCATTGCATTCCTTGCGATATTCTTGCCGAACTTGGCTGCGTTCTTTCCTCGAACACCGAGGAAGGCGACGGTAATTTCGTTCATCAACGAAATTCGTCACTTTGGGCGGCACGTTCTGCTCTAACCTTTCCCAGACACATCTAGAATTTAATTTACTTTCTTTCTATGTTCGCGTAACAATTTCTGTCAGCGCAAAGCTAAAAGCTAATGTTAGTTTAATAAAAACACCGCGAATTAGCATTGTTTATATAATATTAAATATACGTTTAAACGGCTGCAGTATTTTAACTAAGGTAGCATGATCGATTGTCTTTTCATTGACGGCTTGTGTGAAGGGGTTGATGAAATATATACTGTCTTTATATTGAGAAAATAAGTTAAATTGTAAATAAAAATGCTTGAATTAGATCAGGGGAGACGAGAAGACCCTATAGAGTTTAATATAAATTGTTAATATTTTTTAAGAGTTAAATATGAAAATTTTAATAAGATTAATTTATTCGGGGGAATATTTAAATTGAAGTAACTTTAAAGGTATTTATCATGAATTAATATAAAAATGGAGAGATATCTTTTTTTTAAGGATAATCAGAAAAATTACCTTAGGGATAACAGACACATTAGACGCATTAGATAGGTATAATTTGTTATATGGAATATTTTGTATTTCTAAATGAATGTATGATAAAAATTAATAATAAGAATAATTAAAATAATAATAATAATAATGATGAAATAATAAAGGAACGACTTCTGCGAAATTCTTGAACAGCCGCAAAGCCACTGTTGCCAGAGAAATTTGATTCCAAGAGAAAAGAGACCGCGCGACGGTGCTCTTAATGGAAACGGTCCATCGGCTCGACGTCCGTCGCGGGCAAAGGGAAAGAAGATCTGCGGGAGAGAGCCCTTTCCGCCAGGCTTCCTTCGATTTCCCGTCGTCGTCCCCGGACCAGGGACAGACAACAAGACACGGCGCGTTGGGAACTTCTCTAACAAGTCGGTATCGGCTGCCGGCAACTTTTCCGGCAATCGGAAAACCCTCGCGGCTATATACCGCTAATGGATTAACTTAACCGAGTCCATTGTCGGGTCTCCCTCGAGGCAACGTCGCGGACTCTTAATCAGTCGACCGTCTGATTTCCAACGATAAACCCGGCCAAGATTTCGCGGCGACGATAACCGAGTTTTGTCCTCGATTCCGGCGCCGAAAACGCGAGGCGAAAGCGCAAGGATCTCGCCGGTCGTCGAACACAAAAGGTGGGGGAAGCAGAACAAAGCGTTGCAAATAGGTGGAGCGGAACGCGACGAGATAACTCGTTCTACCATACCGATGGATTTGCGAGGGAACGCGACGGTCGTCGAGAGCCTTTCCTTTTTTTTTCCAAGGGGGGGGGGGGGGGGGGGGGGGGGAGGGGATGTTCGAACGCGACGCGGAACATCCTCGAGCAAATATTATACGATTTCCAGTCTGTCGCGTCGCCGAGCGGGGAAAAAGAAGAGTCCGGTATGTCGCGCGGGCGCGCGCGCGCACCGTCGTCGCCCGGTTCGGAGCAAAAAGGGCCGTAGCCGGCGAACGAATGAGTGATTAATGACCGATTTCGCGTCTCTGTCGCGCGTCCGCCTTTTGTCCTCGCGCGAAACGGCCGACGAGAACGCGCCGCGCCGCGCCCGACAGTGACGAACGACGCGACGGAATTAATCTGCGATATCTGACGCGCCGATAGGCCGTTTCTCGGACTACGGAGCGAAACGCGGGATTAAACGACGGTAAATAAACTTTCGAAAGGGTCGCGCGCTCGTGTCTCTCATAATCGACGCGCGTTTCGGTCTGCGATTCGGTCGCAATTAGGAAGGCGTCGCCTTCTTGCGAATCGTTGTCGCATGAGATCCAGCCGCGTTTCCCATAATCTCGTTTCCATTTGAAAAGAGCGCAGGGTTTTTCGCGTGCTGTCGACCGCGCGGGAGAACGAGCCGGGCGACGTGAACCGCGCGCGTTGCGAGATAGGGGAGAAGTTTTTACGGCGCGGAGGAATGGACGGAGCAGCGAGGAACGTCGAATTAATCGCGGGGGTCTGTCGACACCGGGCCGGCTTGGAGCGGGATGAAAGTGAAAGCGGACAATTTCCGCGGGTCGTCAATTACGGGTAATTGCCGCGGAACGAGGAAGAAGGAGCGCGGGGTAGGCCCGGCGAGCCGACCGAAAGAATTTCATCGTTGTTTGGGCGTTCGTCGAGCCGCGAATCTATTCTTAGCCCGGAGCCATTAGGAAATTGGCCGACTAATAATAGGCGGTTCGGTCGCGATGAATCGCATCGCATCGCATCGCGTCGCGTCGCATCGCGGTAACGTGGTCGCGTCGAATCGCGTCGAGTTACGTAAATCGCTCCCTCCTCGGAGGGGGGAGGGGGCCCTCCTCCTTTTCGACCGCGGTAGCGAAACGGTGGCACCGCGCGGCGGCGGCGGCGGCGGCGGCGGCGGCGGCGGCGGGTTATTAATTTCGCCACGGTGGCTTTCAAGGAAAACTGTTTCGCCGTCGGTTATCCGCTTAACCCACATACGCGACGCCTCGGCACCGAAGACGGTCCGAGCGGAATGCATCAGCGATTTTTTTTTTTTTCGTCCTGGTGCACGCGGCCCGTTGAAAAATCACCGTTTACGGTGCAACCGCGAGAAGCCGGCCAAGCGCGTTCCCGCCGGGTTCGCCAACGTTCTCGGGTGAACCTGTCGGGTACGGCTGTACCGGCACACCGCGCCCGGGTGTCGGCTATACCGGAACGCTCTCGGCACTTGGCTCTCGGCTATCAGGCTATCGCGTTTGCCCCGGTCGCCTGCCCGGGTCGAAATAACTGTTGTAGCCTGGCGGCGACCGCGACCGTCTCACCTATGCGCGATCTTGGCCAGAAGCGAACCGCTGCGAGCCGTAACCCTTCGACGCCTGTTCTTTTTAACCTCTTAGGCACGGATGAATTTTGCGCGGGCCTGTTTCTCTGTGCGGCAGAGATCAACGCGAATCACGTGTAAATGGTACGGCGCTGCAACGTGTGACGGATAATGCTGTTCTATACAAGAGTACATTGGAATCAAGTGTTTGATGATTGAATTATAATTTTTCTTAAAGATATGGTACACTCATTTTATCAGACGGCATCCGCGAAAGCCACTATAGTGGTGCGTCGTACGGAAAGATGACATCCGCGAAAGCCCCTATAGTGGCGCACAGCGCCTAAGAGGTTAACCCCTTGCCGTACCACTTTCTTTACAATTGCTACGATTAGAATTTTCTCGATCGCAATAATTTTTCAGAAGAAAAAGGAATTTTATGAATTTGGAATAATAAAGGAATTTGAATATTGATGACAAGAGAATAAAATTTGATTCTTACTTAAAAGAACGGGTGGATAATTATACCTAACAGCTTATTACAAATTATACCTTATAGCTTATTACAAGAAATCGCCGTCACGAGTTTGACTCGTTAAAATACGGCAAGGGGTTGAGAGGAGCATAAGAAGAACCTTGACACCAAGCTCACGATCTGGTTCTAAATTTTGAACCATGCTACTCGAACGCATGTATCTATTAAAAAAATATTCTTGCACATCCCGCCTATGACCTGTTCTGATAAAACTCCAAGTACCGTGAAGAAGAAGGATCTTTTCTCGAGGGAACGCCATCCTTTTCTCCTTGGCGACGTAACAGAACGATGACTAACCCTGGAAGACCCGCGAGCAGCCTTCGGCCGATTAATTCCTCCGCGGTGACACAGGCGCGCATCCTTTATCGCGATCGATCGCCGAGACACGGCAAGGACGACGCGGAATCGCATCGCCGCCGCGAGGCCGCAGCGACGCGGCCGTTTAGCATCGGAGGCCCAGCAGCGGGTCGCGTAATAAGCGTCCAATTAGATTTACTCGTTCATAAAGGCCGAGATGCTACTCTCGGCGGACTACGGTCTGAGCGCCGCCACCGCCGCGCACCGCGGAGAATCGTCTTTTGTTCGCTGGAAACAATGAAGCGAACATAATGGGGATGAGAGTCGACGCGGCGGTGGTGGTGGTGGTGCCGGTGGCTGCTGCAGGATCTGCCCGGAGATGCAGTTCCGATAATGCGTCGCGAATCGCGGGGCTGCGTCTCGCCGCGACGAGATAGAAAAAGGCAATTTTCTCCGGCGACGAAACGAATCCGGAACGAGGGGAGAGCGTGGACGCACGCGGATTGGTCAGTGGACGATGGCTTCGAGATCGCGTAATTTTTTGACAAAAGGCAAGACTTCGATGAGCCTTTCTGGAATTTCATAATTTGGGTTTTTTTAAGGTCACTACTACCAACCATTTGCGGTCGGAAAATTATCATGCCACGTTTCAAACTCATTTTTATCAAGTTTACTTGCACACAAAAAAATTGTTAAGAGTCTGTTAACTATTGCAAGAGTCGCAAATATCGATTCTATAACGTGTAGAACGCACCAGGTTAATTAATATGGAAACTCTGAAAAGTTTGGAAAAATATTTTGGATCTCAAAAGTTAAAAGGGTTAAAATTGAAAACGAAGAGAACGAGGGAAAGCAATCTAAATGGCCGACAAAGCAGCGGAAGCAATTTGTGACTGGACCTAATAAATACAATCGCAGGGACGGAGGGAGGGGGGAAGGCATTAAATAACGACGCGGGGGAAAGACGGGGAACGCAACGTTGGGCGTCGTTCGCGGAGCAGCGAGACGCACGGCTCCGCCGGGAACAATAATAATCCGTCTCCGGGGAGAGAGAGAGCGGCCGCGGAGAGAAAACGCGACGCGAGAGGGCAGCGGGAAGAGAGAATTCACGGGGAAGCGCCCCTCGTCGTCCGCTGGGCGTCCGGATTGAGAAACGTTAAGGAGTGTCGCTTCGCGAGCGTCGTTGCTCGCCTCGCCTCGACCTACCTACGACTCGAGAGAGAACCACGACGAAAGAAATTCGACGAGACGGAAATTCCTCGCGGATAACAGAGCGCCAACGCGACGCATCGGTCTCTGTCGAGGCGCCCCTCCCCCTCGCCCCCCCCCCCCGGTCGCTGCGAGGAGAATCCACGAGATAGCGGGGACGCAACAGCCGAGGCCCTGCGAGCCGATAAAGTCGAGGGGGTGAACGAACCCTTTGCCGGCGGAGGATCTAATCGAGAAGCTTTCGCGGCGCAAATATTTGCCGATAAAAATGTTTAATTTCAGCGCGGCCGACGTTTCTTAATCGAACGCGGTCGTGGACTCGCCAGTCAGCGGATTCGAGGAAAGAGGGAAAGAGAGAGTGAGAGAGAGAGAGAGAGAGAGAGAGGAGAGGCGACGGTAGCCGAGAGCCCGCCGAAGGAGTGTCTCAATAGGCCGATAACTGTTGTTGACCAAGCTGATCGACTTAATAACAGTTCCCGGAGGCAGGATGGCTCCGCCGCGAGCAAAAGGGAGGAGGCGAGAAGAGCAGCCGGCGAGGAGAGGAGAGGCGAGGCGAGGTGAGACGGTCGGGTACACACCCGTTAGGAGATGACATCAGGCGCGTAGACGTCCGCGTAGGCATCCGATAGCCTCGTCGAACAGTTTTTTTTTTTTTCACAGGGCGGCCATTATCTCCGCCGCCGATTGGTCTCGCGTATTGCGCGAACGGCATCGCCGACTCGAAGCCGCAGGAATGCGGCACGCGGGCTTTTCAGTATCGCTGAATACCCTTCGGATTGCGCGGTGTAATACGAACGATGATTCAGTCGGAGAGACTCGCCGCGGAGTGAATTGCGTCGGAAGATTTGGAAATCCCGGCGAGCGTTAATGCTGCCGCTACGTTCGCGGTGTTGCCATTAATATTAATAGTAGCAATGAGTTTATTTATCGAGGGGATGAACCCTTTGTTACGATAGGCGAGGGAGAAAGTGATAGATAGATAGATAGATAGAGAGAGAGAGAGAGAGAGAGAGAGAAGGAAGGAGTAATAATACGGTGGCAGTCATTTGATACAAGAACAAAAGGAAATAAGAAGGGGAGAGTATAAAAGATCAATCGCAAGACGAGTAGAATGAGATTCCGAAGGACAGCGGTGACTTGGCGAACCGAAAAGGAGCAATCGAAGCGCGGACGAGTCGCTCGACGCACCCGCGGCTTATTGACCAGGCAACGAACCATCCGTATGAGACCTGGGTCCGCAACGATTCGCGTTCGAGCGCGACAGAGAATCGTCGAACGCGTCGAGGATTGGATGAGCCGACGCGCGCTTGTTCAGGGAAGAAAGAGAGAGTGGAAGAGGAGAGGAGCATGGGCGCGCGCGGGCATCAGAAAACGAGGACGATGGGAAACGAGATCTCGTGGGCGGGCGTGAGGAAATCTCCGGAAGTGCTTTTGTTCGGCGTCTCGCGCGCGCGTCCCTTTCCGCGGCGTCGAGGTAGAATAGGTATCGAGAGGAGAGAATGAGATTGCGGAGGACAGAGGATCCTTTTGTGCTCGAGGCGCGCGGCTGTGTGATTAATGGCGGCACAATGGCCGCGTGCCGTGGGATATAATCGTACGCAACGCGCGGCCCGCGAGGGCCCCGCGGATCGGTTTAACGACGACGCTCTGCGTTGCCAGCGATCGTTGGCAAAAAAAGAAATCGATGGCCGAGAGAGGGAGAGAGAGAGAGAGAGAGAGAGAGAGACGCGGCTACCGCGTGACGCAACCCTCGTAATCTTGTCGAGAGATACCTTGCTGACCGAGCGGCCCGGGGATTATTCCAGTTAAACCGTTCCCGCTCGCCGAGAAATCCTTCGCTCGCGGATAAACCGGCCGAATGGTGCAACAGCATTCCTCCTCCTCTTTGGTAGCGCAAACAATATGCACCGAACTCGGGAAACGACGACAGATAAGGAGCGCGGCGAGATTGCGCTCTGCTCGGCCGACCCGCGCGCGCGAGTTTCTTGCTCTGCTGGCCTAACAAGATCGAATCGAAATAAACGCGCGCGCGGAAGACGACGACGACGACAACGGTGTCGACGAAGGATAAGGAACAAAGTGAGATTGCGTTGCCGCGGCTTTGAAAGAACAGACCGAAAGTTGTTAACACGGCTGCCTTAACGCTTCAGCTGCCAAGCATTAAAAGCGACGAATCGGCGCAGCTCTGTCGGAACGATAAGACTGGATTTCTTTAACCTTTAGTACTTGACCTATGAAACTGATTATTCGATCAATTCCTGCGGAGGAGCCTTTACAATTCCGACAATTTTAGAGTGAGGTGGATTGCGGGATTAAATAATTATTCTTTCTACCACACTCGATTTATCGACACGGAATTTATTTTAATGCGGAGCGTACACGCGAGACGTCTATACACCAAGAGCGACGCCGAGGCAAGACAGGGAAACGCCTCGGCGACGACCAGAAGAAGATCGCTCGCCGATCGTCACCTCTCGAACGGATCGATCACAATTGCACCGCTGGTAACCGTGAACGAACGGTCGCTACAAGAGTAAAGAACGCGGGACCGTCTATTTGGCTTGGTAGATTCAGCGTTAAATAAAACAAAGGGACGAGGGAAGGGAAGGCAAGTCGGAGGGAGGAAGACTCGGGGTGCCGGGGGCTACGGCGACGACCATCCCCCGCGGTCCACGCAGCCTCGTTATCGAAGCCGCGCGGATGTTGGAAAGCCGACGATCTGGCAGCCGCGGCCGGCGGAACAATGTCAGGCTATCGGAATAAGATAACGGGCTGGATCCGTTCGCAAGCTCGCGACGGAACGCGCGGCGGATGGCTCCGATCGTTATCCGCGGTGGGGGGGGGGGGGGGGGGCGGCGGGGGGCGAGCGTTAATTGCGAGACAGGGGTAGAAACAAGCCGGCCGATTCTCTCCCGCGGGAGGCCGAGTCCCGGGACGGGGGGACGGGGGAAGAGGGAGCCGGGGAACGAGGAAACGGATTACAGCGAGTGCGCGCGAGCGAGCCTCCCTTCGTTTCCGGGCTCGGCGACCGGAAAATTGAGATGATTACCTATGAAATGAAGCGGTCCGACGGCGCGGCATGGCGCCCCGATATTATGCCCCTCCGAGAACTTTCCTTAATGACCGCGCGAAACGGTCATTAGCGATCGTTAGTTACCCATCCGGCTGTCGGCGGTCCGCGCGCGCGTTCGATCCCGGTCCAGGAAAACCCGTCGGCGACGAGCGCCCGGAAACGACCGCGTTTTCCCCGGCGGCGTCTTGCCGCGGCCGTTACCGTCGATAACATCGATGCAAAACGGCGACGAAAGAGCACGCGGCAAAGCCGGCGCGAAGCGTGGTCGTTTACGTGGCAAACGCGGTGAAAAACGTCGCAGACGGCGAAAAGTCGCTCGACTCCGTGCGTTCGCGTCGCTCTCCGTTCGCAGCGGCTACCTGCTGGTGAACCGTGACGAGCCGCATTCTGCGTGATCTCGACACGCTTTCGAGAGACGCAACGCCGTCGTTCCAGCTTCTCTTGTTGCATTGTTCGCCGGCCGCGGCTATTTGCGAGCTCGTAAAGCGGTCGCGGCAGGTTCGAGCGGTCGAAACACCACGCGGGACGGGGCTCCGTTCGCGGGAGTGCCCTGTATCGCGGTACCTGCTCGATAAATGCCGGCGAGAGTTTGTCTCGATTACAGCTTCCTCTACCTGCCAGAGATTTATGCGAGAACTTCGGCACCGGTCGCGACGAACGCCGCGAACGCGTTAACGAGTGTCGCCGGTGTTTTACTGGGAAAGTTCGCGCGTTAATTGCGCGGCGAAGTCTTTGAAAAATTGCCGGCGGAAGGGATACGAAGGATTTAGCGTTGCTTCGTTTTCAATTTCTGACACCGTCTCCTCCGCGGGGCGATGATCAATTGCTGCGCGGTTTATTTATTTATAAGTAACTTTATCGTTGATAATAAAATACGTTTCGACGAAAATTAATTCCTATAGAGCAGGGCTTCTTAAACTATGGGTCGCGTAGCAAAATTCTGCGGACGCGAGAGATTTTTGTATGTTTCAAAACGAATTCTAAAACTATATATTTTCATATGTATATGTATATTGTTACCTAATAAATAAATCATCAAAAAATATTAATTTATTTTTCTTTTATATTTGTATGGGGTCGTCAAGAAACTCGCGATCATAAATGGGGTCGTGAATGACAAAAGTTTAAGAAGCCCTGCTATAGAGAAATAGGTATCTGGTCAAGCCGTGCGTCGAACAGGTTCTGCGAACGCGTGGAGCGTACGTCACGGTGTAGATAAGAATCAGAGGAAAAACGACGGTGATCGGTATAGTGCGCATTTTTGTGCGAGGTAAAAAATTGTGCGAGTTAATTGCAGAAATCTTGAGCTAGATAAAAATGCGATCGGAACTTGGACCGGCGATATCTCGATAGCGAAGAAATGCGACGTTATTCGGCCGCAATCACGGATTCAGTTTCAACGATGTTGGTATTGCCTTTGTTAAGGGTACGTACACGATCGCAGGTAATATTTGCGCACCGAATGTACGTCTTCTGCTGAACCCAATATTCAGCGAAGTTATTTAAATATTGTAGGATAGGGTGTGAGAAAGTTGGTCACCAAGTAACACTTATGGTTTAATATAAAAGCAAACTATGTACAAACAACTGGTGTGGTCTGATCGACGGTTGTCGGAATTCTAAATCTATTTTCGTTATTTTGCTAAAAGGTGGAGGTGAAACCCCTCCACAAGGAAGTTACAAAAAATAGGGGGGCGCTGGACCGACCAATTATGCACACTTTCCGAATGGTTCGATGACGATTGGTTCGGCAGCCTAACGCCAAACAGTCGTGACGTCGTTGACAATGACGTCCGCTGCATCTCGTGAAAATTGTAGAAAACAAAGTTCCCGAGGCCCCTTTGTGCCCTATACGGGTTTAGGTCACGTCGCTTGCCAGGAGGACAGTACGGCCACGCTAACCTTCCCAGGTATGTCATCTGGTACTACTCGGCCGTACCAGTGCCGTAAAGTAATTAAATCGTAAACTGAACATTAAAAATAACTCCTCAAACATGGCAATAATCAAAGTGACCGTAGCCTAAACCCAAATGTAAGGACGGAACGGTAGGATCGCAAATCGCGTCTTAACAGCCTTGAAAAGCTCGGTCCGCGGAAGGCCGTAATTTTCGACGCGGACGGGATTTTATTCTGGGAATACAGTTTGGAGGCGGACACGGCGCGGCGGCCGATCGCAGGAAGCGGAAGCGAGCGCGCGACACCGTCGAGCCGGAAGCGACGGTTAACCGAGCGTCAAGCCCTTCCCATTCTTCGCGTATGAAAAATGATGGGGCGTATTGCCGGAGCCGCGCTGCTAACAGTGGACCAAACACGGGGCGCTCGCGTGTGTCCCCCGTTCCACCTTCGAAAATATTGTGGGGGAGCATCGGCTCGGAACGGCGCCGCTCGCCGACAGAAAGCCGCGAAAAGAGAGGCGAGAGAGAGAGAAGAGAAGCGACAGAAAGGCGTGGCACCGTTTTCCATCGGCTCTCCTCTCGCTCTTTATGGCGGCCGTCGCTGCTACACGCGATACCACCGCCGCGGTCTTTTTTTTCCGCGCGAAACCGAGCGCGGCGATTTTCGTCGGAGCGCGGCGCACAACCTGTGGTTTTCGTGTTCGATCGTAAAACACGCGGTCGGAGGAACCGCGGCTGAGTTATTCGACGAGCGACCCGGACGTTCGACGCTTCCAATGGCGCGGAGAGTCGGCAATTAGTTGCGGCCAGAAGAACGCGAGCCGATGTGTCCAATGATTTGCAAACGGAGTCGAAGCGGTTCTTTGGATTCTCTGCGCGACGGTATTTCTCGCTTTTAATTATTATATTTTTTATAATTTTATTTTAATATTAATTTTATATTTATTCTCCACTGTTGCGTGAATTCGAGGATCAACTTTTTGAAGCCCGCGCTTAAAGAACCGTCTTTGCCAAAGAATATTTCGATTCGCCGAATCCCGAGAGGAGTTTTACACCTCGTCGAAAATAAGCTATTAAATATAAACTATTTCATTTGATTCGGCGAGCAAATACCTTGAGGTAGGACCCGTAATACTTGGTGACGTAGGGGCTGTCGCACTGCGACAGCACCATGATCTCCTGCTGTATATCCTCGATCTCATCTTCCGCCTCCTCTAGATCGATGATCTTGATGGCAACCACTTGCTGGGTCCTGTTGTCGACCCCCTTGAACACCTCGCCGAAGCTACCCTTTCCGATCCGTTCTTGTTTCGTGAATATCAGCTCGGGGTCCACCTTCTGTAACAGGGAACAAAGTTGTCTCGTTTAGTCGGCTTGCCCGTCGACGAAGTTAACGGCGAGCGACGTCGATGTCGGCGACGGCGAGGTCGACGGCGCGAGAAAGAGAGAGAAAAGAGAGAGAGACCAGCCCCGGCAGGCTTTCAACGAGATTTTCCAAGCCCGGGGCCGTCGGGTTTTTGGCGAATCTCGCGAACGCCGCGACAGTGAAAGTTTCCGCGGACTTTAACGTCGCGCCGAGGCCCGCGATTGCGGTAGTTTCAACAAATTCTCGCGACGACTCGGCCCCGCGCGAGTATCCGGCTTTTGGCGAACTTCGCGGACAGACCGGAGCGAGCCGGGCTTTTCCGGCGAAGTAGAAGACGCGGCGGCGATGGCCATCCGTCGTGTCTAGCCACGCCGGCCGACCTGTAACGAGAAACGGTACACGTGTTCTCTTTGCCGGCGAAATCTGGCAGCTGCCGTCGCTGGCAAAGTTTTTGATCGGTCAGCGAGAAGTTGACCGAAAGCAATTATATATCTTGGAAGGTGCAAGGTGCGCGCCGAGGACGGATTTTACGGGAATAGTCGACGGTAATTTTAGCTCCCGCTTGGTCAATCTCCGCGTAAATCGCGCGGATCGGAATCGAAAAGGTTCGCATTAATCGCGATGCTTATCCTTTAACGAAATTCACATTTGATTAGACTTAGAAATTAGATTTGATTAGATGGAACGACTTATATTTAAGAGCCATCGTCCGTGTAGAAGGAAATTTTCCAATATTAGAAAACTTCGATCTATGTCATTAATATATGTAAGCTTTGTGTGCGAATGGGCGTTGAATGTGTAGCACAGCGGTAAAGACATAACCTGACGTGACTGGCATCAAGAGCCACGAGGACGACGCGACCACGTGGACAAGAGTCGAAAAGAATAAGAAGACCGACAAATAATTTCTCCAAAGATATAGAATATAATAATAGTGAAGCAGTCTGCCCAATAAATTGGATTATTTGTTCCATTGGAAGCAGAAGCATCTAACTCTTGATTCTATTATTTTGTTTAGGTTAGTCAACTTGTGTAATTATTCTATATAGTGATAATCGTTAGGTACTAAATAATAAACTTTCTATTATTTTTTTTAGAATCAAATTGGTTCTGTGCTTTAATCACGATCCACGCGTTACATATATAAATCGGAGATCGAACGAAATCCCTTTGCCGCTGAGCTCTGGTTTCGATCTCCGCGTTGCGGCTCGCAGATTCAAACGGAGCGGCGCAACTCTTATTAGAGTCGGCCGGGCCCGGCGATGAATTCACGCGACCCGGAAAAGCGGAGGTTCAACCCCGGCCGCGGATGAATATTCAGCAGCCAGCCGTCGACGTACACGCCGCGTGCAGCGGCCAGCGGAGCCGGGGGTGAGGAGGAAGGGTGGCTGCAGGCTCGACAGTGAAATTAAAGCGCGGAAAAATATATCCCCGGCGAGGCTTAACGGCTTTTCGAAACAGAAGAACAGCGACGCGGGCTGTCACTCGAGCGGGCTCGCGCTCGCGCTCCGTTTCCCGCGTCCCGGTAAAAATTCAACGCACCACAGCAGCGAGCGTGGAAGCGTCGAACGCGTCGAGGATCGGCGCGCGGCATTTCAAGGAAAACGATCTTCGCCCGCCGGATTAAACATCGCAATTAACGCGGCCGCGCGCGGCATTTTCCATTCGGCGGGGGCCTCGCGAAAGCGCGCCCGAGTTTTCCGGATTTCGATATTTATCAAGCGCGCGCGAGAGAGGCCGGGAGAACGGAGAGATGGCTTTTTTTCTTCTCGCCGGAGAATTAGAAAGGTGTCACGATCGCGCTCGTTAATGCTCGCACCGCGGACGTTAGTAGACCGAGAAGCCGGGACTTATTTTCCTAGGCAAATACGGGCAGCGCGCGCTCTCCGATCATTTTCATTCATTTCACAGCGCGGCGAGCACGCGATTCTCGCCGGCGAGCGGCCGTCGTTTCGGTGCTCACGGCAGCCGGGAAAACAATTTAGCTATTTGTTATTTCGTGTGCTTAACCCTTTGACTACTGTTGGCGCCTATCGGCGTCCGACACGCGTTGGCTTCCCGGCACTGTAGGCGCCAACAGGCGTCAAGATCAAATTTCCACCCCGTTTATTATTAAATTTGATTAATTATATATTGCGTAATATTTATGTTATATCTTGCAAAAAAGCTTAAAATTGTTATTCACTTCAATTAATATTGGTTTAATGTAATCGAATTCGATGTTTTGAATATTTTAATATACATCCTCAGAAAATGCATGTCTAACAAAAAACTACGGCCATGCCAAAGTCTGCCGTAGTTAAAGGATTAACTAAGAAAGACGAGGCGACGTTGCGAATGAGATGGCTCGATCTCGCGTTTCGAGCCGAGAATATTTTATTCCGAAAAATTCGGTAATTCCTCGAAAAATGAAAATGACCGTCGCGGCTCCACATCCCCAGACACCATCGACGAGGCAAGGCGCTGCGGCGGCGGCCGTTTAAACTTTAATTTCGACTCCCTCTTCGCGCGACGAATTACTCTCGCGGCGAACGAGGTCGAACGGCGCATGGCGCTAACGCACGCGTCTCTCGTTGAACTACTTTCGAATTTTGAAGCTCGTCGCGGCTCCGGGAATCTTTCTCGAGGCGTCACCGACGCTCCCCACGTCCGCCGATTGAATTTTTATGGAAATCCGAGCGGCGTGTAACGGCGCGCCAGCGACGCCCATGTGAAATTCTCGACAATCGCCTAACGGCCCCGTTAGAAAATCGTGTTGGTCCACTTCCATGTTTCCTGGTATCGGCGTCAATTTTTCCGATCGCGCCGCATACCGCGAATCGCCGCGCGCGCGATTCCCGGAGAGCCGGAGGATTCCTGGGAGCCTTGCAAACGCCGCTTCCTTTTCGGGAACTTCCTGTTCCCGGTGAACTCGCGGCTAACCGGTCGTTTAGCCGTGGCGGAGCCAGTTTTAATTTATAAAACTTTTGGATTGTCGGGGAGTTGGGGATATTATCTTGGGAACGGCGTCGCGTAAATCTGCTCGCGGGGAGACAAAGCGCCGCGGTATCGACGCGTTATTATTACGACAAGTGGAATCGGCCGGTAATAGACAGACAAACGTCGAAGCCGGCGGTGTAGGTTCCGGCACGAGGTGATGCGCGTCTATTTACGGAGCCGAACTGGGGGGGGAGATTTATCTCGCGGACTTTGCCGATAGACCGGCGAAAAATCGATCGCCGGTCCGTGGCAAGGACGCGATTAAAAATACTGGGCTCGTGCCCCGTGGCACGTTCTCCTGCCGTCTGGTCGGCCGCGCGCGCGCGCGCGCGCACCGCCGCGTGCGTCCCGATCTCCTTCGGCCGTCACTTTCTCCGTGCGAAGTTAAAGGTCGCTGGTCTCTCGGCCGCTCGAGTTTTCATCGGGCTCGACTTTATTATTACGTCTTGTTTCACGGGTCGACGGTCGGCGCAACGCTTTGTGAAAACCGGCGTCGAAGCCGACGCGGAGAGCCCTGGCTGGCGCGCCCTTTTCACCGCGACTTTTTCGCCACGCGCCGGGTTAAACCCCGCTGCCAGAAAATAGTTTCGCTCTGCCCGGCGACTCTCGAGGGTCTCCTCCTTTTTTTTTTGCGGCGACCCTTTTGACCTACCCCGGGGCTGTAGCACGTGAAATATTCAATCTCTTCACCTTTGTTACATCTATTCCGACCCGTTTGCAACGCGCGCGTCCGAGGCACGCTGACCAACTTCTGTCGAAATCGGAGAACTTTTCGCAGAAACCAGACAATGGTTTTATTTTTTGTTCGGAGATAAAACGTCGCGGAACAAAGGAAAAATAGAGACCACGCAAAGAGCTAGTGTGTACGGAGGCGATTAATAAAATAGGAATGTTTGCACGTGCTAGACGATCGCGGCGATTATCGCGACGATTGTCGGACCCGTTATCGATCGTTCCTAGCATTTTTCAGGATCCGTTGCTCAGGTCCATTGTTCGCCGATCGAAGACGATATCGTCGGCAAGTGCAGTCCGCGTCGTCTAGCTTCCATCTGATAAGATATTCGAAGACTGTTTCCCATCCCGACGGCAGCAAGAACTCGGCAGATCCGCGAGGAGAGACCGTCGTCGGAACGCGCTCGGGATTTCCAAGCGAACACGCCCGGCCGACTCTCCCCCGGCGTCTGGGATCCGGTTACACATTGTAATCCCGTGGCGCCGTAGATTTTGTTTGCTCGTTCTATTATTGCCGCTGTTGACACTGCTGATTGACCCTAGAACACCGGCAGCGTCTGGCCCGGCACGCGAGCAAACGTTCGCACCTTAGGCCCTATAATTCGGGCGCAGTCGCGAGCATTCAGCCGGCCGTGTTCCCTTGGACGGAATTCGGAGGAGCTCGCAGCGCTTGCCGAGAAATAATTATAGCCTCTGCGGATGTACTTCGACTCTTTGCGCATCGAGCGTCGTCTTCTCTCCTCTATAGAATGATACAAGCGACGTAGAAATCGTCGGAGAATCAATCTCATCTAAACTCACATAATGTAAGAAAAATATGGAACTCATTGCGGATCCTTCAACAACCGACCGGTTATTTATCATCTTTAACAGCGATCAATTGAATTTATTTTTAACACAGTCTCTGTGCTTTTATCCGTGCTCTTTCTCTCGCTGTAAGAAAGGGTTAATCCCGTCGACGAACAAAGCTATTATCGTCGTTATAAAAATTGTTCGCGGGGAGCTCCAATTAGCGCAGATTCAAGCGATTCGCGCCCCGGCCCGAATATTCGGAACCGAGTTGGAAAACGAGCGGGGAACGGTCGCTAAAATAGACCTGTCACGTTGCGAAAGCCCGAAGGCAGCGTAAGGAAGTTGGCAGCGGCGTCGTGCGCGAAGATATATGCGCTTGTTTGGACACGTCCGCGGCTTTCAGACACGTCTTCGTCGTTGTCGTGGAACCGCGCGCAATACGAGAGAAAGAGAGGGAAAGAGAGAGACTCGGATCCTAATTAACACGCTCGTCTACCGGGTGTACCGAGAGAGCCAGGCCCCCGATGGAATCCCGTCCGCGCGCGCCCCCTTCCCTCCGGGCCAGTTCCCCGCGAAAATATTCGAGTCCCGTTAACGTTTATTGGCCCATTATTTATTCCCGGTCGCGCGTAAACGTCTGAATTTGTTTATCCTCCTGGCGGCGGCGGCGGCGGCTCCGGGACCCGGCTCCGACTCCGCGCGGCTCGGCAGCGAAAACGAACGCTCGAACGGCCTAGTTTTATCCGGCGGCCGCGCACCGGTAGTGATTTCACACAATGGGACCCCGAGCTGGAAGGCATTAATTGCTCGATGGCGGTATCGCTCTGTCAATTATATAACATCGGCCGCGCGGGCATAACTGGGTCGGCAGCCATGCGGAGCGTAACGCGGCGCGCGGGCGAGAGCCTTTCGACGCGAGGCCGACGGATAATTCGGTTTTCGACCGAGCAACTTGTCCATCAGCATTCTGGTTACTCTCTCTCTCTCTCTCTCTCTCTCTCTCTCTCTATCTCTCGGCGAGCACCGTAACAGAATCACATTTGCCCGGCGCACCGTGCCCAGCCCAGCCCTGCCCTGTCCTGTCCTCCTGTGACCCGCGTGCCGGTCCAGCCCCGGCAGGCAGGCAACAACACGGCCGCCTGCCCGATGGAGCACAGACTTCCACGCTAATTGTCCGACCACGCGCTGGTATTATTCACTGGCCGTGCGGCCGGCAAACTTCATTAACTTCCGAGAACCTCGAATCGCGGCTTCCAAGCGTGTACAACTGCCAAAGATGACGAAGATGATTCTATTAATAGGATCCCTAGATTAACTTCGAGATCGATAGCAAATCTCTCGCTCGGATCGCTGCTTATTTATTTTATTCAGATAACCGATTCGTGCTAGAAGGATTATGAGTGTTAACCTACCAGGTTACCTACCAGCGCTTATGAACATTTATATTATTATATAGTATACGTTACATATGTGTATATGTATGTAAGGAGCATGTACTCCCTTTAAAGGTGGCGCGCGCAATATATGCCGCTAGATGTCTCGCCGGGGATTAAACAATAGCTTGAGCAATAGATTGAGCAGCTGCCACGTGGAGAGAAATAGTAAACTAATTAATAATCATAAACAAAGTGTTGATAAAAGAGAGGCGAATAATTAACTTTAATTGTCGTTTCTTTTACTTACAGGTAATTTATAAATTTTGTTCTTATTGTAGTTATAAGAATACCGATTACAATATAGAACTTTTACTTACGGAGAAACAAATTTAGTTAAATTATTCCAAAAAAATCCCTCCGACATAAAACAGACTATAAAACGATAATATATTACACGTATATGTATATATAATATTATTATAATAATATTCGATTTACATGAATTTGTAGACATCGAGAAATAGTTGGAAATCGCTGAGAAACTTTAATGTTTAGTCATATCATCAAGAGGGGACAACGGCGTGCAAAGGGTTAAGATTCAAATGAGTAGACTGCGGATTTGATGCCGAAATCTCCCCTGCCTATGATGCGGCTTTTTCCTCTTAAATAAATAAATGAGGGAACAAATTCCTGCGTGGATGCTCACCGACCACCGGACCGTGGGCCCGAGCAAAGCCGGAGATTCCTCATGGAATATTCCGTCGGGTGGCGTGCAACAAACTTGGTTCTTACAAGGCGACGGGCAAGTTCCGGCAAGAAGAGGTTCGCGGCGCGCGCAGAGGGGGCCGAGAGGCATCTAAACGCCCGCACCTAATTCCGTTCTTCTCCCCGGAAGTTTTCTCTCGAGCGAGTAACGCGATAAAACCCGGATAAATGAAGCGAGGGGGACGGAACTTCGTTAATATCTGGAAGGGGGACGGGGGAGAGAGAGAGAGAGAGACTGCGGAGCGTCCCTCGAACGAAACAGAGAGGCGATAGGAACTTTTAATCACGCTTTTTGCCGCCGCGAGCCTCCATTAGCCAACGAGCGCGCGTCTACGTCCGCGTCGGTGAATTCGCGGGATTCGAAATGCTCCGGAGTGGCTCCTTTCGATTAATCCCGAGGTAAAAGTCCTGTTTCCGGTGTGTTTGTCCTTCGATTGCGCGGCTATCGGGCGAGGAGATCGGGTCGTGGAGATCGGGTCGAGAAACGGGCGAAAGCGACGAAGAATCGGGCGAAAACGGCGAAGAAACGGCGGCAGCCGACGCGGCGGAGGCGCGACGCGGAGCGGCGTTCTCCAGCACCCCCTTGTCGGCGCTTTAACTACCTACGTGCCCCCCGACCCTCTCCGCCGCTCTCTGTGCCGCTGACACCCGCTAATTATAATTTGTGTCGTGAGTTCCATGCAGCGCACGGCCGACGAGCAGACGGGAAAAGGGGCTAAGATGTTCCTGCCGCCTCTCGACTCTGCTGCACCAACATCACACGACAGCCCCCGCGCGCCTTCCCCCTCCTCCTCCTCCTCCTCCTCTGCCTACCATTTCCTAGACCTCCTCCCCCTACTCCTCCTTCTCCTCAGCGCCTTCTGTCCGCTGCAAGCGCAGCCAATTCCCTTCTCTCGCCGTCGCGCGATTCCTCGGTTTTTCATCTCTTCCCTCTTGGCACCCGGAAACACGAGTAACGGCCGGCTCTAATCGCCGTAACGACAGCGGTTTACGTACGAAAGAAACGGAAGGGGGATCCAGGCCGCTCGGAGGTTGTCCGCCCCAATTTTTTTCCTCTCCGCACCGAGGCCGAGAGATCCAAGACCGAGATCGCCGGGGATGGGGAGAAATTGATTGTTCAACCCTTTGCACACGAGTGGTGCCTCACATAAAATTCTTCTATTTACGTTGCAAAATAATCTCTGTACTGATAAAGTTTCCATTTTAAAATTTCTTTAGGTTATGTTACATTAATACGAACGACGAGAATCAATTACGTATGCATAAAATGCACTGTGTTATATCAAGTGGAAGTACTATAAGCCAGAGAAATTACTTCAGATTTCCAGTTGAAATGACTTCGAGTGCAAAGGGTTAGCACGCTCAGTGCCGACAATCGACCACTAAAATCCCTACATAATTAAAGCAATTTATTTCATTAAAGCGAAACTAGAAAGTCGATGTTTGTGATACGAGCTTGCATTAGAACTCTCTCTTTCACGTTTGGAACATTCTAGTTGAATTCACGTTGTTCAAATATATTATAATAAAAATGAATTCTCAAGATTGGTCAGAAATTAGTGCCGCTTATATTTGGGTCACGCGGCGCTCAACGTGTTAAATAGTAGATGAACGTTCCTGTATTACGAGGCAAGAGAAAAATATTTCCAGTCCATTTACTATTTCAGAAATTTAATTCTCCCTCAGCCTTGAAGACTGCCACCCTCTTTCAGCTCTCGATCCGCTCTCCCTCTCTCTCTCTCTCTCTCTCTCGCCCACAGTGTTTTCGGACCAATTGATTCCTCCGCGGGAAACGCGATCGGAAAGTTAAGTCCCGGCGATCTCTGGTCTCCGCCGACTCGAACCATCAACTAGGCCGAGGCCCCTCCTTCCGCCGCACTCTGGCCAGGGTATTTAACTAAAAAAAATTCCTCGAGGGATTCCGTTTTCTCCGCTCGGAGAGCCCCGACGAGCGCGACCCGCTCTCCGACTAATTCCTTCGCAAAAACCAGGAGGGAATTCGCGCTCCCGTGGCGTTTCAGGTGGCGGAAATCTTTGCGGAATCTTCCCGAGAGAAAATTATCGGGGCTCCCACGGAAAAGACAACGGCGTCCGATCGGTGGAGCAAGCGGGCCGTCGTTTCCTCGGGAACGCCGAAGCGTCCCTGCGGGAGTTGAAAACGTCGATAAACAGACCGAGTCTCTCTTCTCTCTGTTTTAGGATCCGCTGTTTGCGAGTCCCGCGAGGAAAATAACGCGGATAGGAGAAGGCTGGCGTGGTACCGGTGGCCAGCCAGATTGCGAACAAAGGGATGCGTGGTTGAAACTAGACGCGAGAGAGAGAGAGAGAGAAGAGGAAGGTGGAACGGGGAGACGCCGCGCGACAGCCGGTCGACGAAAATGCGGGGAAATCTGCTTTGCAAATTTCGTCGCGCCGACGACGCTGTCCACGCCGATCGAGAGCGTCTCAAACGCCTCGATGAATTTACAGGCTATCGATTTTATTCCCGCCGAGTTTTAGCGCTCTCCTTTCCGGAGAGACCGGCGACTCTCTCTCTCTCTCTCTCTCTCTCTCTCTCTCTCTCTCAATTCGCTCTCCTCACGCGTCCCGGTATTCGCCGATTGTTTTTCATCGCCGAGCGTGCGGAATCGCTCCCGAAGACCTTTCATAGACGCGGAGTCCTCGAATTGAGCCGAGCTTTTCGGAATCCGATCTTTCTAAATAGGGGCAGAAATTTGTCGAGCACGGGGGCTTTCGCCTGACCGATAAAACCGTGAGAAACGGCGGGTCGTCGATGCGCGATCGCGCGCTTACGCAATCGCGGCGCGCGAGGCTGCCCGCCGCGAGCGGATCGCGTCGGCCGTCTAATCAAGAACCGAGGGAACCCGTGCGCGATCGATCGGATCGATCTGTTCGATCGATTGTACGCGCTTTCATTGCGCTGGCCGGCGTCTGACGTCACGTGTCATCAGTTAGAAAGGAGCCAAGGAGAACTGCATTTCTGGGGGCCGGGCATAACTGCATTTATTAGCTTCCGAAGGACGGGCGACCGAAGAAAGTACTACCGCGCGCGGATCCGTTCCGCGGACTCCGGGTCCTCTCGAGGATGACGCGGCGCTTAATTTTGTCCCGGCAGGACTCCGGACGTCCCGACCGAATCGGGATACCGCTTTTAGAATGCAGCCCCGTGGGCACGGCCGAGCGCGAGCCTGACCACCACGCTCTCGCCGTGTTTGGATCGCGTTGCACGCATTTTTGGAACAGTTGCGTGTCGATATTCGAGCCCGACGATACCCGATAGCATGATACCTGAAGCTGCAGAGACATTTCTTAATCACTCAGTAGAAAGAAAGAGTAGAAAATAATAGGACAGCGTTTTTTTAATTCTCTAAGAAGAATTAATTCTGCTATAAATGCATAAAATCCGTGTGCTAATTATAAAACACCGTTCAATCGTCACCCCTTCTTGAAATAATAGCAGAAATGGTCCAAGAAAATATTAACTCATACAACGTAAAAATAGTATATATATATATATATATATTTTTCAACATTGTTCTCTGTACCTTCCTACAATTTTCCAACAAATTCCCCGAGAAATTCCTACAAAGCGCTGCACCTTTTTCTCGCGTAATCGCCACGCGCTGTGCTCGTTACAACAGTCTGAGCCGGCAATTACGCAATTACGGCGATCGCAGAGCGTTCGATGTCCGGAGCTCTCGCAGAAGAATGGAGTCGAGCGGCGACGTGCTCGGAGACGGTGCCCAGATTTCAGGCGCGCGTACGCGTGACCGTGGTCTGCGGTCGCGGCTCGGAACAAGCCGTAGAAACTTGTTCGATCGATCGTCGCTTCGCGCCTCGTTCCTATCCGTACGTGTCGGACCGCGTCGACGAACAGTTATCCTAGAAAGCGTTAATATCGCAGGGAAAGACCGGGAGGGCGTCCGCGGAGCCGCTGGTCGACGAATCGTCGGACGTCGCAACACAGCCGGCCACCACCGTCTAACTAACGGAACACGTGTTCGCCTGGCGCGCAGGCCGTTTGCCGATGCGACGCACGGGCAGCACCACGGACCCGCGATACCATTCGCGGGAATCTCGCTTACTCTTCGCTTACGTATGCCGGCGAACGATAGATTATGCTCAATCGCGCGCAGAATGCGGTAACGACTGCTCCTCGAAGATTGAAACCGTACCTCGAGGAAGAAGAGCGCCCTCGTAAAACCCTGCCAGCCTTCGGCTCCAACGAACGGCTGGTCCGACGATTTTTCGAGACAATCCTCGATTTTATTCGCGGTTCGAACGATCGTTGACCGGTTGCCGGAGATCGATCTCCATTTTTTTCCAGCCTCCCCGAGGGCTTTACGATTGGTTTATAATTGGTTCTTGTTTACAGGAAATTCTCTGAAATGCCTATCGTCGACATATATAACCAAGCCGCGAAATTCGAATATTTAATATCCGTTCATAATCCATCTGCGTGTAGAAGGCAGACTATCAATTCGAGAGAATTTCCTGCACTCGTTTGTTTTCTCACTCTGAATTTTTATTGTACGCTGATAACCTTGAAGATGTTGACGATGCCACAACACTTTTGCAACATGATCTTGACGGCCCCTCCACTTGGTGCACTCTCAACGAATCGAGCTTGAATTTATCCACACGCAATAACGCCATACGACTCTTTCACGCGACTCCTCTTTATTTCGACCCAGTGTCGCCACATACTAGCCTCATTTCGCCGCTCGTCCACGTCTTTAAAATCTCTGTTATCGTCGCAATTCGACTCCCCCCTCCTTGATAATCCGTCTGAATCGCTCGCTTTATCTTCCATTGTATCTTATCATTCACTGTATCATCTTTTGTCTTTTTCTTTTACTCCGTTTAAATCGACTACCTCTGCGTCAAGGTGTCGCATACCATCGTAGCGTCGAGGATCGCTTTCGTTGATCAAATAACAATAATAATTATGATTATTATATTATATTATATATAATAATAATTAACCCTTTGCACTCCGAACGATTTTGGACATTGGCTACCAGCTACTCAGCGCCACTTTACGGCAGAAACGTCCATTTACAAACCCTCGTATTATTTATTATAATTTTGGAACTAAGTAACGTATTATAATGATATTGGTCTTATATGATTTGGTTGAGATCGAGGAATGTTTATTTGTAAAAAAATCAATATTTTATTGTTTATAATTTTGCAGAGTATGATAAATTTTAAAACACTCCCCAATATGCATTGCGGGCTGATTGTTGCATGTTCGACAATAATAATTTGTTTGTTGCCTGCTACCAGATGATTTCCTGTTAGAACATACTATACAGTCTCGTTTTCTTCGTCCCACATCTGGAATATGCAATTTATTATCTAATCTATTGTCCGCAGAAGATGTGGATGGGCGCGTTCTTGACACACGAAAATCGCCCCTCAATTGGTTAATTAGTGTTTTCACAAACTTGTGGTGTGTCATTGGCGTTTCATTATTTGTTTGTTTTGAGATTCGATATATGATGTATGAGTTTATCACACACATTTCCAACCCCCCAAAAAATAGTTTTCTCCACCATTTCAACGATTTACGGAGGAAACAATACGTCGAAGTGTATTGATCCGCACGATCCACACCACCCATATTTGCCGTATATTCTAAAACCATTTCAGGCTTATTCACTGTTACGACATTACCACTGCGTAATGTTCTGTGGGTAGATTGTAGTTGAGTGTTATAATAATTCGTGAGCATGGTAATAATTCTTTTATCTTTCCACGCAAGAAGCGTAGTATTATTTTTCCTGTATGCAACTGTTTTATTTGTTGAAAATTTTGGTTTTTTTATTTGTGGCGGTACGCCTTTTCGATTGATTTTTATAGTGCCAGTAAGATGACATTTCATCTTTCGCAATTCTTCCGCTAAAAGGATGCTGGTATAGTACCTGTCGGTGAACATGTGGTATCCTTTTGCACCAGGAACTCTGTCTAATAATTTCTTGTATAAATGTAGCGGAATCCTTGTGCTTACTGGAAGATTCGGCCGGGATATATTATCTGAAGTTATGCTGCCATAGTATGGAAGTATTGTGAATAAATATCCTGTTCTTGAGTCCGCCAGCGCATATATGCGTATACCCCACTTTGTTGGCTTGTTCGGATTATAGGTGATGAATGCTATTCTGCCTTTGAATTTTACAATTGATTCATCCACAGCGACTGCTTTATTTGGTATGAAATATTGTCTGAATTTTCCATCTATATATTCTAAATAGTTGCTGACTTTTTGAATACGCGTTCTTATCGTTGCATTTCCTTGCGTTGGTTTCTTCAAATGTAACATCCAAAATATCTGCAGAAATCTGGACCTGGTAAATGTTTCCGGAAAAAAAGGGATTCTACTAGTGTCAGCAGTAGACCAGTATTCTTGGATGTTGGGGAGCTGAATTAATCCCATATTCAGGATGACGGCAATGAATGCTAAAAATTCTTCTTTGGTGGTATCGTACCACTTGTGCCAAGTTGACTTTCGTGAAAGCTGTTTCTTTCCAATTTCTTCTTTGGCATAATTGTTGGTTTCTTTTATTATGCTGTTTACTAATTCTTCAGTAAAATATAGTGTAAAGTAGTCTATGGGCTCTTTTATGTTAGTTGGTACCTGTGGTCCGGCTATTTCTTCATGTAAATCAAAATTTATTGTGGCTGAGGGAACGTCCGATTCAGTAATATCCTCCCACTCTTCACTTGACGATACGTTGTCCTGTTGCCGTGTGTTTTCTTCCGTCCTACTTTTATCACTGTCGCTATCTATGCGAACTCTTCGTCGCCTTCTTCGTGGAACGATATCACTATCACTGCTGTCGTTTTGTCCTACAGTTAGTCTTTCTAACATGTCGGTATATAAGTCTATCTGGAGGTCATCTTCACTACTACTTGTGTCATAAGACTCAGTCGTGGTTGGACGCTTTGCCATTGCTCTAATAAAAAATATGAATAAATACATGGGTTGAAAATTTCTTATTGTTATTACTAATTCACAAGATAATATTTACCAAAATAGCTTTCACCAAACAATTTTTCACTAAGAAAGAATCACTTTTCCGATTTTCTCACTCGTTAGATCTGTGTTTCTGCTCGAAACTTCAAACCAGACTGAGCTCGGCTTTGAAAATCTTTTCCTCCAGATTTAGACTTGTTTATTTATAATTATAAATCTCACTATACAGTGCGTGCTATGTTCGCATGCCGACCTTTCTTCTACGAACTCTCCTTATCGCTCTTTTCAAGTGGCGTTGACAGATGCTCGGACCGTCGTGAGCACGCCTCTCACGTTCTCGTCTGACACAAAACCCGCTTACAGTTTTTGTTTATACTTAGTAATTTTACAATATTTTAATTTGATTTCTTGTGCCATTTCAAAAGGAAACTTCAGACAAACATGCATGTCTCAAAAAGTTGCGCTGAAATAACTCAATTCCCCGTAATCACTAATAAACTTTAATGTCCCCTGAGAGGGGACAGCTGAGTGGTATGCTAGAATTTCAATGTCCCCTGAGAGGGGACAGCGGAGTGCAAAGGGTTTCCTCGCGAGGAAAGGCGAGGCTCGAGACCGTTTATTTTGGGCTCTCGGAGTATTGGAATTTCTCCGAGGACCCTTCGCGCCGCCGTGCTCTCGTCGCCGTCGAAAAAATAATCTTTTTGGGCACGCGGCAAGCGAGCCAGCAACGTCGAGGGTCGACCTTGCACTGGCCTCGCTCGATCTTGTACGAAAGAGGATAGGAAAAAAAGCGCACTCGCGGGCGCACGAGAACGTACACAGAGAGAGAAAGAGAGAGAGAGAGAGAGAGAGAGGGGGACCGTCTTCTCCTCGAGAGACGTTACGGTCCTCGAGAATCCTGTTACACCGGTATTTCCTTGCTGCACCGGGATAATCTCTATAAGACGTTCTTTTGTCGTCGTCCTCTCTTTGTCGAAGCTAGCTTTCCAATTACGCGCGGCGGAACGCTTGAAAAAGACGCTTGCCCCCGGCATAATTGCCGTCCTACCGGTCGCGACTTTAATCGATCGGCTCGCGGACCGAGGGCCTCCCTCCGAGTGACCGATTTGGTCGCGATCCGCGAACCGAATCCGTCGATTCGCGCGAGAGCCGCCCTTTCGTGCCGGGGAAAACGGAGAGGGGTGGTGGTATCGCTTGCCTGGGCGACCGCAAGCCTGCCGCCGCGTCTTTCCCTTCTATTTCTCGGTGGCGGGGCCGGGCCGAGGCGTTCGATCGAATTGCTCGAAACGCGACACCGCGACCACTTTCTAGCATCACGGCGCGTCTCCGGTTGCCTACGGGACTCTGAGGTTGGGGTTGAGCGAAGCTCCACTCGGTGAAAACAGGTCTCTACGCCGCCGCCGCCGCCGCCGGAGAGCCGGGGCCCTATCGCATTCTCACCGCGTGCGCGCGAGTCGATGTCAATCTCAAGGCTTCGAGGCACACACAGTCTGCTTAAACAGCACCGGAGAACTGCTGCTGCTGCTGCTGCTGCTCGCGCTTGCCAGGAAAGCTGACGCGGTACCAAAACGGTGCCCGATAACTCTCCTCCCCCTCCCTCTTTGTATTCTCGCCGTGAGAGACCAGATCAGGCTTCGCCCTTCCCCCGAAATTCTACGTCCATCAATCTTCGAGAGTATGTACCTGGTAGCGCGTCGGCCGTCCTCGTCGTCGCCGTTGTCGTCGCTTTGTACAACTCCGGTTCACCGAGTCGAGGCAAATTCAATTACCAAGCTGAATGGCCTACTAAGTGCCGCGACTCCCGTAGCCGACCCAGTGCGCAAGAATTTTTTTAGATTATCGATTTACGAAGTAACCTTCTAAGTTGCTCGCACGAAGATAATACGGCCAAGGAATGCGGGGCACAGCCGAACGGGGTCTGTCTGTCCATCTCGTTTAGATTTTCAAAGCGGCCCCGGAGAAGCGAGACCGACGTGAGAAGCGGCCGCGGAGAATACAAGCGGGACACCGTGTAGATTCGGTGGCATTCCGTCACGGGTGACTTTAAGCCTCATATGGTATTCCACGGCGCGCTTTCCTAGATACCCGCGACGCATAAGAGGATTCCGTTCCCTCGCCTTTCTCTTTCTCTTCCGACGACGACGACGACGACGACGCTCGGCGTCCTCCTTCGCTTTTTTCCACGCGATCGTCCAATTGACCCTCGACAGCCGAAACTAGTCCGACCCGCGGTCCCGAGGATGATGGATTAACCTTTAATCGCGCTCTCTTAGAGACCACCGTCGCGGTCCACTCGACGCGGAAAGATTCGACTGTGGCTCTCCGCCCGAGGGACTCCGCTCGAAAGTGAGCCTCCTCCCTGTGCCTCCCAACCTTCCAATCGGAGACCTATAAATCTCGGGTGATCGATACCTTTCTCGGGAAGAACCGCGGACCCGACCTCGAGGGCTTTCCCTCGAAACCTGCGCAAATTACGTTCGAGGCGCAATTACTTTCTTAAAACTGTGTTAAACGACTCGAATTCTTTTTAGATGGTCGAACTAAATATTTTTCCCTTAACCCCTTGCCCTCCAAGACATTTTCATTGTAAACGTGAAATCATTTTCCTGGCTCATAATATTTCCATTTTACAAAACATTTATTTTATACACATGACATTGTTTCTTGTACCTCATAGCAACAGTTCTACTACTCAACAATTTTTTAAATCGGAACCTCATTGTTATAAAAATGATTTTGGAACGTAACTATTGGAAATGGGTATTTAAATACGTTTAAACTAAGGTATAGTTTTAATATAAAAGAAACTTTGTTCTACGGCGTTTTCTTTGCAGATGTTTTTCTGCGGCTGACCGTGGCCTTTTTGGAACCCCGAAAAGTAAACACGGGTCCCCTCGTAATTCGAAACTGTTATGTTTGTGCCTCGCAAGGCCAAGCACTTATACGAGGTGTATATTTTCCTATCTTAATTTCCATCTCTTCTAAGAACATTGATTTGTTTCTGCCCATGCACAAATATCGAATTGTGGGTGATACACGTAACATTCCAATAGTACCAGAGCAATTTTAGTGACGCCTTAGAGTCGCCATTCGAGTGCAAAGGGTTAATATTGCAGTTAACCCCTTGTACTACGACTCCTTTCACGGTGCGTTGATTGCCACTCATTTGTCCTTAGTATTTTCGTTAATAAGATTAGATAATTTTTGTCTATTACATTGTCTTTATTCACTTCCGTTTCTAGACTTCAAGAACAAAAGATCTCAATTTCATTTCGATTTAGAATAAATGAATAATATTCATATTTAGCAGATGTTGCATGAAATCTTTATTACGAGAAATCTTTATCGTTGTAATAGTGCAAGGGGTTAATTGTCGAAAGTGTAGAAAACGTGTTTTTTAAATTTTCGTGTAAAGACGATCCAAGTCGCTTGGTTCGGTTTGAAAGGTGACACCGTGTTTCGAAGTGTTTCGAAGGGTGTCCAAATAGGTTTCTCGAGTAGGGTACGTCGGACACCCGCATTCGAAACGACCCGTGTATTTCCGCGAGCCTCCGGGGTTCTTGGCGGAGACGGGGAGCAGCAGGCCCTAAAGTCCTTAGGGAGATTATGACCGGCGAAAAAGTCTTGAGGGCGTCGATCGAGAGTGAGAGAGAGAGAGAGAGAGTGAGTGAGTGAGAGAGAGGGTAGGTGTCAGGGATAGCGGGGAAACTCACCGAGGGGGTGGTGCTCCTGTTTGTCCCGTGCCTGGTATGCGGAAGGGACGTGCTCTTAGGGTTGGCAGAACCGTTCCCGGAGGGAGGAGGCGGTCTTTGGCTCTCCCTTCTGGAGGGCGGCGGCGGCGGCGGCGGATGCGACAGAGGCCTGGCCGTGTTCCTCGGATGCTGCGCCCCTTGAAATTGCCCCCAGGCCTGGCGCGGCACGTAGCCGACGTAACCGCCGGAAACGAATTGCGCGGAGCCGTTTAGGTGCGGCGGTGCCATTACCGCCGTCTGCTGCGGCTGACCGCCGTTTCGCATTTTTGCCGGCGCGGTTCGCGCGATTCACGCCGCGTGTTTTGTCCCCGTGAAATCCGAGCAAGGCGGCGGCCGCCGATCTCACCACCGCTGGGTCAACGTTCCGCTACGGTGAAGGCCTGATGCGCCTCTTTCCCGCCCCCGGCGAGCATTTGGGGATGATTTCGGTCCGCGAGAGGCGCACTGCACGCACACACACGCTTCTTCTGACACCGTGCACAACGTAAACTTCTTCGAGTTTAGCCGCCCGCTGCCTCACTCTGCATCGCGGTTCGCCTCTGCTGCCACCATTCGACTTTTCCTTAGCCGCTCCGCCTGGGTTTACGGTGTGCGCGAGGTGTCCCTGCGATCGATTCCCACGTGAAAACTTGGCCACTACGCGGGGACACCCCGCATACCACGCGGCCAGTTCCGAACTAATTTCTAAAGTTCCGAAGCGCGTCTCGCGCTCCGCGGTTTAGAAGATAGTTCGGATTTTTGCGAGTTGTTCGGTTGCGAGTTATTTCGTCGGAAAGTCGGCGGCGTCGTTATTACTCACGGTCGCGAGAGACCGTGGAACGAGCTGTCGCTAAATCGTGGCTGATGAAGAGATCAACGCCGCCGTCGGGCGCTAATAAAATTCGTTTCGCGGTATATATTCTTCGGGCAACCTGACCGGCGGACGGAAGATTAACGAGCGCGTGGGCGTCTCGGCACGTCACGACGCGCGCGATTCGCCGAAGCGGTCACGCGATTTCCATCGAAACGGCCGCGCGCGGTTTTCGCGGTAGCCCGCCGAGCCGCGTGTCGCGGCGTGCCCGTGCGTCGAATTTCTGCGAGAGCCTCCTGTCCTTACGCGATCGATCTCTCTCGGTTCCCGGCTGACCCGGATTGTCATCGATATCGATGCGTCTATTTTTACCGTAGCAAAATGCTGCGCGTGATCGCATTTTCTACGCGGAGGATCCCTCTCGCGACCATCCGACGCGTTCTTAAATAATGCCCGGAGAGACGAACTCGAGAAGAGGAGACTCGACGAGCACGGTTGTTTCGCGGCCGACCAACAGCCACGGCGCAACTATGAATCGTTCTCCCCGGGACCGGAGGGCCTCTCGAGCAATCCGGAAGACCGGTCTCGCCTTTCGGGCGGCCGAGAAAGAGGAAAATTGGGGCTATCCGCTCGGAAAACCGGCTGCCATCGGATCGCTCTCTCGCCCGAGATCGGCGCCCTTTGGTTCCCGGTTTCCGACCGTCGCGGAGCCAGCAGACCGTTCGCGGAACCATTGTCCCCTTTGCCGCCCGCAAGTCACCCAGAGAGGAGTCGAGACAAAAGAAAGAAAGAAAGAAAGGAGCGGCTCTCGGGCCCGCGGAATCGCGTCCGCTCGAGGAGAAGCGAGAAACGGCTTCGAGCCGAAACGGTGCGCGCGATGGCTCGGGAGGACGAGCCATAAAACTCGGGATCATCGATCGTAAAATCGTCGAAAGTTACGACGGCTGGATGTTACGTGGAAAGTTTACATCGACGTCGGCTACCGGCTTGCGAGATTTCCATGGCCGATGAAAGAAACGAGGCCGCCGTAATTTCGGTGCCGATCGCCGCCGCCGCGTTAGCCGGCGGATTTCCTGCCGGCCGATCGACGGGGCAGCGCGGGCGCAAAGTGGACGGTGTTTAATTAAAACGGTGCAAGTTCAGTGCCAAGCACCGCGCGCGCGCGCGCGCTCGCGGCAGGCCGAATAAAAATAGGAGCGCCGACGGAGATAATAATCTGGGTCAGCCGAGGGCAAGATTCGATGCAGGCGCGATCGGATTGGATTTCTGTTTGCGCTGGCACGTGAACGGAATATCGATCACGGAGCGGACGCGGCATACTGGCCATGCCACGAGAGGAGCACAAAGAGAGGGAGAGAGAGAGAGAGAGAGAGAGAGAGAGAGAGAGAGAGAGAGAGAGAGAGAGAGAGAGAGAGAGAGAGAGAGAGAGAGGGTCGGCTAAAAGCACGGAAGCATCTTTCATCGAACGGGTCAAGATCGGTATTCCGATCTACCGCGGATCATTTCGAGGAACTCGCAAAACCCTCGGTCCTCCCTTTTCCTGCGCCGGGTTCGATTTAAATTCATTGGGCAAAGAGGTTTCGCCCCTGATGAATATTCAGCGTAATGAGTCGACGCCGTTCTCGATCTATCAACGTCGTCCACCGCCGATCTGCCTCGTAGATTGTCCGAGTAATGGTCCCGCGGGCTGGCAAAGCACAGACCGGGCCCGGATCGGCAGATTGAAAATTGTTCGACGAAGGCGGAGGACAAAAAGGAAGAAAAATCCTCGAAATACGGGGAGCGGAGGATCGAGGGTTTCGATCGAGGGGAGCACGGATCGGGGGGAGACCGGGGAGAAGCGGACCGGAGAGGTCGATCCGTGATCACGCAACCGATCGGCCACGCTCGAATAATTTTCAGGGTGGCAGCTTCCGGCGGAAGCGTGCGTAGAAGATCGAGTTCGCTGCACCATCGGCGATCCGCCACGGCTCTAAATCACCGAGCCGAGGCGATTAACTCGGCCCTCCAGATAATCCTCGATCGAGACGAGGGGAAGCGGGCGAGGGAAACGGAGAAATAGAAAAAAGAGCGACCAAAGAGGTCGCTACGCTTTTCCACGATCGTCGATTCTCCGGCAATTTCCTCGAAATCCCTGTCCTTTTTTTCTTCAGCCAGGTTTTTGCGGGGTTTACGAAACGCTTCCACGTCTCCCAGGTCCTTTTGCCGGAAGATTAGCACCGGACTTTCTACTCGGTACAACCCGCGGCGGTGGAACTTGCGACCACCGCGGTCGGACAAGCTCCACGGCGGACCTGCAGCTCTTAATTACCACTCGAGGCTCTCGGGAGTTACGCAAAGTATTCGAAACGTTATTAATTCCGCACGGCGGGACAAAGCGCGAGGCGAAGTTTCCGACTCCGGCCGTGGAGCGGCGAGGAGCGCGGCGGGGCGCGGCGGGGGGAAAGTTTCGCCGTTTAAGAAGCTGGAACCGCGGAACGAGGCGAAGCAAAACAGTCGCCGAGGCGAGGCGCGAACCGATAAATTGAAAGTTTCAGCGAATGCCGTCTGCACCGCGCCGCCCGCCGCCGGCCTCGTCGCGTCGACGTCTGCGAGCCGTCCGACCGGAACCCGACTTTCAACTCCGCGCGCGAAACAACCCCCGAGGGGGACCCCGCCGGTCGTGTCGGCGCCCGACGATAATCCGCGCTGCTCTAATTACTTTCGCATTGTTTCGCGGAGTTCGGCGACGCCTGGAAGAACTCTCGATTTCGAGCGCCTCGAAATTCGGTTTCGCTCGTGCTCGGATGCCGTACTTCGGATTAATCGTCCTCGACAAGTTCAAGGAACTCGCGGCGAACCTGCCCCGGAGCCTTTGGAAGGACGTTTCGCGGAAGGAGAAGAGGGAGGGAGGAAATCGTCGCCGATTTCTTTCGCGAACGAGCTCGTCGCACACACGTTCCTAGGTCGTCCGTTACTCGGAATAATTGGGCCTCGACGGGCTGCACACGTGCGCCGACGACGATGCACGCGCGCTTTCCTTCTCCTCGCCGCGACGTTGGCATTCGTCGGCCGGGCATTAATTGTTAATCGTGACGCGTAGGCGGATACGAAAGCGTGGCTTTATTAGGACACAACGCGCGCCGTGGGATCGGCCCCGCAGCCCTGCGCGCTCGCTGACTATTTACGGCGAGCGTCTCGCGCGCATCGAATCGGGAAAGGAATCCCCTTCGTGGCCGTGCTCGGTTTCCTAGGAAAAAGGCTTCGTCAACGGTCCTCTGTCGCGCGACCCCCCACCCCTCCTCCCCTCCTCGCGAGAAAAGGAAAGCGGTCCGGCGATGTTTTCATAGGCGAGCCGGCGGTACGGTGAAAACCGTGTCCCGAATTCGCCGCCGCCGCCGCGAACGGCTAACGATATTTGCGTCGATTAACGGGAAGGCAAAAACTCGAAACGGAAGCATCGGTGATTCACGGCTAAGTAGATTCGGCCATTAACGACCGGACGCGCCAAGCATCTCGGAAGAAACGAGCCGCGGGAATCGTTCGGCCAATCAATGAGTCCGGAGAAAGAGTCCGTTTATCGACGAAACTCTCGAAGAGTACTAGAGTATGGTCGGACAGCTGGTCGAATATTGACCATCCCAAGCAAATCGATTCTTGTTTAGGTCATGGAACAATAGACTTTTCTTTAGACCCTCTCAGAAAATTTGCGCGAGGGTGGTTTCGCAGAGATCGGCCTAGCAGATTGTTCTCACAAAAAATTATGTATAAATCGGTGAATCACAAATGACTGAAAATGCTAATTTCGTAATGCCCTTTCGTATTTTCATTCTAGTAACGCGCCTGTTTCCAGACTTTTCACAGACCGTGAACACGGTCAGAAAAGTTAAAAGTCTGTTAAAAAATGTACGGTCTAAACAGAAGTCATTTTGACGAGAGAGAGCACACGTTGGACCACCTTATCCGGTTACACCCTTTCCCTTAGCAACCGCCGATCGCGGTCGCCGCGCCGAGACATCTCGGTTTTCGCCGAGAAACGGGAATCGCTGGATTTCCGGGAGCCGCTCGGCGGAGACATTAGGCGAACGCGTTTCGCGGCACAATAGAGGGCTGTTCGGAGTTAGAGAAACGCGCCCCTCCGGCTCGCCCCTCTCGGAGAAGAAAAGAGCTGTCGCGGCGGGACAGAACGGTCGGGGGAAAAAGGACGCCGTGAAAAATGTAAAAATAACGGGAAAATTCGTGGAAAGCGAGACAGAGGTGGCTCGTGTCTCCGTCGCTGCGTGGCCGCGGCGTAATCCCCTTAATCGTTGCTGTCGCGCGCCAACCTGGCCAGAGAGAAACACCTTTCTAACGGGGAGCGAGAGAAACGAAACGAAACGAAACGGGCGGAATGGAGGCTCGGACGAAACTCGTGCATTCTTTCGAACGGTGCCGCCGCCGCGAGTATTGTATGCAAGCTGTCCGCGCGGTCGGGTGGGGAAAATCGTTGGAAAAAATTAGCGACTTTCATTACGTGCCGCGAGCACCGGCTGCGCCGAACGACGACGAAGCGTGGCCGGAAATTAGAGGCGTTTCGGCCTCCGCGAAATCGGGCAACCATTTTTTCTGTTTCGTTCCATCGTTCCGCTTCCATTCGTTTCGGGACTCGCGAGCGCGCGCGCGCGAGTCAGCGACGCAGCTGGCACGCGCGCTCCAAACTTCCCATATTACGACGCGATAACTTCTTGTGTAACTTTTGAACGGGGCGGGGCGGGGGGAAGCGCGCGGCGCGGTGTAACGGGATCCGCCGCCTCTCCGTGGAAAGAGCATTCCGCTCGGCTCGGATCGGCTCGGCTCGGCTCGCCGCGATTAGAATCCGCGTTTTCCAACCGGTAGCCACCTGCTGCTGCTGCACCGAGGCCAGCGATCGATCGAATCGGTCGAACGCGCGACCGGGAGGATATTCGTCGACGGAGAGCCACACCGCTTTCTCCGACCGCGGCGAGCAACGGCGTTCGATCTTTGCGAGGATCGATGACTCGCGAGATCTCTTCGAATCTCTTCGAATCTCTTCGAATCTCTTCGAATCTCTTCGAATCTCTTCGAATCTCTGTACGTCCAGAGAAAGGATGAAAGGTTATCGCGAGAATTTCGTCGCGGAGCGTCTGAAAAGGCCGGCGACCGTCGCCGTCGGTGATTGCTAATTCCCGGCAATGGGGTCCGTTAATAAGGCGTTTCCGAGGAGATCGATGGGCTCGTTATCGTCGGCGAAGCAGAGTTGTTCCCTGGCTGGAACGGTCCGCGCGCGGGCTTTTCTACGCTGCGAGCTGGATTTCGTGCGCCGTGTAACGTTCTAATGGCAGGAAATGCAAACGCGGCGAGGCGAGGCGAGGCGCGGCGAGCGGCGGCGCGGAGAGGAGAGGAGCGGAGAGGAGAGGAGAGGAGAGGAGCGGAGCGGAGCGGAGAGGATTGGCGCACGAACGTACGCGAGGCGATAAAAAGAATATCGGTCAGTGACTTTCGCTCGGGCCCGCTGCTCCGAGAACCAGACGGCTTGGCTTGGCTTGGCTCGCGAATGATATCGTTTCCTGATTTATCCGGGCACAGTCTGATTACCATTCGAGCCGATTCCCCGCACGAGAGACGGGAGAATTACTTTTCATTCGGCCGCGGGGAGATGGGAATCGGGGGCGACAGAGCCCGGCTATCTGCTCGCTATCCTCGTCGTCGCTGTGCCTAGCGAGAAGAGTTAGGCTCGGCAAAAGGGTGCCGCGCCACGCCGTGGCACGACAGATATTGCACCGGGGGCTCGAGAAGCAATCTCTCGGCGCTGTAAGCCGCGCGCGAGCTTTCTAAAGGCCCGGAGCGGACGCGGCAAAGACGCGCGCGCGCGGGCCTTCTGAAAGGAGGATGCGACGCGAGGCCGGCCATGCTCGCGGAACGCCTAATTTATATAACGCTGCTGCTGCTGCTGCTGCTGCTACCACTCTCGGCCAGGTCGATCCCTTTTCTCCTTCCGCAGCGCGACTCGACTCGACTCGGCTCGGCTCTCCGCTCGGCGCTCCGAGTGAAAGTGAGCGCGAACGCGCCCGGCGAGCCGCCGCTGCCGAGCAGAGTCGAGCGGATAACCGGCGCGGCGGATACGCGATAAAACGCGGATCGCGAGCCGAGCCAAAACTCGTTTCTGCGCCGCTCGACTACGATCCCTCTCGGAGAACCCGTTCGTTTTTTCGCTACGGCTGCTGCGTGTCCGGTCGTCCGCCGGACGGTTACGAGGGTGACATTTCGCGAAAACCTGCGCGCCCGGATCGCGTCCGCTTTCGAAAGGCAACCTGTTCGCGATAGCGAACATTTTACATTTTAATACCACCGGCGGGGAAGGTAACGCGCGACGCCTTCGCTATGATCGATTCGAAAAATTCCCACCAATCAATGGTAGTCCGACAGAAAAGCCTCGCGCGTGGCTGGCGCGACTTTAAACGAGTCATCGTCGCCATTAACGTTCGAGCGGGTTACTTCAAAAATTCATCGAACCTGTCTATCGTTTTCCTTTCTAAATTTTATAAATTAAAAAGCGAAAAAATGAAACGGTAACTCGGCAGCGAATGCTGAGTTCTGCCAAGGGTTAAAACTCGCCCGACTCTCTGGGCTCTGGCACGTTCTATACTTGGCCGAGAAATTGCTTCTCGGATAAGAAAGAGAGTTCGCGCGCGCGCCGCGAACCAGGGTGGAGAAGCGATAATGGAACGAACGCGCTCATCGAAACGAGACTGTTAGGCGGCAAAGGGTTAAAGGGCACTTGCTAGGTCGAAACTCGTACAAAGAAGACCGAGGAAAGCAGCCGCAATAAGAAGCAACTTTCCACACTGTTTCGATCGTAATTGGCCGAGGGGGGGAGGAGGAGGAGGAGGGGCGGGGGCCAGGGGGGGGGGGGTCGGCCTCCTCTTACGGTTAATTGCAAAAACGCGGGCGTAAAAGCCTCCTAAAAGAGAGGGTCGTATTTCACGTGGAAAGTTTAACGTCCAGCGGCCGGTGGCGGTTTAAAGCGTCCGCTTTATTGCTTTCCCGCGGCTCGCCAGTGTTCCCCGGCATTTTTCTTTGGAACTTCAAACGGACGTCAATGACTGCGGGTCCCATGGTCCATCTCTCTCTCTCTCTCTCTCTCTCTCTCTCTTTCTCTCTCGGCTCTCCGAGGCTCCCTATCGCTCTCCCGTGGGCTTTTCTTGCCGCCGCGCATCGGGACACGGGGGGCTGCTTTTGCATTGCTAAACGGGCGAGGAGCCTCCTCGCGGAGATTAAAGCGCGATTAAAGCCCGCGGAGAGAATCGGGGCCGGAGAGGAAACGCGATCCTTGAATATTTCCTCGGTTAATTACCGGCGTCCGCGGCGATGGAGCGCTTTTCATTCGGCGGCCGGGCGAACAGTTAAGTAACGACCACTTTCACTCATTTCCACCGAGTCCTCGCGTCTCTCTCTCTCTCTCTCTCTCTCTCTATCTATCTCTCTATCTATCTCTCTATCTATCTATCTCTCTTTCTCTCTGTGGACGCGCCGCATGGATCACGCTTCCTCCCTCGTTTCCTATGGAAATTCACAGGCTGCCGGGACCACGAAACTCCGCGCTCGCATCTTCTCACGTTTTTAAGACTTTCGACCGAAAGACGGCGCTGACTCTCCGATCGTTTCCTCCGCCGATAGCTACGCGAACGCGCGTCAGCTTTCCACGCGAACATTTCCTTCGGTTGCGCGATGGTTCGCTCTCTTTTTCACCGTCCTCACCGATCCCCCCGCGTCTTCGCCGAGAAATAATTATTTCGAGCAGTCCCCCCTCCTCCTCCGCCACCGTCTCCGTCTCCTTCGTTCGACTCCGCATCTCGCCTAGACGCGTCGAGGAAACACAGCACCAGGCACCGGGCCGTTTTATGCTCTGAATATTCCCCGGCCGCTGCGCGAGAATTAACCTACCGTGCCAGAAAGCACACTACCTTACTTATCTCGGCGAGTGCGTCCTGCACGAGACACGTTTAACCCCCATACGTTCCTTGGAAGTAGTTAGTCCTCGGATCCGTGCACGGAGAACTATCGCGAATCCCGGCGCGCGTTTGCGAAACGGACCTTCTTCCCGAAGCCAGGACGACTTCGTCCTACCAAGCGACGCGACGCGCGAACGGCTCGTGGTACCAGACGCTCGCAGATTACAAACTCTGCGCGCGGATGATATTTCCTATTTGCCACGGTCGCGTGCGATCAGGTGCACGCTCCGCGTTACATGCGTTATATAGTTTTAGTATGTAGAATAGTATGCATGGAAGTGGCGGAATAGCTTCTTGGAATGGACCGAAATTTACTTGCACTTTCGCCGATGTTACAGGAAGAAGATGGCGAAGAAGACGTTTTGTAAAAGAAGAACGAGAACATTGGCTGAAGAAAGAGGAGTAGCCAGGATTTTATATCGAACAAAGAACGAGTCACTTTTTCGTTGCGTCAGTCTCGTGAGCGCGTCTGACGCGCGTATCGGAAATCCCTATTTAAGCTGAACTGGTAAAGCCCCCGAATCGTAAAACTCGAGCGAGTCGATGAGTCAAGACTGGATTCTGTGCTCCCGAGGACGTCGAATGGAATCCGGATGACTAAACGTACAGCGAAAGTCCTCGCAAGGATACAGCAGCAGCAGCAGCAGCAGCCGAACTCGAAGGAAACGGAGTGGAACGGCAGCAGATCTGCTCGCGGGCACGGCGAGCGTCGTGCGGCTCTGACATTTAAATGTCACACGTTGCGAGAGCGCGCGCCCAGAGGAGCACGGTTCTTTAAACCCGCCTAGGGGACGGTTTCGGGGAACGGTTTCGGAACGGTTTCGGAACGGCCCGAGGCGCGCGAGACTCGCGTCGAAATCCGGAGCGGATAGATAGCCGTTGCGCCGATCGACGCGGAATAAATGGTCGCGGATATCGGGCGCGTCGCGGGCGCCGGATAATCGCGCGCGCGGCGATAACATATGTTCGAGCGGGCGTTTATCGGCCGGATACTCCTCGCCTCGTTTTTCAGCGGGCGCCGCGATCGACGGGCTCGTTCTTCGTTGCTCGACGCCACCGATTTCCGAGCGGGCGACGATCGCACGCGTGATCGATCGGGCCCGTCCGCTCACCGATTAATCGTCCGCGCGCCTAATGCGGCCGCGGGGCGACACACGCTCTGCTGCCGACGGAGAGGACACGGCTCTCTCTCTCTCTCTCTCTCTCTCTCTCTCTCTCGACGATCACTGCCGAAAAACGCACTCAATTCGCAGACTTTTTTGCACTGGTTCCAACTTTCACGTTTCACCCATCTCGCACAGTGGCACTCGCGCGACGACGATCATCCGCGTACACTCTCGGCGAACATGGTTTCGTTCGTGGTAGCTACGGAGCTGAGGTGCGCGAGCGAACGCGGCTGGCTAGCACGGCAGACTGACCGGTCGCTTGTCAGTTATTGTCCGCGGCCGCTTTCGAACTGACACGCGGTGCAGCAGCGCGAAGAAAGGCGCGGGAGAGCCGCTCCGCGAGCTGCGAGCGGCGAGCGGCGAGCGGCGAGCAGCGAGCCGTAGGACATCAAACGCTAGAGAAGGGGAACGCGCGAGCCGGGGAACGGAGCCGGACTCGGGCCACACGGACACCCGATAGACAGAGTCTGGCTCTCTCAGGGTGTGACTTCGACGGCCGCCTTCCTCTTCGAGCGGACAGATCTCTGTCGCTCAACGGACTCGCTGATTTTCTGCCGAGTCCACGTCTCGCCAATCGCGCGCGCGCGCGCTAACAGTCGGTAACTTTGGAGCCGCGGCGATCGAGTCGCGCCACGCGGCGCAAAGTTCAAGGACCAGGAAGTAAAATAAACTCGGATCTCCGCGGAAGATCGCGCGATCGATATCTGTTTTCCCGGTTGATCGGCGAGGGAAAGTTCGCGTGTCTATTTCATGCGGGACTTTATAGAGCTCCGATCGGATTCAAAGGCTGTCGAGGAACCACCGCTCGAAACCTGTTATCGAAAGAGAAATTACGTTTCGGGTGCTATCGACTGGTTCCAGGTACAGAGAACTCCGAACAGGGTGGCGATATATTCTATTTTATGGGAGAGGAAAGACCCCACTCTCTCTCTCCCTCTCTCTCTTTCTCGCTTCGCGGCGTCGAGAGCTCGGCGCTGATAGCGCAACCTCTTAAGAATTCTTCGGGGAACGAGGAACCAGGGAACGATCAAAGTTCTCGAGAATTACGAGGCTCGCTACGGAAGCTAGGTACTGTTGCGCGGCGATGTGGGCCAGGTGTAAATTAAGGTCTGAGCGCGTACGGTCGTTCGAAGGAGTGTGACGCAAAGAGCTGGCCGCGGCGCGCGTTCCGATAGGACGATGTCGCGCGGTCCGCCCGTCCGCCCGTCCGCGTGAATATTCATAAGCGCGTTAACCTTGATCGAGTGGATAATGGGACACGCGATACGCCGAGAGGCTGGGCCTCGGGTTCGGGGCCTTGAAAAGGTTGTGATCGGCCGGCGAGGCGCACGGATCGCCAGCCACGACCGATGACAATGATTACGAAATTACAGGCGGCGCGGCGCGGCCGCGGCGCGGCGCGGAGAGCACGCTTTACCGAGCGTGAACGTAAATCGATCGTGCGCGCGGGTTTCGGTTCCATGCGAATAGCGGGCCGTCGCGTCGATCGGCTTTCGTGCCACGAAATCGGAGTCTCGATCGCTGGAAAGCTGCTGCTTTCTCTCCCACGGGAAATATCGATTTGCTCGCCGAGAGAGAAAGAGAGAGAGAGAGACCGAAAAGAAAAGCGGAACCGTAACGATACGTTCGGCGTGCTCCGATCGCCCGAGACCCGTTTCACACGAGGCTGCTTGAATCGCTAGACGCGTAGCATGGCTACCACTGCGCACGTAATTCAATGGAAGCGTACCAACGGCGATACGGTATCGCGACACTTTTCCTCGCCTCGCATACGCGTATCGCACGCGTCCTCGCGCGCCGCGACTCTGCCCAACGCGGTCTCACGGCCGCGTCGGTCCCTTTTAAAAGCTCATAAATTTCGCAGAGGGTTCGCGTCCGCGCGAGAATACCGACGGCCATCGCCTCGAAAGGACAGCCATCGCCTCCTCGGTGAAAAAAAATCGAGCCGCGACAAGAAGTTGCGGGCGACGACGCTCGATTGTGCTCGGAGTAACCGGATCACAAAACTCGAGTGATGCAATTTCACGGCACGACGCGCCGAGCGGAGAGAACAAAACGGGCGCATTATTTTCCGTGTGCTAAATATTTTCCACGGCGGCGACACCGGCGACCACGAGGAACACGGGCACCGAGACTTTTTTTTTTTTTTTTTTTTGCGCGCGCGCGTTAATCAGCCGCGGCGGACAAAAAGAGACGCGACAAGCGGATTCCTATGCAAATCGGCCAGGAAATTGCTTACCGGTATGCAGAATCGGCGGTAATCGCGATAAGTGGGTCGCGAACTTCTCTCCGCGCCACGCTCGACCAGATTCCGGTCAGAGAGCCGAGGATTTTTGCCCGAAACCGGAGGGATCCCTCTCCCCGCGATTTTAATGGGCGTAATTAAAACACGGTGTTCGCCAAGTTTCACGGAAACGTTACGACGCGGTCTAAACGGAAAGGAATACAAAACAGGCGCGCCGCTTAAACCGCGTTAACGAGCTTTTTAAGCCCTTTTATAGTACCGGTTTAACACCGGGTTTACACGGCGCCCGTCAAAATGACGAATCGCTAACTTTTTAATTGACGATTTTTCCTGTGAACGCCGAGACATATTTGTGAGATATTTATACAATACATTGTATTTTGAACCCTTGCACTATGATTCCTTTCACGTTGTGTTAATTAGCATGTATTTGTTCTTAATATTTTCTTTAATAGAACTAAACAATTCCCATTTCTTATATTGTCCTTATTTATCTTCGTCCCTGTGCTTTGATCACAGAATAATTAAATTTGATTTTGATTCGAAATAAATTAATAATATTCATATTTAGTAGGTCATGCATGAAATCTTTGTCACGAGCCTGACTCGTTATTATAGTGCAAGGGGTTAAACATTGACGCGTTCCATGTGCGAGAACTATGTTGAACCCCTTGCCGTACTTTGACGAGTCCGACTCGTGACGGCAATTTACAGTAATAAATTATTAAGTATGGATGTTATCCTGTTCTTCAAAGTTGGAATAAAATTCTAATCCCTTGTTATTAATATTTAAACATTTAAGTATATTCAGGCATGGAATAAACATTAATGTTCTCTCTCTCTTTCTAGAAATTATACTAATTAAAAAATTCCTCGTCGCAATAACTTTGAAGAAAATGGTACGTTATGGGGTCAAGTCGGAGGAAGTACCACTGCTGAGAAAAGAACTTGAAAAGTAGTTCTCTGAAAAGCCGGACACCGTCGATAGAGACCAGATATCTGAAGCCGCGAACAGTTTCCGTGTAGTGCACGCTGTATATCGAGCACCGTATAAGCGTGTACTGTATACGGATCAAGCGGAAGCGAGCGTTATAACAGGAAGGCGCATCATCCGATGCGCCATTGTTCGAAGATCACGGTTGAGCAACGTTCAGGGACGCGCGCCGTTGTTGGACACGTTTTATTCCGATACTCTGTTTCTTCTAATGCCCCGTTAGCCGACGAAGAAATTGAAACCTGTCGATTCGCTTTAGCGGTTTAAATCGTCGTCGTCGTCGTCGTCGACGTCTTCGTCGGAATCGCGGTCGTGGTTACAGCCACGTTGTATAACAGTTCGTTGCATTACCATATTTTGTAACATTCCGCGCTCTACGAATTAGAGAGGAAGAGAGAGGAAGAGGGGGGGAGAGAGACCAGTCCGACCGTAAGGTTTCCGAGTGCCTCCGATCTTCCAGCGGGGCTTTCAGCGAGCGATTCGTGTCGCTGGTTGATCCGACATTCGTTTAGATTCGTTTCGCTGCGCTGCCCGTAACATTTCGTTTTACCGAGTGCAAGCAATTTTTCTTCGAAAGTTCAAACAAGTTTCGTCGACTATTTCGCCATCCTGGAAAAATTCTGAATGCTTCTACGTTTCGCTTAGGATCTACGGAGAACATCTTGAGATTCGATTGCGTAGATTAAATAAGGGGGCCGTGCTTACCCTTCTTCCTTCATTAAAATAAACCCAACTCGAGCCTGCGATACACCTTCCTATTTATGTACAGACTCCTTCGCGCACAAATAAATAAATAAGTGCAATAAAACGTGATAAAATAGATGAATAAATGAGAGAGGACGCGCGGATCCGATCGCGTTAAATCCTTCTCCGCCGATCCGCAAACACCGCTGGATCGCGTCGAGTGAAAACACTTTTTCGAAACTTCTCCCAGGGAAGCTGTAAAGTATGTTGCAATCGATACCTCGTAATCGAACCTATACAAGTCGGCTATCGGCCGTAGCCGAGTCGCGAGCGGCGCCGTGAAATCGATAACGTTGCCAATGAGAGACGAAGACAGGCAAGAGAGAGAGAGAAAGAAAGAGAAAGAGAGAGAGAGAGAGAGAGAGAGGCTAGCCGCGAAGAGAACGAGAGAGAAAGAGCGACAGCGAGGGAATAACAAACAAGCTTGTCCCCGCCATGAATTGGATTCTACGCGAGCGTCGACTCTTATTTGACTTTTGCTCACGCGATCGTAGCCGCGGGCGCCCGCGATCTATATAAACGAATCGAGATCGAGAGCGACGCAGATCCGCGACATTTAAACGCCGTAGTCGTACGTCGCCGCAATGTCCCAATAAACTCGGTCGTCGCGCGGCCAATCGATCCGAAGGAAATTTTGACATCGCGCGATTCAATCATTCGCTATACTGTTTCAAGCAGCGTTGCGTAACACGAATTCGAACGGCAACTATCTTATTTCTCGGTTTGACTTTACCGTGCCTTGAATATAATAAAACGACGCTCTTTAATTCTCTTAACCCCTTGCACTATGATTCCTTTCGTGCTGTTCCAATTAGCATTTATTTGTTCTTAATATTTTCTTTAATAGGACTAAACAATTGCTATTTTTCATATTGTCTTTATCTATCTTCATCCCCGTACTTCAATAACAGAATAATTAAATTTAATTTCGATTCTATTGGAAATGGGTGTTTAAATACATTCAAACTAAGGTATAGTTTTAATATAAAAGAAACTTTATTCTAAGCACTTTGCAGATGCTTTTCTACGACTGACCGTGGCCTTTTCGGAAGCCCAAAAAGAAAACACGGGTCCCCTCGTAATTCGAAACTGTTATGCTTGTGCCTCGCAAGGTCAAGCACTTATACGAGGTGTATATTTTTCTATCTTAATTTCCATCGCTTCTAAGAACATCGATTCGTTTTTGTCCATGCACAAATATCGTATTGTGGGCAATACGTAATATTCCAACAGATTCGAAGAAAATTAATAATATTCATATTTAGTAGATCACGCATAAAATCTTTAACACGAGTCTCGCTCGTTGTTATAGTGCAAGGGGTTAAACGATCTATCGTTTCAGGATTAACCTACTCTCTTCTGTCACGGGATAATCGCGCTTGGCCGTCGGCCCTAGAGCCTGGCATAGGACAATTTCGGAGCGTCGGCACTCGATCGATATCGTCTCTGGAGAGGCAGGTGATTGATCATCGCTCGCCGAAAGAAGGCACGATCCGCCGCGGAGTGGCGAGTCCATTAATAAAACGCGTCGGAAACGTAAATCCTCCGATTGTCTATAGCGGTTCGCAGGCTCGAAGGCTCGACACGGTCTGACGAGCCTCGGCGGCAGCGTTGGCAGCTCGACGATGGGGAGGTGGGGAGGGGGGGCCGGGTTTCTCGGAGAAATTCATCGAAAAAGCGGCGACGGCGACGGCGAGGGCGGGGATAAAAAGGATTGGACGACGGCCGCGCGCGTAGACTATTAAATTTTAATGGTACCGCGGGCGCAACACGAATTTTAATAGCGACGCGTGCGACCGGGCGCGATTTAATATCCGGCCGGTGGGCGACGGATAAAACTTCCCGGCCGATTTTACGAGCGCGCGCGCGCGGATCCGCGCGGACTTTCCATCGCGGAGGTGTTCCGGTCACGGTTAAACGGTTCGTTAATCGCGGCCGTTAACAGCGTCGCCAGCTGTAGAACAACGTGTCCGGGATCGGAACACAGAGCGCTCGATATTTATAGAGGAGACGTCGCACGGCGAACGAGAGAACGGATCTCGCTTCTGTTTTTCGATCGCTGCTCGACATTTCGCGCGCGCGCTGGTCCGAGATCCGAATCGGCGCGACCGTGTGTTCCGTGTCCCACTTGTACCCGCGCGCGGCTCCTTGCAACGAAAACGACACCGATTCCGTCTCGCGATTCGAATCGGACCGATCCGCGAAACGGGGATCCCGAATCGCGACGATCGCGAAACCCCGATGGAGCGATACGCGACGCGAATACGTTGGATCCCGTGGCCGTGCCGTGAAAGTTGGTCTATAGAAAAATCCGATTAACGGAATCCTCGCGCACGGGATTCGGCCGTCGACGGGCGCGCACGGTCGGCGAGGCATCGTCGCGCGGAATGTCACGGGAAAGGAGACAATGTTACCGCCGTTTGCCGACGCGATTATACTCGCAGGCCGTTTTGCAATGCACCGAGAGCTAAAATATCGTTGCACAACCGTGGCTGCACAATGGCGCGAAGTACGGCCAAGTGAAAGGCAAGGTATCGCGGGGGGCTCTCGCTCGCTCACTCGCTCGCTCGCTCGCCGACTAACACGAGCAATCGAATGCTGAACACAGGCGTCGCGCGTCGCCGTCGCGTCGTCGCGTTTTACAGTTACGCGCCTGTCCATAAATATGGCATGATATATCGCGGCGTGTCCGTAAGTTTATTCGTTTGCTCTTTGTCGAATCTGGAGATCAATAATAAATTATACTCCGACGCGATTCGTAATATTATTTTAAGCATTTGCCGTAATTTTATCATTATTTTCTTTCTGCTCTGCAGCAATTATAAATTGCTAAATAATATTCGAAAACCTTTTCCTTTTCTCGATCTTATCACCGATGAGCAAATTTCAATACGTATTCGATAAATAAATGTCTCGTGGCCGGACGTTTAATTCGTGTCGAGACAGTAATCGAGTCGATGATAGAGCGAGTCCAATCGATAAAGGAGGAACATCTTGTCCGCGCGTTGCAGTTGCCGAAAATACTCGAGGAACTGCCCGTGCAAAGAGAGGAAAGAATTCTTTCACGGATGATGGAGCGGAACGAGGCAACACGGAGACCGTGCCAGGGCAAGGGTGACATAATCGTCGCGCGATCAATATAGTCGCCTTATCGAGTGTCAGAAATACGTTCATGGGGTCGGCCGCGTTGCGGATCTGCCCCAATTGTGTCTCGGATGGTCGCGAGAGACCCCCGATACTCGCCGGCGACGAAATCTTCGACGTGTCCGAGAAAAGTGTCCCCGACGATAACACGCCGGCGAATCAATCGTACGAGAAAAATATTAACGCTAAACCTACCCAGTGCTCGGAAAGACCGGTCACACGAAATCGCGTATAAATAAATTAAAATCGAATGAAACGGTGTCGGGCCGCGTTTAATATTCCGATGAATTTCGGACAGTTCAATTTCCCGTGTCAGAGAGAGAGAGAGAGAGAGAGGGAGAGAAAAGAAACCGTCGCCGAGAAAACGAACTTCGGACCGTGAAGAGAGCGAAACGGTCCCCGTGAACGGGTCACGCGCGGCGATAATGAATTCCGACGATCGAGCATCGCCGTCGTCGTTCCGATCGACCGCTATAAAATGCCTGGAATCGCGTTCTCTAATCATACGAATCTCGTTCGAACGTTTCCCTGCTCCCCAGCGAGCTCCGTAATAAAGATACGTATCGATTGCGGTGTACGAATCGCGACCGTTTCCTTTCCAATGTCGCTCTGACATTTGACGAGGAGATAGTGCGTGCAATCGGGTCGAAGGCGACCGTTGGGGCTGGTGTAACCGACCAACGAGAGGGGCCCCCCGATATCGCGCACGCTCCCAAGATAAATGAAATTTCGCCGGAAGTTCGGAAGTTCCGAGTCGGGAGACGCCACGTCCGCGAGCGGCACTCTCCGGCCGAAGTTTCGCCGCATAGCATCGCATCGCATCGCATCGCATCGCGACGCGTCGCGCGTCCTCGTCGAAGAATCTTTTGGCCGCAGGAAGTTCCCGAGATGCATCCATCTTGGTCGAAGGCGAAGGAGACGTTCGTAAACTGCGGGCCGCGGCCACACGCCACTTCCGAAAGGAGGAAGCACGTTGCAGCACGGAAAAACTTGCGATTCGCCCGCTCGATCGGCAACTTCTTGCCGCGTCGCGCGGACGGAACGGCCTTCGGAGGACACGATTTTCGCAACTCGATTTTTCGCGACGATCGTCGTTCTCTCGCAGAGGGCACGCTAAGTCGGCAGATGCTACACTGTCACGGCAGTCGTCAAACATCCGTCACTACCGGTCGCAGCGATTTGCACGGCAAATCTCGGCCGACGACTATCAGCGCGTATCTAGTATCGGCTGTTTACTCTGAACGGTAAACTACGACCACTCGACGCGCTGCAATCTGCAGCCGCTAGTCATCCTTTTCGTATCGCCGCGTAAGAACCTCGTTGGCTATGCTGTTCGTAACTATACGTATTTTAGAAGCAAATTTTGTTACCCATAATAAACTCTCGAATCACAGTTTTTACATCATTTACAGTTTTATTTATCAATTTTGATTAAGACGTAATTATATGAGCTTCATAATAGTCCAAGGAAACCCGAGCTCCGCCGTCTGTTAAATAAATTGCAATTGAATTGTTGATCGTTGATGCAACGATCTCTTCCTCCCCTGCGATTCGACCGCATTATCGTTTAATCGGCGAACGATCGAGACGCGAGAAGAAATTAATCGAGACCGCTTACGACCGAGGAGAGCTAATCATCCCGAACACATCTTCGACTCTTCCCTTCCCTGGAAATAATGCACGCGGGGTGGGGGACCCGCGATCGTTAGTAAATACTTGATGACACTCGCTCCGGTTGCAGAATACCAATCGACGCCGAGTCCTCCGGCCGAGTTTTTAGGACCGTTGCCAATTTCGGCATTACGAGCCTCCTCGTACACTCTCGCGAGAGAATGGACGGCGCTGGCTGGCAGGGAGGACGCCACGAAGGGACAAGGGTTCACGGAATATTCGATTTTTCTTGAGTGCTCCGGGAGACCCTGGGTGGGGAGAGAACCCGGAGGCGGACGAGTCGTGGAAAGCGGGAAGATTACTCGGCGTGAGGGCATTACGAGTAATTCCTTGTGATCGGGGAAAGTAGGTAACGAGACGACCTATGACGAGCGACGTCGCGACTCTTAACACTGCCATGGTCAAAGGATCTTCACTCGAAAATTATTGGAACAATTTAGACATTTTCATAGAAAATGTTTTATCACTTCATTGCTGGGAATACTTGATCAACGGCTCAAGGGGGAAACTAAAAATCAATGAAAACGCCATCGACTCCTCGCTAAGCATAAATGAACCTTCGTGTATGAAAATGTTCGTGTGGCTCGAGATTCGCGACGGAGACCTCGCGAAACGCGATTTTCGTACGGGATCCGCCCCGGCCCCGCAATTATTAAATCTCCGGCTGGCGGGTGCTCGTCAAAAAATCCAATTACCTTTGCGTCTCGTCCGCGGAATCTTCGCCGCGGGAATCGGCGCGGCCGCGTAACGGGTTCCGCCCGGCCGCGGCGGCGGATTGAAACGAAGGTGGGCACAATATCGGCACCGAAAAGTAGCCGTTTTTCGGTGGAAGACAGGCCAGACGAGCCGCGCGCGCAATTACCGACCTGTCGATGCGGGTCTCGCATCGCGGAGCACGGGTCATCGACTGTGTCCACGCCGAGCCTATACAGGGTGGACTCTTACGGCCGAGCATTTCCACGGAGCTCTTCTCTTTGCATACAGAAACACGGTTACGCCGTCGTTAGGGTTAACGCATTGTATAAATGATATTAATTATGCAACAGATTATTTCGTATTAACACCGAGTTTACTTCTTTGAAACAGCAAAGATGTTTAACGCTAAACCCGCCGAGCGCTAGAAATTACTGACGCGTGTTGCTTAACGCTTAGGGGAGATCTACCCGTTTTTAATTAAGTCGTGGAAGAGTTAATTAATGGCATATGAGTTTGCTTTAAAATTTTCATTTAATCGAAGTACTGCTACTTTGTGAAATCTTAGACACGGTCGTCGTCTGAATGATATTAAAAATGAATGTACCTAGTCTCCGTGCCATTTTTATAATACTGTCTACTCTAATCTCGAAATTTATTCAATTGGTTCCAGCGAGTAAGTCTCTATAATTACAACAAGTTTGAAATAAAAATAATGAAACCGGTTATTTTGACCTTTACAGTATATTTAGTATCAGTAACATGAGGTAGAAGGTATTTAAAACTATCTATCGATGAATTTTTTTTTACCGCATTCTCTCAGTCCCCAATCTTTCTCATTCGCTCCTACCAACCTCCGAACATTAAACTACAGCGGACGCCGTGGAGGTTGCCTTTACCGCCACGAGATTATCTTCCAACGAACGTCGATTTATATTCCGGCGTTACCCATCGGTCCGGCACGGACGGCGGCTAACGAGGACCCGGGTTTTCGGATCGGCGGTGGATAGCCCGCGATCCCGAGACGATTAGCCTTAAACGCGCGAGTTTCCGCGGGACGATCGTAAAAGCACGGCGGGGCTAGGGCACGCTTTTCGCGGTCGAAGTTCGGATTTTACGAGCGAGCGGGTTCGCGGCCCGGCACCGGGCGAGCTCGTAACCGGAAGATACCGCGCCGGCAAGGTCGTTACGTCGTTACCATTAGAGACGATCCGGACCCCCCCGCTCCTATTGGGACCGGGAGGGCTTCCTGTTGGGTAGCCGCGGGGGAAATGCACGTGGGATGCATTAATGCCCGGCCACGGGTAAGTGTTTAACAGTGTAACTACCGGCGATGCGAAGCGGGCTAATTATTGGACGCACCGACCCACGACCCACGGCCGGCGACTGGCTCTCGCCACCAGAATCGCCAGATACCTTTTTTCCATTATTTCTTTAGCTTTCGCGGAACCTACGATACGGCGCCTATTACTGTGCCCTGCTGGCAACCTTTAGGAATTTTCGCTGCTAAACAAGACTTCAGCAATATCAGTGAAATTTTCCCTTTGACTCTAGTATCACATATTCTGAAGACAGTTACTGTGTGCTTAGGATTCTTAACCCTTTGCGCTCGATTGGTGACTCTGAGGCACCGCTTAACCTTTTAGCTACGGCAGGATTTTCCGCAAATAAAGTTTTTCGTAACTAAATTACGATTTTCTCTTAATATATATTTTTTCCGGATATCTATATATAGCACTAATAACATATATTCTTTTCTTAATATATTGTATATACACACTTTCACTTTAATTGTTTGCTTTAATAAATAATAAAACAATTGAGTAAAGCACGAGCCATCCGCGAAAGCCACTATAGTGGCGCGTAGTATCTAAAAGGTTAAATTATTCCGTCACCCTCTAAAACAATGTTTATAGCAGCGAAGTTTAATTTTAGAAAAATTGTTGAACATGAAACCGTTGGTACGAATCACAAGAGTTAATTTGGAATGTATATAAAATACACTTGGGCCGCTTAAAATGGAAATACTGTGCAGCAGAAAAATTATTTCAGATTTACAGTTAAAACGGTCTCGAGTGCAAAGGGTTAGAAATCGGTCTCAACCACTTAGCTGCGTCAATTTAATTTGAAGATAAATTTTGTTATACGATTTTATCGATCACTGTGGGTATAGTTTTGTCGACAGTTGTTCTAGAATTGTCCTAAAGTGTGCGAAATCTCTGAATATGTTATAATAAATATTTTATCCTAGATCGCAGGAGAAATATTTTTCTTATAAGATATAAAATTGCTATTTCCTTGTGACGTGTATACTTTTATGATTAATCTTAAACGATAAATGTAAAATTAAATCATCTTCGCTTGAAAATAAGCAAAGGACGCAGCGATTGACTAGTGGACAGTAACTGGCTCCGCTATCCTACGCAACCGATCCTCCGGCGGTGATTGAAACGCGGTGGCCGAGGTTCTCCTCGTCGAAATTCGGAAGGCGATCGCGAGCGTTTCACGTCTTCCTAGGTCGTTCCCTCGCGCCGTGTTCTCGGGCCCGGCTCCCAAGTGCGTGATATAAAATCCCCGCCGCGCGATAAGACAACCGAGGTAGCGCGTGCTCGGAATACGCTCCGGACACGCTCCGAACGCGCCCGGCATCCGCTCGGGATCCGCTCGCCGAGCACGGAGTGCAGGCCGCCGAGACCCGCTTGGCCGGGTAATTTTGCGAGTCCGAACATCGAAAGTTACTTTCGAATCTCCCGTTATATGGGAGATCGCGCGCGCGCGCGCGCGGCCAATCCGGGATCCAATGGAAATCACGAGCAGAGTTTTATGAAGCGAAGAGGACGCCGCGGCCGATGTCAATAGCTGGTTTCGCGATCGATCTCTTTTTGCTTGTCTCTCGCGCGCGCCGCGTTTTCCCCGGCGGCCAGGAAAAGGGGAGACCCGCGAGGAAAAATGACCGAGGTGTACGACGAGGTAGCAAGCGGGGAGCATCGAAATTTCCACGGCTCGTCCGCAACGATTTCACGGAGCAACGATCGTGTACGTTCGTTCGTTCGTTTCTACCGACCTTTCCCGTGCAGCCGATTACACTATTGCACAACGGCTGACACTGCCACTTATCCCGTTACATCGTACCCTCTCCATTCTCGTTTCGTCGCCGACTCGCTCTCGCACCTACTCGCCCCGCCACCTTATACGGTGTAATTAAATTCGTTCCTCGAGCGTTTACGAGCCGCCCGGCTACGTGTAGGTTTTTCGAGTGGCGCGTGTCGACGACCGACTACATACTCCGGGACTAACCCTCGGAGAACGGTCCTCGCGGAGGTCGAAGCTGGGTCAGTTCGCGCGACCCGTGCCGAAACACGAACAGATTCCAAAGTGAAATTTCTTTCCTCGACCGACGACCCGTGGAAAGATTCGTTCTGCGAGGATTAAACTAAACGGCACCGATTTCCCGAACACAACTCCGTTTGGCAACGAAGATCGCCGGTGTGAACGAGGCTTCACGTTCATCGATCGAGCCACGGCTGGCGTTTAATAAAAAGCTTCGGCCGGCTCTGCCGGCGGACGAGACTTCGGCCGGGCAAAAATTGCTCGGCCTTTGTCCCCGAGCGAGCGGGCCGCCCGCGGAATCGATTATAAGCGAAAATTGTGCGCGCACTCCCTCTCTCTCTTTCTATCTCTCTCTCTCTCTGCTCCGATGGCAAACAGAAAGAAAAACGGAGACGCGCGACCAGCCGTCGTCGAATACGCCGCGACGGGAAACAGCGTTCCGGCCGACGTGAATATCGTTGGCCGCGGGGAGAATCGATTCCGCGCTGTTTGCAAATTCCTTCATTTCCCGGCAGTCAACGGCCGTGCGGCCGAATCGGCCGCTGGTATGCCCTGGCCAAGAATTCGGTAAACAGCGGGGAGCGGCGTCAAAAACCGCTTCGAAATCGACGATCAAATATTCCCCGGCGCATCGATAATCGGTTTCGGGGACGTCGGAAATTGCGATCGATTCCGCGCCGGTGATTACGCGATGTCTTCCGCCCGCGGCAAACTGACGCGCGAGTGGCAACACCGGCCTGCGATATTTAGTTATTTATTTATTTATTATATATTCGTTATACGAGAAAAACCCATTAATGGACAATGTAGAAGGACGTCTGTCCAGTTGCGATGGAGAGCTGTGTTACCTTCTTTATTTAAACGGCTTTAATTGACGTTTCCGTTCAACCAAAAAATATAGCTGTAAAATGGGATTTTTGGAATTGTATCCCTAATTCTAGCCATGCGCTTGAAAAGACATGATCCGAGTAATGAAAAATATTCTGAAAATGTCCTTTAGATTTTTCTAAATATGATATTTAAAAATATTTAAAACTTTGATAGGAGCACGACGAGGAGTGGCAAATAAAGTGAAATTAAACCGTGCAAATATGTTTCCACGATTGGCCCCGGCTCCGCAACAATGTAATTACGTGGCGTAATGGATATATCCGGTAGGACCGATTGAAAAGTAATAAAAATAATCCATAGTATACCGATTTTCCATTCGCGAAAGCGAAACGGCCGTCCAATTTCTCGTGCATCAACGACAATTGCCGGGAATTAAACGGACCGGGGTCGGTGTAATCGGCCTGATTACCGGCGGCTATGTCCATCGATTGTCCGAGCATAACCCTGGCAACGTGGCCGACCCCGATGCCACGGACCACGAGGCGACCCGCGCGCGTCCGCCACCCTTCCCCGCCGCGCGACGCAACGGAGGGGCGGTTGGCGGGCGAGTTTTCGGGGCGACACACGCTCGTCTCGAGTGGACGCCGTTAATTAAACGCTGATGCGTTTCGCCGACAGGTCGTTCGCGACGACACCGCTCACCGATCGACGAAGGAAAAGCCCGTAAATATCCGAGCGGCGATTGGGAAACAGCTCGAATGCGAAATTCATTTCTCGGGTAAACTTTTGAAAAACCGCGGAAAACGATTGGCCGCGAGCGAGCGCGCGCGATCGACGATCGCCCGGGGCGCCGGCAGATCGCCGAGAATTCCGCATTGGAATTTAATATCGCGGCGGCGGAGGGGGAGGGGGAGGACGAGGACGAGAAGCTCGGCTTCCGAAAGCTCTGCTTCCGCGGAGCGGCGTTGCGGTTCGCGTGGTTCTCGTCCGTGTTTCGCGGTGAATAACACCGCGACGGCGAGGAAACGAACGCTCCCCGCCTCGAACGGAACAGAGGGCTCTTTCCCGATCCCGCGGCCAGAATAGAAATTTATTGGTCGGTTTCTTGGGAAAGCTCGCCATTTTGCGCGAGCGCCGACCTTATCGGCGTCCCTTTGTCCGTGGTCCGGCAAACCCTTTCTCCCGAAACGTCACGGTACACACGCACACACACACACACAAACAACCCGTCGCCGCCTCGCGGTTGAGATATTGAGAAAGTGCCGCCGTGGCGACTTTTATTGGCCACCGCAACCCGCCACGGCGATTCGAGCTAATGAAATGTGAATTCTATTTAATTCGATGCATTTAGCCGTCAGGTTCGCGGAACCCGTTCAAACGATGCGAATTAATTCCTTAATTTACGGTTATTCAGATCGCCGAGATACATTTATTACTTTCCTATTCATTTAATAGATAAGTTGCTCGCGGAAAATATCGCGGCAACGCTTATCGGTATTTTTATAAACCGATGTAACACGGCTAGCTGCTGTTAGCACCACCGTAAATTCGGTGTTAATTTACGGGACACCTTTCGCAATAAGCATTACGGAATTATTCGCAGCAATTGCATGTTTGCAACGATTAAACGGGGGAGGAAGTATGAAACGCTTCGCGATAAGGATTCATTCGGATCGAGACGCGATTTGTACGATTCTATCCGTCGTAAAGTGTAGTAGGCGCTGCCGAGCGAAACTCAAAGACCGGCAATGAAGCCGTGAAGTACCGCGCGAGCAAAAATAATATTATCTATCGTGCGTCCATCGCGCGGTAATGGATTAAGCTTAATACGAAGCGGTATGCAATTCGGATCGAATAGTGGTATAGGATCTGTACGTGCGGCAGCCGAGCGTACAAATCGATGTTGAACAGTTTCAATCTGATTGGATGGATAAGTCTGATAAGGAGACCCGATTAGAGACGCGTATTCCGGAATAAGCGAGGTATGTTGCCACATTGCAGCGCGGTTAGGTTCTTCGATGAAACGTACAGGAGCGGGTCAAATTATTGTACGATGGTTTAATCAACGTAACGAATTCTAATCGGAAATTAATGGGAATTTTGTGGGTCGAGCGTGGTTTCGATCGGATCGGCGCGGGTTCTATAAAATACCGACCTGCCGGGACACCCTGTAGACAGGGGAATCTCGAAGGAACGCGTCGGACGAGTTTGTTGGGGCAAATAAACGTGGAGGATCGATTTCGAGACGCTTCGAAATCGTGAGACGGAGCCGGCTGAATTCTGATTGGCGGACCGGGGGGGTCCCGAAGAACGGGAAAGGGTCGGCTCGATACGGCGCGGGTGGGTGTCTTTTAACAAAAAGGAGCGTTAATCCACTTCGCCCCCGATCTATTTAACCGCCTTTGTTCCCGGCGACACTTTCACCCTTCGCCGGGCACGCTTAACGTTCGCAACCCTTCTCGGTTTCGCACCTTCTCTCCGTGGCACTCTCGACGACCGACGCAACAAAACAGCCGCGGCCCCTCCTCCCTCGCCTCGCCTCGCCTCGCCTCACCTCACCTCCGGCCGTGCCAAAACGTATCAGCCGAGGTCGCCGGGAACGAGCGCGATCTCTGCAATTTTGCGGCGCGAGAACGGGAGTCCGCGAGAGTAAATCACCCGGCCAGATTTACCGCCGCGGATCCGTCCCGATCTCGATCGAAGGGATTCGGCGCTGCTGGAAATGATTCGGGCACGCGGCCCGCCGGATGACGAACGGCTTAATCCACTGGCCGATTTATAGCGTTCGCGGGGAGAGTCCTTTAACACGTCCGAGCCCGCGAGACACGGTCGGCCGCCGCCGGCTTTAATCCGGCCGCTTCGTTAAAGGGCACGTTTGCGGGGCCTGCAGGGCACGGCTCTGCTCTGCTCTGCTCTGCTCGCGCGCGTATTTCTTCTCAAGCTTTTTTTCCCGATTCTATGCAATTTCGTACTGTTTGCAATGCGTCCGGATCGCTCGTACGCGAGCGTGCGGCGGAATAAATCGGCGGTGAAACGCCGTCGAACACGACAGGAAGAATTGGAGCGAGAGTTGGGGCGATTGCATGGGAAAAATTACTGTAAAATTACGATGAACTCTGATCGTTATAATCGCGGGGTAAATAGAGACTCTACTCGACATGAAAGTTTCAATCCGAATACTACAATATTTCGTTTCGATGAAATGAAATGGCGGAGAAGGTTAATCGAAAATTTTTCCCGATTAGCGCCGGAGATTGTACCGTTAATGAAATGTTATCCGCGCGAACGAGCGAGCCGTATCTTCGATGAAATCTAATTGTTTCAATCGTGTCCGCGAGTTCCTTTTTCTTCCCCGGAAGCGCGTCCGCGCGGCTGTAAATCGCAATTAGGCGAGACGCGGCTCGGTTAAAGGGCCCGGAGAAACGATAAATTACGGGGAAATCGTGACCGTTCGACAGAGTATTTGAACAACACCGGGGGCTAGGCCCTTTCCGATGCAAAGCCGCGCGCGCCCAGGCCCGGGACACGGTGACTTCGACGGCGATGGACAGTTTAATCTAGTTGTTAATTTATAGCGTTTCGGGGCGGGTCCTTTAACACGTTCGTTATCAGGACCGAATAACACAAAGGGCTTAATCTCGCCGGCTTCATTTGCATGGAAACCTCTTGGAGCGCGGGGCCGAGGGCGGAGAGGAGGAGGGTGGCGCGCGGCGGCGGCGTTTCCGAGACGGAGTGGATGGTAGGGTGGGGCAGCTCAAGCCCGATAGATGCAATTAACTTATTCGTAGTCCTCCGACCCTTTCGTCCGCGAAAAATAAACCGACCGCCTGGCAGGCGAAACAGGATGCAAATCGCGCCACAGGGAAATTACTTGAAAAGGGCAAAAAGGTCTACAAAGCGATGAAAAAAGAAAAATGCGAGAACGACAACGGAAACAACAACAACAACAACAACAAAAACGGCTACAACAGAAATATGAGAAGAGGAGTCGGTGAACGGATGAAAAACAATCGAGCAAGTTTCGGGATAAAAAGAGAAGCCGGTCGCGGCGAGCGGCGCGAGCAGTGTAGCCCCGGCCGCCGCTGAACGAATATCGATAGCCGGCCTAGTCAATCCTGCGGCAGAAATTGAAGCGAAATTGGATCCCGAGGAAAATGCAGCTCCCGCGATAACTCGATATTAGTCTCTCGGCTACCGCGTCCCCGACTTTATTCCGCGCGCCGACACGAGGCCGGGAGGGCACGAGACACCGCCGCGCGAGCCATTGTTCCGCAAAATAATAATTACTTTCTTCGGACGAACCCCGCCGGGCTTTCCCGGCGATCGGCCACGGCTACCGCGTTATAATACCCGGGAGAACGCGGCGCAGCGGAGCGGGTCCATCGTTGCACCGGCCTCCGCTGACCCATTTCGACATCAAACACGGATCATTCGCGAGTCCCGTCCGTCCGGCGGCGTGTCTAACCCGAATACTCGCCGGCCGACACTGGGAAATTGAAATTGGAACAAAGGGGAGCGGATGTAACGAACCCCGGCCGAAATGAAGTCGGCCCGGAGTTGATCATCGTCGCGGGGGAAGTCCTCGGCTCGATGGGAAACGGGGCGGCGATATCCAGCAGAGAGCCGAGGCGCGAAATAAAAGTGAATTACGACGGGAATTAAAGGAGACCGGCGAGAGACGACGGATAGCAAAGGGGCGGGGGATATAAATTCCGGGAAGACGCGGCATTCTTCGGGCACGGGGCGGGGGGCGCGGGGTGGGGTGAGGCGAGCCGTCGGTCCGCGTCAGCGGAATCGTCGCGTTTTCATGGGATTTCTGCGCCGTAGAAGATAACTCCGTCTCTTCCGCGAGAGGCCGGCGCGGAGGACGCGATTCTCCTTCGAGCTGGAAAAATTTGTCTTCTCGGCGGGCGCGGCGACGAAAACGAGCAGAGTCCCCGCCCCGACTGATAAAAATCCACGGCGGATGTCGTGCCAAAAAGGGATCGGGCGTCGCACACTTTGCCGCGGTGCTCTTCCCGCGCGACCTCACGGTCCGCGGCGTCCGCCCTCGCCGAAAAGAACGCCGTTCCGAAAATTAGTGGGACGAAAAGATCCCGGGGAAATCGGGCGGAAGACCGCCCGGAGAAAAATGCTCGCGCCGTTTCGTCTCGCTTCGCGAACAAAGTTCCGTGGACGAGACTCTCTCGACGCGGAGGAAAATCCGCGCGGAATCGCTTGTCTGAAATTTCGTGTTTCCCCACGCGCGTCGACGTTGCGTAACGGTTTTCCAAACGCGATTTCAAGTATTACCGGTTCTCGACGCGTTTCCGCGGCCGCGGCCGCTTAATTGGAACCGTTCAGCAAGATTACCGTCACTTCGATTAATCGAACGGGTTCCGTTTCGGCCGCGAGCAACAGGTGTACGCACCGGATTTATTCGTTAAACGGCCTGCAAACAAAAACTCGGCCGTCGGCTTCTAACGATCGAACACCCGTCGCGAGAATTGACCGACCGACCGTGTGCACGGTTCTCGATCGTCTCGCTTTCGAACGCGGTTCGATTCTTCCAAGTTGCCCCCTTGGTTTTTTCTTTTTTTCTTTTTTTGGAACAAAAACAGACGATCTGGGAAAACGAGATGTCACGGGGGGCAGGGATCCAAGGGGGTCTAGGGTCTAGTCTCTAGACTTACCGCTCTCGCGTTGAACGCCTGGTTCAGATTGTTCACGTTATTGTTCAGATGATTGTTGTTGTTCAGGTTGTTCGCTGTGCGGTTGGTGTTGTTGTTGGTCGAATGGTGGTTCGAGTGGTTGCCGTTGTTGTGCTTGCTGTGCTTGTGCAGCACCATAGCGACGAACATTTTGGCTCGTCTCGCCGGCCGGTCGCTCGTTAAACGATTTATCGTTCCTCCAGCGATCCGCAATTTCATTCGTCGCCACGGTGCATAATTCGGACCAACTAAAAGGTCAGAGCGAGACCGTGAGCGGGGGTCGGATTCGTCCCGAGGGACAAATGGATGGACAATTCTGTTTCGCGGTCGGCGTAGGCACGCCGTTACACCCTAGCGTCGGGTCGCGTCGGGTCGCGAGTCGTCCCTAAATCATCGTTGGCGATCGACTCGCCCGTAACCGAATAATATAGTCTCTCCCGGCCGTCGGCCGAGACTCCGTAACTCCTTGGAACGACAGGCCGATACAGCGGGAGTAATACCGTCGGCGATTTTAATCGGGCTCGTCACGAACGCGGCTCGATGGGAAATTAAATCTCCGGGAAAAGGCGATATTTCTCGCGGGCCCGTCTCGTCGCTGGCGATAAATCGCGGGCCGCGCGCACGCCCAGCTCGTTAATCGAACGCGCGACAAATCCAGGCTTCGTCCAATTAACGCCTAAGTTATTGCCGGCACGAACAGAAGCGATTATCGCGGCGAGATTCGCCGAGGATCGGTCGTGTAGCGGCCGCCTGCCTACCGTCGAACGCGCGCGATCGGTCGGTCGGCTCTGCTCGCCTGGAATTGCTCGCGACTCGCCGCATTCGAAACCCGAGTGTAGGATGGCAACTTCGTGTGCGCCCCGGTGGCCCGGGCACGCCGATCCTCTTTTTACGATTTCCGCGGCGGAATAGGCGCGTCGTCGTTTTGCACGTGCGGTCCTCGGAGCACGTGAAGAAACGCGACGGCTGACGGCTGGTATTGATTCGTTATAAATAGTCAGGTGCAGCGAACTGCGCCGCTCCTTCCCTGCCCGGTCCGCCTCCTCTCTTTCTCTCTTTCTCAGTTTCCCTTTCGCCCCCGTTGTCTCGTTCGCCTTGTCGTAGATCGATGCCAGCGAACGCCACCAGGAGCCTTCGAACTCGCCGCGCGCCCGTTCCCGAAACTTTAGCTTCCCTCGGTTCGCGAATCCTCGGTTACCCGAGCGAGCGAAATATCGGGCCGCGGCTCCGAAATGCTCCGAAATCAGGAGCGAACACGCCACGCCTACCCGAGCCGGTCCAAAGGACACACCCACCGTGAAACGGATCGCAGTTTAGATCACAGGACTCGACGGGAGCTCCGCCGCCGTGCCGAGCCGAGAACGAACGAGGCAGCAAGAACAAAGCGACCGCACGCGGACGAATCGGGCTTATCGGGGAGGGCGACGCGAGAGGATCGCATTATCGGCCCTCGTGGCACCTGGAAGATGGATCAGGCGATAGGGGCGGTGGATGCGGCGAGGAGTAGCCCTCTCTCTCACTCTCTCTCTCTCTCGCGCGCGAGTTCTTCCGGTGAAAAAACGGCCCGGCGGACGTTCGGGATCGTATTAAACCCCTGACAGGACATTATCGTTAAGCGCTCCGCTCGATTACCGCCGATGCAAACACCTGCCGTCGGCCACCCATTTATTACCGGGCTCTCTATGCATCGGATTTCACGCGGGGATACGGGGACGACGGCTCGAACACCGTTTTATTGTTTTCTCCCGAAGCAGATCCGTCTCCGACGTGGATCGTCCGCGAGCGACGTTGCGCAAGATGCGGCCCGAGAATCATCTTAACAGGTAACGCAACGGCGGTCCGCGATAATTGGAGCCCGAGCGAGGCGCGTCACGGTGGCCGGTGTATCGGAAGCGACCCAATTCGATTACAAGGCAATGTTCTGCCCGCAATTATTACCTCGGGGCTAACCGCGTTAGGTCGCAGCCAGACGGGACACAAGCGTCGCACGGTCGCCTGCCGCACCAGCGATCGGAAGCCGGGAGTCAATTTCGCGACTTCCATTTACAATCCCTCAAAGCTTTAAACTCTATAATATTATTCCATATTAAAATTGGTCAGAATTTTATTTTCTACAAATTATAATTAAACGAGACGAGTTCAACGACCTATACCATGGCATACCATTAAATCTCGGAGAAATAAATAATTTCGGCCCTCCTATTGCCGCATCGTCGGACCACCGTGCATCACTGCGGAACAACCTGCTGCTCCGCGGACGTCTGTCGACCAATTGGCGATCGCCTTGCCGACGTGCAATAACTATTCCAATTAACAGTAAACGGCCGACGGTGGTAATGCGGCGATCGAGCGATTTCCGGCTGGGCGGAGTTCGACGACGCGACCGTGTAAACTTCGCGGTCGAGTTTCCGCTTGCTCTTTCTTCACCTTCGACCGACCGAGGTCTCTCTCGCGGGTCGTCTCCGGAAACTTTTTCATAAACGAGCGATCGTTTTGACGAATTCCCCGGTCGCCGGCTCCGCGGCGATCGGAGAACGGGTCGGAGGACCGAGCGGCATCGTGCCCGGGGCGAGGGATATTTATTACGTCGGCTCGAATTCGATCCGCGAGGGGGGTGAGCGCCGCCTATCCGCGCGATAGATTACGTCGAGGAAATAAATACGTTGATGCGGGGTCCGGACGAGCGGAAATCTCGATAATTGAAAAGTTCTCGGAGCTCGACTTCCCGGGGTGTGGTTTCGTTTAAACACCGGCGCGAAAGCGAAATATAAGACAGAGGGTTGGCTCTGCGGCGGGCAAGTTGCCCTCCACGGTGAAATCCGCGACGGGTGAACGCGGCCGAGTGGAAGTCGATCACGAATGGTCCGTGCATCCTGCGTGCGTCACGATCAGTGATACTAACTTTTCCAATTACCAATAAATCCCGGGGAACGGAAGCCGGGCGCGAGCTCCGGAGAAAAAGTGCGCGCGAGGAACGGGTCGGGAGAGCCCGGTGCGCGCCGTTTATCACGCGAAAATGGAAGTCGGCGGTTCCGCGCGGACAGCGTCCCGGTCCCCGGGCACGATAGTCCATCATCCCACGGCTACGCGACGCTGCCTCGTTATCGCCGTTCCCCGAAATACAAGGCCGTAAAAGGCTAACGGTGTCGCGCGCACGACGCGGCGATAATGCTTTATCGCATGCGAAAACGGCGAGCCGTCTCTAACGAGATCGCGGCCGAACCGCGCGAGAAACCAGAAACCGCCGAAAACTGCGTGCTCGAGCGGTGCCGCGCTCGTTTCACGAGCTCTTTACGAGGCCGGGAAACAGGTTCCGAGGTTCCGAGATTCGCTTCGTCGTTCTCCCAGAAACGAGAGTCGCCCTACGAAGTCCGAGCGCCGCGGCATTCTCTAAATAACCGCCGCGAACAATCGCCCGCCACGATTTCCTTCCTCGAACCGAGTTCCCCGTCGTCAGCGGAACGTCTAATCCCGCCGGTCGATCGATTCGTCCGCGCCACGATCGTCCAGACCGTGCCTTCCAACCCCCCTCTTTTCTTTCCTAATATTCGATTGCTGCAGTCCGCCGCCTTGATAAACGAACCTCTCTCCGTTCTACGAAAACGAAATTCGGGTAGAACTTCCGGTTCGTAAAGCAGACAACTGAAACTTTCCCGGAGATCGAGAGGAGCGATTGAAATGGCTCGGGCACTACGGAGAGGATTCCCTTGAACTTACGAAAAATTCGAGATTACTTTTAGCATCTTAGGAGACGGCAGAGAATTCGGTACAATCTTGTTATCTTTGCAATATGCTTCTTCGTCCTATCTTGGAATATCAGTTCGCGAATATCGTCTCGCAAAAAGACGTCTCAAGTGATTACATTCGAGGTTTGGTTTTCTCTTATTTCCTCTGTTCCTGCAACCGTGTTAATACTTTCTCTCGTCGCGATGAAGGATTCATCCTGTTGATAAATGAAGCTACGATTACTATTATTATTATAATCCGGTCGGCAAGTCCAGTCTCATGGTGCACTCGTCATCGAAGACGTTCGCGCTATTCGTCGTAGACAGGTCTGCGTGCAACTGGCGAGTAATCTCGAGGCGAGCGCCGAGATCGATCGAAAAGTTTTTTCCGCCGGCGGGCACGCTCGGGATTTTCCTCTCTTCCAGTCGGCGCACGGCGTTTGCATCCCGGCCGCCGCGGCGCGGCCCTATTCCGGCCAGTTTTCGGTGCGCGCCTCCATCGACGCAAAACGATCCGGAGCGGCGCGGAATTCGTGGCGAGGGGTGGGGGGGAAGGGAACCGCTCTCGAATGCGAATGGATTTTCGCCTTCGCCGGCCGGATTACGAGGATCATTGTGCCGTCGATGAATGGGAATGTCGGCTGGCTGGCGAAACGCGGGAGCGCGTCAATAGCCGTATCTTGGCGCGTTAGGCATTCTACAATACATTAACCGTCCGATCTAAGAGCGGAGAGAGGGAGAGAGAGAGAGAGAGAGTGGAGCGGCGAGCCGATATCATGGATTCGCAAAGTTTTTCCCGGAACAATACCGGCGGCGTTGGTTATTTGTACGCGCGGCTGCCGATCCATCGGACATATCTATTGGCTGTTTCGAGGACGGCGCATAGTCTGCGGATTTCATAGGGGCGAAACTCCAATAGCGTCGCGAACATTGTTTCGTCGGCGGACGGTGCGCGCGAGTTATCGTGCACCACGCGCACACAGCTACGTGCAAACACGCACAGAGAGTGAGAGAGAGAGAGACAGCGTGCCCGCGCAGAACGTGCGCGGACGGAAGTCGCGGATCCGCGCGCGAGAATATTGGAAGCGGAGAAGTCCGCGCGTGGAACCGCGCGCGCGCTGGGACCGTCGCGCCGGGTGTATCGAGATCAAGGGAATGGAAATATTGGTTCGGGGATCTCCTTTCCCTCGCTGCTCCATTCTTTTTATGATGCGAGCCGAAGACGAATGGGAATACTGCGTAAGAGTATCCGGGATTTGTTTCCTACCATCGCCGAAGAAGGAGGCGTAGGTGTTATTGGATCGGGGACGTCGCAGATTTCGTTCGTTCCGCGATGCATCTCGTTCACGGACGAGATTGCATGCGCTTTTGTGCATGCCAAATCACCGTCCCAAAGTGTCCTCAATATTCAACAGTCCTCTGAACGATCGGGAAACGATCGTCCGATTTTTCCACGATTTTTCCCTCGAACTCGCCTCTCCCTTCCGCCCGGTTCCCTTTGCGCCGCGCGCGGCTCCTCCGACGAAATACGAGGAGGCCGGGGTGAGCCTCGAGGGTGCCTCGAGCGCCGCCGGCTCGAATTATGCGGGCGAGATCGAGTCCGAGGCAGAAAGGAGTCTCGGCCTTGGACTCCGTCACCTCGAGGGCGAATCCTACCGAGTACACAGATTATCTTGGAACTGTTCTCTGACAGCGTAACAGAGAAAACGGAAGCGGGCCGTGCGGCGCGGTGAATAAAATATCGACTCGTTAAAATAGAAGCGAGACGGTTCGACGCAACGTCGACGTCGACGACGACGACGACGACGAGTCCGATCCCCCTGCAGGAATATCGCATGCTCGGCTGAATCCGAACATCGATAAAACTCCTGTAATGCTAATGATGACGGGTGCACCGCGTCGCGTCGAAACTCGTCGCACTCGGGCCCCTATCGCCAGATCCTGGAGGCTATTCCTTCGACGGCGGCGTAACTTTCCCCGCTTCGAAACTCCTACCTGTTCCACAATGTCTGCCGAGTACGTTTGCTCTAGGAAAATAGCATACGCTCGCGAGAGCGTGGCACGCGCGCCCGGTTTGACCCGACCGTCGCCGTGCGAAAACACATGCCATCCATAAATTTTAGTTCGACGTGTATCGACCACCGTTCCCTATATCATTTTCCGACAAACGAACTATTCCACGCTCAAACGTGTCCAGCTCTCATCGACGGAATATTCGAGAGGAGCGTTCGTTGGAAAACAACCTAATGCTTGTCGAACGAGCCGATAATTAACTGCGCCAGGAAAACCGTCGGAGAATTTTCCGTCGGGCCAATTGAATTTTCTTGCCGCGATCCCGCGTACCCCCTCACTCTCGAAGGAAATTCCGGGGATTCTTGCGGGCGGAGAACCGCCGGCCAACAAGTTGCTAAAAAGAGGAGCAGGCGAATAAATTAATCCGGCCGGACCGCTGTCGCGCCGGCTAGTCCAGAAATTGGAGTAAACGGGAGGACAGTGGAGGAAAAGGAGCGCTCGCGCGCGAGGAAGGGAACAATGGTTGATCTTCAACGGGGGAATTTCGCGAGGCCGTGGACGGTCCATTTAAAAAATTTGTTCGCTCGCCTCCGGGGGCGGGCGAGAAAAAAACGCGGTCGTCTCGAGAAGAAAAGGACGGCGAGGCGAGGCGAGGCGAGAGACGGGGGGAGGGGGGAGAGGCGGGGGGGGGGGGGGGGGGCGCGCGTTCGGGATGGCAGAAGTTCTACGGACAACGTGGAACAAAAACTCTAAGTCCTCGTCGACGTCGCATTCTCCTGATGCACACCGGGGGTCATATTCCACCTGCTCTCGGAACGCGCATCCAGTGTTACGTGTCCATTTACATAAGCCAGCCGGTCTCCTCTCGTCCGTGTGTACGCGCCGCCGACATGTGCACACGCTCCGATACGGACGGGGACGAACCGCCGCCGCCGCCGCCGCGTATATCTGCGCAGCCATCGCTGCATACACGGTGTCCAGCTTTGTCCGTGCACAGCCGATGCGTCGCGCTCTGCAGCGCGCGCGTCGCGCCGAATGGACTCGAGGTGGGGGAGAGGAGAACGGCTCGCCGATGATTCGCGCGCGATTCATCGCCGGACAAAACGCCGCGTTTCTTTTTTCGCGAAACGGCCTCACGGCGAGCCGTGTGCGTCCAGTCGGCCGAGAGCATCGATCCCCCCCGTCCGCGTCCCGATAAGGCGCGCTGGACCGAGCGATGCGCGTTCGGCTCTGTCGCAGTTTTGATAATCCCTATCGGTGGCTCGTTAGCCGCATTTAATTAAGCGTGTTACGCGGCCCGTCGTAATCCCCGTCGGCTGTCGCTCGATACACGGACTCGCGCCCGCTCCGCGGCGATGCCGATGCTCGATCGATTGCATAACGAGGTCAATTATAAAACGTTTTACGGCGGTGACTGATGTCTCATCGGTGGAAACTCTGCCGCGGTGTCTCCGCCGGTTAAAAGCTTTCTTAATTATTTTCACGGCTCGTATCCATCCACCGGGCACACGGCTATTATTGCGGCTACGGTTCACCACTCTACAACCTAGTTCTTCCTCCCTTTCTATTCGTTTTTCTCTGCGTTCTTTTTCCTCTGCTCTTTCATTTCAGCTACTTTTACGTCTCACAAAATATCTCATCGCTCTTTCGGATTATTACTTTGTTCATATGCATTCACATATGTTATTATTATTATTATAAATGGTCCTCCGCCATTTGTTTCGGGTCGACAGAATTAGCTCCGGCTAATTTATTTCCACAAACGCAGCGTTCCCGTGGGAGTAACGCGCGACCCGGTCGCCTCGTACACAGTACGGTCCATTCGACGGCCCGAGCGACTGGAAACTTTCACGAACGAGATGCCGCAATCGCGATCGCGAACGAGAACGTTCCTCCCGTTCAGCGATCTGCACGATCGAAAGCTGAATGCCACGGTAATCGAGGGCCCCGCTGCTGCTTGTCGCCGGTGACCGGTGATCGGTGATCGGTGTCCACAGCAACCGAGGACAACGCCGCGCGCGCGCCCGTGTATGTAGATCGGCTCGCACCGGTGCATTTCCTGTGCGACGCGCTGGCGCACGTGACAGACGATGACCGTGATTCGACGGACAGCACGCGAGCACGCGAGCCCGCGATTACGTCTCCACGGGCGAACGCACTCTGCGCATCCCTGTGCAGCCCTGTGCGCGCCGAATGGCCCCGCCAATAAACCTCCGTAACAAGGCCGACCGCGTAACGAACGAGACCAAATGGGGATGGACGAGCTCCGCGACCAGCACCGTGCGACGAGCGCGCGTGAAATATAATTAGGCAACCGCAGTGTACCATGGGTACCGATGATGCCTCCCGCATCAACTTTTCTTGCGACGCGCTTTCGCGGAAAAACGCGGCTCCCTCTGATCTTGTTCCATCATTCGTTCGTTTACTTACTCATTTATTCATTTATGTATCTATTTATTTATTAATTCTTTTGCGGACACCTCTGACACCTAGGCAAAGGTAGGAAAATCACACCAATACAAAGCGAAAGTTTAGATGAATTTTGGGATACGTTCTCGTAGAGCTATTGCTAGGCAATTTAGCTTAAACGAAAGCTGGAAGTGTCCACTTTAAGAACAATATATACAATATTTTAGTAATCCTCCCATAGGAAGGCCAGATAATAAATAGGATATCCTAGGTGCGACGAGCTAATGAGGATTCCCAGATTCCGGAATCGTTCGTGTTATGTTTCGTTTGCCGGTGGTTAGGCGAGAGGAATCGTCGAATCCAGCCTCGGTGTGCGCGAGACGAGATAAATTGTAAGTCGAAGAGGAATTACACGGCCGACGAGTGTCTGACGAGGATCGAGAGAGCGTGTATCGTTTGATCGAGGCAGCAGCGCGCGGCGTTCGTTCCCGCAGCACCCTCGATTTCGCGCAATTTCCCATCAAAGTGGCCCGGAAAATCGCGTACAAATAGACAATTTCCGAGTTTCCACGGGGCCATGGGAACGCGGAGGCGCGCGCACGCCACGACGAGTGTTATGCACACTTGATACCTACTCTCCCGACGAATTCGATTAACGGCGACGCGGCTCGGAAACGATGACGCCGCGCGCCGTCGATGGCCGTTCCCGATGGTCAATCGGCCCGTTTTATTTCGTCGAACGATTTTACAGCGGCCGTTATTCGCCCCGGCACGGTTGTTTGCTCGGCTGCTTTCGGCGCGTTGCCGTCGATAATTTTCGGCAGCGAGCGCCGCCACCGCCGCCGCCGCGTCCCGCAATTATTCCCGCCGCGATGCAGCTGCGAGCGCGACTGCACGTTAATGCTAATTTCCCTCGTGTTAATAATGAATTTCTCGACCGGAAATCCCAGCGCAGCGGACGCGCCGTTTCAAAAAATCCGGCAAGTATTTTCAGCGCGCGACCACCGCCGTCTGGCCGTTTCGTCGAAACAACCGATCTCGCGTTCGCGAAAACGACCGATCCGATCGACCGGAACAACGCGATTCGCTCCGTCCATTTCCCTGTCCGAGCAAATGTAATCCGGGCCGTCCGAATTCCGGAATGGCCTCGTTGGCGGAGCAAGGCCAGGACCGCGGAGCAAAACGTAATCAAGGCGGGAGAATAGGAGGACGCGGGCTTTAATCGGACCGAATTAACGGGGGGCAACGGTCGGGGTTCTCGTGGAGCGCGATCGGTGCTAAAAACAATCCAGGGTGTCGTTTGGCGGGCTGGGCTACGAGCCGTGTGCCGGATTCCCTTGCATTACACGGTGGCAGTCTTTATGCGGTCGGATTACAGGACCGGCGGCAAGCGCGTCGTGCCACGGAACCGCGCCGCTGTGAACACGGCCTAATGGAACGTCCGAGATTAACGGGTGGCCGGCGAATCGTGTTGGTTTCGTTAATCCCTTGACTGAATCGGCGTTCTCTTAATGATTTATCGGCCGCGATAATGCCCGACACCCGCTGCCGCCTCGCCCCGCCCCGCCTCACCTCGCCTCGCCTCGTCGGCTCAACCAGGAACAAGCGCGGCCAATTGATTCCCGCGGAATCCGCGTCTCATCTCCGCCGCGGGCACTCTTAACGACGGAACAAACACGCGTGCGAACGACACGCCACGGTCTAAAGTGCTTCACGAATCGATAATCGCTCGGCCGAGATGCGCGAACGTGCGGCCGCCGTCACGTGCTGCCCAAAACAAATCCTGTTTCTTTGCCAAATGACGTCTAAACGCCTGAACTAATCGGCTTACAAGCAGGAATTCGTGCGGCGGGAACAACAACGTATTTTCGCAGAGCTGAGAAAATAGATTTTTAAAACTGTTTTGTAACTTCTCGCGTAATTTAGAGTTCGGCGAACAAATTTTCCCGGAAGTGATGGAAAAGGTATTTTCAAATATTTCTATACGTAATTACTAGTTCAAGATTTATTTGCCGTTCTGTGTTACAGGAGAGGAGACAAACGTTTACAGTCCATTTAATATTTCAAAGATTGACTTTCCTCCGACCAGGATTTTTTCAAGCCAAAAATATCGAGCTCCAGACGGCCAATCGTGCTAATTACAATTGCGGCGAGCCGAGGGTTGCTCGCGGTCGACCTAGGAGACCCTCGCGCCCCTTGGTCGCGTGACGAATTTCGAAAGCCCCGATATTAACCGCTTGCGGGCTTCATCCGAGTTAATTCGGCCTTAACGTGCTGTGTAGTTCGCCTGATCCGCCGCGGAAGCTCCGACGCGTCCGCGATGTCAGCGGAACGATGGGCGAAGTTTTTTCTGTTTTCTCAAAAGAGTAGCCCCCGTTTGAAAAGCTCGCGGCAACGAGCTCGAGCGCCGCGAGACGCGGCTGATCCGTCGGCTTCCATCGTGTAGACTGTGCTCGATCGAGGCGAGCGACGAGTCTAAATGAATCTGTCTCTCGCAAACAATAGGTTTCCTGGCGGCGGCGGCCCGCGCGCGCGAGCCTCGCCTCTCGCCCGAGGACGATTTCTATGGAGCAGTTTTCATGAATCCTATCTGCGATCCGCAGAGCCGGACACGTTCCACAATGCAGTCGCATCTACGGCAACGAGAGAAAGAGAGAGAGAGACGGGTCCTTTTTTTTCCTCGGCCCCGGTCGGCGGTGTTTTCCCGCTCCGGACCGCTCTTTAGCCGAGCGGACGTTCCGAATCCCGGTCAAGCGGAAAATGCGCCCGGAATGAAATCGTCGGATCGGCGGGAGGAGAGAGCTCCTCGGGAGCCGAGGAATCGCGTCGGCCCGGAAACACGCGAGATTCGACGGGGCCCGGGAACGCCGCGAGAGTGCTACCTGTTTATTTTGAAGACTGTCACCGACGCGCGTTCGAGTCGCGCGAGCCCGCTGGTTCAAATAGATGCGAGCAATATTTTTAGAGAGGCTTTGATCTTCCCTGTGCGCAAACACCGCGCGCGCGCCACCATCCGCCTCCCGGCGGCTCTGAAAAATCGACGCGGGTCCACCTCCCCCGCGCCAGCCTTTTTAAACGTTCCAGAAATACGAAGGCCGGCCCCGGGCCGAGTCACGGATAATTTCACCGGGAAAATATCCCCGCGCGATTCCGACGGCAAATCGGAAATAAATATCCGCGACGCGGCGCGGCGCGTCGTTCGACGCTAACTCGGTTCCCGATAATTTCGGATGGGAAAACCAACGAAGTTGCCGCGAATAGCTAATAGGCGGGCACCTGGGAACGTCTCGGCGGGCCCGCGGCTCTGTCAGGTGTCCAACGTTGAAATTCGGATGTCTGGTGATGGCGAGAGAGAGAGAGAAAGAGTCTACGGGATATCTCACCTGCCAGTCCGCCAACGAGCCGTCTAAAAATACGAGCGCGCAAACACGTCGGCGATCGATCACGGTGCATCGCACCAGACGCACCAGACGCACCACCGTTCCGCCCGTGAGAACAACTTTTACGAGCGAAACCGGCTCTTTTTTCCCCTCCGCGTAACTCCGTGAAAGCATTTCCCTGCGATACGGAAAAATCCCGAACAACGGGGAGCCCGAGCTACTTTTTTTCGCAAAGCTGTGCCAGCAGCCAGCCAGCTGGGATTTCCTGTACGCGTCCGACGCATTTATACGCCGATGTATCAGAAAATAATGCTTCTCGTACCGGAACGCCGAGCACGAAAGTGCGCGGGCGCCTCCGTAATCTCGGAGATTCGAGCAACGATAATCGATCGACCCGATCCGGTTGAGAATTGTTCGCGAGGCGAAACGCCGCGGCGAGACGACGGGTCGGTTACCAAGCGACCGCGATTAGGCTCGCGTGCTCCTAATGACCGAGAGAGAGAGAGACCTTCCACGCACGAAAAATGGCGACCCGGGGTGGTCCGCGCTCGCACGCACGCACGCGTCTCTTCAAGAAAAATCAGATAACACCCTCGCATGAATTACCCGGCGGAGCGCGCTCGACGTCATGAATCATCGGAGAAAATTGCGGCTCCGATTCTCCGCGTCTTCGCATGATTTAAGATCTCCCCTTGGATCGGTCCGTCGCGATCGATGACCGCCGCGGCGCGCGATCGGGTCTCTCTGGTCGGCTCGAGCACGAAAATTCCATCGAACCGGAAAAAAACGCTGCGAAACACCGCGGCGAGGCTCGGTGCTCAACAAGTGTTGCATCAGGTTAAAACAGGAACAATCTCCGCGCGGCTCGCAATAATTTCTCAATCGCGAAAAAGAAACGCTCGAGGGTGAGCTACGAGACGAATCGATTCCGCTCGCGGCTCGATAGGGCAGGGTCCCAGAGCGAGAACGCGTTCTCGAGACCAGCTTCCTGTTGCGAGCTTTCGTAACTTATTAACATTAGGCGGGGACCTGGGCCGAGTTTCTAGACGGGGTCTCTGAGTTATGGCAGCCTCGTACGCGCGACGCTTTTATTGCCGGCCACTTTACGATCCCGTAAAATAACCGGCGGCGTATTAAACGCGCGCGAATACTCCGTGCACGGGTTGCGGCCGGCTCGAAGACATTCTGCGTGTCGCTTTCGTTAGCCGCGGGCTTCCGGATTCGGCCGATAAATCCCGGCGGACAGCCGACAGTTTCTCGGCTCGAGGTGCCGTTCGGAAACCGCGAGACGACGCTGAAACGCGTCTTCCTGCGGCAGAGACACCTCGAAAACGCGGAACGAGCCGGTCGCGGATTTTTTTCGGCCGCCGCGCCGGCTCGTTACCCTGGAAGCGGCAGTTAGACGTCGAAAGCTGCGAGGAAAGGCAAACAGCCCCTCTTTTCTCGGTCCCCGTTTTCTTACCCTCCGGCGATCGTTCTTTTGTTTCCGCGCGTTCTCCTCCGTCCCCAAAGAGGAAAAAGCAACCCCGCCGGGGGGTGGGGAGGGGTGAGGGGGTGGCGCGCGTTCCACTGCAGCGTCTCTTGGCCACCGCCGTCTCCGAACTTCTTCCCCATGGACACCGTAAATCTTTCGCCGGTGGGTAGCTGTCCCTTGGGTAACGCCAGACAGGGAACGGATCATGGTAAGCCACTTTATCGGGACTCGGCCGCGCCGTCACGTACGAATTCGTACGCGTTTTATCGCGTGCCGACCCGAGTGAAAACCCGGCTCTCTCTCTCTCTCTCGCAAACAGTCCGCCGCCGGCAAATGGAACGTCTGCGCGGCGCGCGAGAAAAAGAATTTCAGACGTATCCCTGAACCGATGCGATAAGGGGGAGAGCAGCGATCCGGCGGCACCCCGCGATACCTTCGCCAGCCGCCCGCCGACCTTCCTCTGCGGGGTCGTTTATCGGATTCCTCTCTTATTATTTCGTCGGATGTTTAAATTTCTATTAGGGAGACGAGGTCCCCCCGTGGTCGGGAGTCGGAGAGCCGGGTCTCCGTAAAAGGAGGAACGAAGGAGAAACAAGACGTCATCGACGATACTTTGAGAGCCTTGCGAAGGTGAAGGAGAGCGAGAGAGAGCGAGAGAGAGAGAGAGAAGGAGCCGTCTCGTGACCGGTTCTTCCACAATGGCGCCCCGACGGGACGCTGCCGGATCGGGAGGACTCGTTCGAAGCGAGTCTGCTCGCGCGAGAGAGAAACCGGCGAGAGGATCGTCACGCGACGCTCGTCAACAAGTTGGAAATTGGCATCGCCGGCAGGTAGAGACCGGCTTGTCTCTTACGGGACACGGAACGGTTCCGCGGCAGTTTCGTGCCCCCGCGAACTGCTTCTCCCCGTCCACGAACCAACTCGATGTCCTCTAACGATCGGCTGGGAATTTTGATTCGCGGCCGTCGCGTGTCCATCGGCTAACGGCAATCGCGAGTTCTCTCTCTCTCGACCGTGCCGAGACAATAAAACCGCCAACTTTGCCGTGTCGATGAGAGAGAAGCGTTTCCGCGGTGGTTACGCTCTAGCGACGATATAAGACCGAGCGAAGAAAGTTGTATCGATCGCGCAATTAAGACGCGCGATGCCAGCCGCGAAAAGGCACGCGGTCGATATTCGGCCGATGCGTCCGCTGTTAAGGGTCTTGCTGCCGGGCTCGTTCCTCGGTCGAAGGAATCGGAAAATTCCTGGAGCGTACCGCGTCGATGACTCAACGCCGCCACTATCTTTATGCTCCTCCGGATTTGGCTCTGGAGCGCCGGCGAGAATCGTCGCGTGATAGGGCGAGGGTGAGCCGGCAACAATAAAACGAGCCGGCGTTCTTGCGACCTGACGCGAACGAGACGGAATATTCGCGGCGCGACCGCGAGCTACCTTCTTAAATTGTCCATCCACTTGTCCTTGCACGGTTGCTGGTTCGACAACTCTTCGGTTGTAGGGAAGGGAAGAGAAGAGAAGAGACAAGAGCAGAGAGAAGAATAAAGAAAATAGAAGAGTAGAGAAGTGAAGAGAAAGTTACCTGTGAGAGGACGAATCCGGTCGCTGGCCAAGCGCCGGCTACGCGCCGGCTGGTCGACCCCCAACAGGCACAGGTGAGCGAGCACCTAAGCAGGTGGACGAGGGTAGGTCTCTCTCACCGGAGGGTGCACGTGTACGCGTACGCGTCTTCGGGGACAGTCGCGCGTCGACTGAAAGCTCCCTTACGGGAAACGGTATTCGCGTAGGAGACCGACAACGGCGGCACAACGGCGGCGCCACGACGCAACCCCTTGCCAGCCAGCCAGCCAGCCAACCAACCAGCCGGCGAACCATCCAGCTAGCCGGTCGGCCAGTGGTTCTCTCTCTCCCCCGCAGCGACGTCGCAACCCCCTGACGAACCCTGCCCCCACCATTCCGGCTTGGAAACCACGCGGAGAGGGGTTGCGTGTATCGCCACGCGCCCGACAAACTGGAGGGGGTGTCTGCTGGTGGAATTACTTCGCCTGCCTGGCAAAAACTCACCCCCTCGTCTCTCTCTCTCTCTCTCTATTTCTCTTCCTCCTCTCTGTCTCTCGTTCTCCCCCTGTTTCTCTCCCTCTCTCTCTCCCTCTCTCTACCCGTCGATGCTCGAAGGGGTGGAAGAGTTTAGGAATATGACGAGCGCGGAGAATGGTCGGGTGTTTGGGGCCGATGTACCCCGATCCGAAGGTCGGCCGGCACAAAGAAGATAAATTGGAGTTTCGGGGGTTTGTTGCCGACCCCTTCGGAGAGAGAGAACGTCTTCGTCGTCGAGGCCGTCGCGCGTCGTTTTTACCGGCGAGAATCGAATTCCGTTCGAGAACTCGGCGACGATTAAACCGCTGACAAAATTTACCCCGTCGCCGTGGAAGAGAAAATGGAAAATCGGCGAGTGCTTCTCGCTGGACAAACAGGACGGATGGAAAACGGTTACGACGGGCGGAGAAGAACCGGGAGAGAGGACGATGCACTCTGTCACGAAGGTCGCGATGACGCGGGACAAATCGGGATTTCGAGATTGCCACCGATCTCCGAGACGACGGAGCATTGTCTCCGGCGGGCTTCGGTTCGTTCCTCTTTTCGTTACTATAATTGGAAACGCGGGAAAACCGGGAAACGCGCGGGAATCACCGGGTCGGACGGATCCGCGGAACGGATTAATATTTAATCCTCGGAACGGCGGAGAGCAACCGGATGAATCATGTATCGCGATCGCCGGGAATAATGGGATTTTCGGGCCGTTTTCGCGTCGGGTCGCGCGCGCGGACCGTGCGCGCTAAGAAGGTAATCGAAAATGATATAATATTCGAACACTCGGATAGAACGGGATGGAAGGTTTAATTACTCGGCGGGGGTACCCCGTGCCGCGACAACTCGTCGCGATCATGAATATAAATAAGAATAACCGGGGAAATGAATATTGCATGATAACGGATATTAAAAGTTTCCGAAGGGAAAGTTTGGCCATATTTTTGTGCGGAAGAACGAACGACGAGAGGCGCGAGAAGGGTCAGGCGGGGGGCCGAGGGAGGGGGAGGGGCGAGAGAGGACGGCCGCGAAGGGATGAGGAGAGGCGCGCAAGGCCGATGAACCGACGCGGGCGCGAAGGTCGTCCCGACCGAATAAAAAAAGGAGAATTAGGGCTCGGCATCCACGTAATCTTGGGGACCCTCTCGCAAGGATAAATCGAACGGCGCGGCGGCGAGAGGGAGAGCCACGGTTGGCTCCGCGAATATCTGGATCCCGACGATTGGATCAAATTCGTGGGAAACGGACAAAGGGGGCTGGAATATTGCGCTCTCGCTGCCGGGAACTCTAATTCCGGCCTTATTAACCGAAGCGGAGGAAACGGAACTCGGTGGACAAATCTTCCAGGTACTTTCCGATCCCCCATCCGAGCGGGCGGACGGAAAAATCGTAAGATTTGAATTTTAAATATCGCGGGATCCGCCGTCCCGAAATCTTACCGAGCGCCCGGCAATATTCGCCGACTTACCGGGCCCCGAATAAAATTAAGGGCGACACCCAGGTCCTGACAGCAATCCCCCCCCGTTCTCGCGGCAGACTATGCCGAGACACGGCGGCGGTCGGTCCGCGATCGTTAACTTTCGCAATCGAAACTTTCCCGTTGACGGGCGCGAAAACAGCGCGACGGTGTTCCGCAAGAGAGCCGGTCGCGTTCGTTCCACGGAAAACTTTTTTTTCCCGGCCATTGTGTCGCGAGACACCGGCGAGATAAATTAGAGTCTGCCTGGCGCGGGAAAGGGCGAAGGGAGGGCCGCCGGACGAATTCGATTGCCGACGCTATTCCTTGAGAAAACGAGGAGGCCCTGCGGGGGAGGCCGTTGAGGGGTGCGCGATGATGCGATAAAAAGTTGATCAATAGTATCGGGGGTGCGATTCGTTAACGTGCAACGACGACAACGGCGCTCGAGAGCCCGAACCTGCGGGCACGGGAGAGGCTCGATAAAATTCCCGCTTCGAAGGGAAGCTTCTCCGACTCCGGTCCAAGACCCGGCGAGGTTCGAGTCCTCGGGATTAACGAGCCGATCGAGACTGCCGTAAATCCCGAGGACACACAATGCTCGCGGCCGCCCCGAAAACATGAATATTCACCTCTCCTTCGAGCCCGGTGGTTCGGATCTCCGATTCGGGAGCGACGCGACTCGCGGTCGCGGTCGCGGTCGCGGTCGAGGAGTCGGGCATAGACGAGAAATAAAGTCTGCCGGATTTCGAGGACGAGGGCGAGGACGGGGCCGGCGGCGGCGGGGATGATGGCGACGCGATGGTTCATTCTGCGAACGAGACGAGTTCGGTGCACGAGAGAGCCCGGACCAGGGAAACCGGTTCTCCCGAGCGGGAGCGGGAGCGGGAGCAGGAGCGCGAGACTCTCCGGCAGAGCTGAAGGATGGTCGCGGTGTGCCCGGAGGAGGCGAGCAACTTCTCGACGTTGGCGCGACGAACGAGCGGAAGATCGATCGCCTCCGTGCAACGCCGACATAGAATCTCGCGTGTCGTGTAATTTCGGCCGCTCGCCGGACCCCGAGGAAACCCATAAATCCGCGAGGCCGGCCGGGTCCGCGCCGGAAACGCGCCGGCCCGCGAGCAAAGACGATCCACGTATGACCGATAATTTGTCCCGGGGCCTCGTATAAATACCGGCAGCCCTTTATTGGCTGCGCCCTGCTCGCGATCAAGGCCCTCTAGTTACGAGCCAGACGTGCCGCGACTGCGACGAAATTTCGCTGGAGTTCCGCCAGGCTTCTTTGATTAAAAGAGGGGATATTGTTTCGCGTACGCCGTCGCCGCCGCCGCGCGCGGCGCAACTCGTTTACAACAAGTTAAGCACACGAGAGAGCTCGGACTTTGTTAACGCTCCTCTGAAAAACCGTTCCGCGACCTGCGGCGACTGGCGGGGCGACTCGCCCCTCCCGTGTCCTACGTTCTTACGTCTTCGGCCAGGGGGGTGGCAAAGGTCGCATCATCCTCGATTCCGCAACGTAAGCTAATGACGCGGGACGAGAATTGTGATCTCGCAGCGTCACGAAATTGATACCGTGGAACCAATTTGAAGTCACTTACGCGACCTGCTCGGCCGTCGAACGATCGATGGGCTCGCCTCCTAATTATCCCGACCTCTTACCTGAAACAGAAAAGAGTAGCAATTATTGGAAAGCTCCGCGGGCGGGGAGTAGTATCCGCGCTCGACGTACCGAAGACTGGATGCGCGGAATCCAAGAAAGACCAGCTAGTAAACATATCGATTACCTGGGGGGGGGGGGGGCGGCGGATGCGACCAGGGTCTCGCGATACTCGACGGAACGTGTAACAAAGCGCTTACGAGGGGTTCGCCGCGCCAAGATTTACCGACCGGCACGAAACATTAATTTTTCCCCGCCGCACACGTTCCCGTAACCCGTTTTCCATTTCGCGGTGTGCGAGAGAGGATACGCGGAAAAGAAACGAAACGATACCGAAACGGAAACGCGAACCGTCCCGTCTGGATAATGGATGAGTCATGCGCATCGGCGTGCTTCTAACGACCAGAAGTTGCGCGGATTTTCTCGACTATGGTAAATTTTGCTGAGACTGTCCCCCGATTTCGAGACAAGAATGAACGACGCAAGAAAAGGGGAGATACGATTGTTTTTTATATTCATTGACAATCGACGAGTAAAAAGCAAGCAATTTGAAGAAAAAAGAAATTCCTGCAAATAGAAGCGATCGTGTGAGCAGGGGATAGAGCGTGGTCGACGATACGCGAGTTTATCCGGCCGCGCGGGACGGATAGAGAGGCTCGTGAGTCGCGACATTGATCGTCTCGGTGAACGCTGTTGCCAGTAAACGAATCTAATTCCAGTCTCCGCTTCCCGTGAACCTATATTTCATACGCTATACGCGATACGGTGGCAGCCGGCGCGTGAGTCACAGGCGATGCAACGCGCGACGCGACGCGACGCAACGCAACGCAGCCATTGCGTTAACAGTGTCAGAACGGTGCGTCGTCCTCGCGGTAACGAGGCATCCAGATTTCCGTCCACGTGACGCAACCGTCGACGCGCGATAAAATTCCGTGCGCCGCTGATAAACGGACTTATCCAGCGCGCACCTAGTTCCCTCCCCGGGACAGGAAGTCGAAGCCGGAGCGACGCCTTTATGCAGTCGACGAGCAACACGCGCGCGGAGTGACGTCACTCTGACCGCGTCCATTTGCTCCGATCCTCGTCGGTCGTTTTTCGTCCATCTTCTTCCGTTGCCCCTCGGTCTCGCCGCTTCCGAGAACCTCGTGATCCTAAATTATCGCGCTGCCGTGTTTGTCCGGCGGACCCGTCCCGCGTGTGTCACGATCCGAGGGATTCCGCTCCTACGAAAGATGAGTAATCGAGCCATCGTTTTCGTGGGCGGAATAGCGATAGGTTTCCGGATGCGACGGGTTTTTCGGCGATCGGAATAGAAGAGATCCGTGTCCCAGAGACATCGATCCACGGAAACGAGAGTCGGCCGGTCCCGTCGTCGCGATGAATTTTCATCGGGGATCCCGGAAAGTTCGACTCCTCGGCGCCCTTCCCACCCGGAGATCGCGCGGGCTAAGAAGCTTGATAAGTCGATTTAACGGGCGACTTTTAATGCGACGCCCGAAACCGGTCGGTTCTATCCCTCCGGGGAACTGCGAGCCGATTATTCGCGCTTCACGCTCCCGGACCGGATCGCGTTCCGTGGACGGACTCACGGTCGACGGACTCGGGGATTAACTTTTTCGAGGAACCTGCGGCTCGATCCGACTGCGAAGTCGACGCGAAAGTGCTTTCCGATGACGAGAGGACGGCGAAGGACGGCCGTCGAGCACGGTTAACAGGTTAAGACAGCTCTCGTCAAAGCGACGCGGCACCGTCGGGGCTCGCTTAATTACGATGGAGGGTTCGACGGAGCGGTTCTAATGAACGTCCGAGAGAAGCCAATTGAAAAATAGCGGTCTCGTGTGTACACAGGTCTTCATCCGGGTGTCTCTTGGCGGCAGAGGGAGGTCGCGGAGATCCGCCACGCTTTTAAGTATGTAAAATTAATTAACGTTAATTAACGTTCGCTGCGAACGAGGTTCGTGGCTCGAATACAGCGCGGAGATTACCACCCCCTTGCGGCGGCCCATTAAAAACTGCCGGGCCGCCTATTTGTTTTACCGACCACGTGCGGGCCAAAGGCTTCAGAGGACCCCGTCATTCGATTTCACCTTTTCCACCGCGAATCCGAGAGGTACCCATCGCTCTCTCTCTCGCCCGACAGATCCGGGGCTCTCCTTTTCCGACGGCAAAGGGACTAGGGAAACGCCTCGAGAGATAAAGGGCTCTCTCTTCGCTCCCCGCGGACTCGACGAGCGGTCGCGGCGGCGCGCGATCTCCGACCATCTCTCGAATAAGATGCCCACGGTTGATCCCGACGAGTAAATCGCCTCCGCGGGAGCCCGTGCCAAGTTGCGGCGTCTGGGCAAGTCGCCGCCGAGACTAGACTCTCGAGGCGTTTCCTCGTTTCGGCTCGGACCACGGTGAATCAGTGGAAACGCCGTGTAACGACTCCGCCGCTGGCGGAACAGAGTCGGAAGACCACGGCGACGGAGCGAGCACCAGCGTCGTTCGAGTAACTCTTTGCAAGCGCAGTCGTAACGACGACGGGGCGAGGATCTTCGCGGGGCTGCGGGAGCCGGCTCTCGAGGATCCTCCTTGCATCCCTCAATTTTACGAGGGTCCTCGCCCGTACGCGTTCGACCGTCGAACGCGCGTCACCGCTTGGGAATGCTGATTGCGATTCCGCTTTATCGAGCGCTTAATAAAAACGGCAAATATTTGTCCGGGGAGAAGAGCCGGGATCCCGATAAGATCATCGGTGGCAATCACGCGTCGCGTGAGTCGGGTCGTCCGCTCGGATCGCCTTATCTCGTTCCACCGGCGCGACAACGTTGGCCTGTTTAGGCAACCGTGTCGCGAAACCTTTCCAGTTCGCTGTGAACTCCGCGGAGACGCTTAGGGGGGAAAGGTCACCGGGCAATTAGAACCGGAACACCGCTACGAGACGACGGGAGAACGGGTTTCGAATTGGTCGGTGAGGTCAGCAAGTCACCGATTTTTCCACGGTGTTCGCCCGGCGGATCCGCGATTTCGATTAAACGCCGCCGCGGGCGCGCGCGGACCGTTCCGACGAAGAAAAACAAATTCTCGGCGTGATACACGTTCCCGAGGCGTCCATGAATTTTAATGGTCGACCGAACGAGCGCAATTTGCAGCGCGCATAAACACCGGCCGTACTTTTCCCCCGGAGCGGCTCTGTCCGCTTGATTAAAATATTAATCGCGCGACAGATGCGACCGAAAACGCGGAAAGCGAGCACGTTACGGCGCGGCCGACGCGATCGGGCTAACGAGCGGGGCGCCGGAAAAAAATGCCGGAAGAAGCAGGCGCGCGCGGAGCGAAACTTCGACCACCCTGTTGCGCGGGGGAATAACTTGGCGATACAATTTGCTTCGCCGGCGGACACGTTTGCACACGTCGCGCGCCGCAACGCCGGCCGGCCCTCGCATTGTTCGAGCCGCGTGACAGCGCTAATTGGAGCTTGACTTTGCTCAATGGCCGCGATGAAATATCGATTAGTCCAATTAAAAGACTTCCGGCTCCCGGATCCGTCGGAGGGATTGCCGAGCTCGCGGTCCGGCCGCGTCGCCGATTGAAACAGCTTCCGCGTTCCACTGTTTCCTATTGAATCCGGGAGATCAGTTGCCGATACGGTGTACTCCCATGTAAAATAATAAATGGAATGATCAATTGCCCCCATCTCCCGGTTTTAATAAACTCCTACTCTACCCCACCTGCTCGACGTACGAGACAGTCGCGTCCGCTGGACGCGCGGGAGAAACCAGAACAGTGGATTCCGATCCAATAACTCGCGTATGTCGGAAATTCTTTTTGCCTCACTTTGAACCGTTTCGCAGTCGCCGACTATTTTGTTCGAGCGCGACGCAACGAAGCACTTTTATCGAATAACTTTCTCGTCCGGCGAGCAGCATTTCCCGTAGCCAAATTTACTAATTCCTTGTATATTGATGGCTCGCGCTCGCAGGGTGATGAAGAAATGAATTTTTCGCCGATACCCGCGCATGCTAAAACGACAGGCTTCGCAAAGAAATTATGCGAGAAATCGCTTTAACTGCCGACGGTTCGCGCGCATCGGTCCTGGCAGTGATTTACTTGGAAAACACTGTCGCGTTTCATCCGATTACTCTGTTCCGAAGAGTCCCTCCATTGGATAAATAACAGTATAAATAATACGGGAACGCGAGCGGCAGAAACTATAGCATAATTCACGCGCGTGTCTAAGCTAAACGACCGTGATATGGACCCTCCTCTCGCGTGTCACGGGCTTAATGTATTTTCTTGCCGGCGTTCGCGGAGCGTGTTTCACAAGACGATACACGTCGACGCTTTCCTTTGTCGACTCGGCTGCGATACCGTTGCGAAACCAGCCGGCAGCAGCTGGTAACACCGCCGCCGCTTTCGAGCCCTGGCCAATTCCCCCGTCATCGGCGCAACATCGAATTACACCAGACTATTATCCGGGTAAACAGGAACGACGGACGATAGTCGCTCGCAACACCGGAGATTAAGGGACGCGCCGCCTTGTTTCGGGCCGTTGTCTCGTGGAGCGAGAGGCGCGACGCGCCGAGGAGAAAGCAGCCGTCTCTGACGAGCAGATTCGCGGCGTGCTCGGAAAAATTGCCGCGTTCCACGGCTACCCCGACTAATCCGAGGATCCGAGGACTCGACTCGACGACGAAGACGTTCCCTGCTAAATATTCATCAATTTACGGAACCTCGGCGGCGGATTCCAGACGGGTGGAGGGAGAGGACGCCGGGACTCGATGATATTCGTAGAAACTGGATTATCGGACAATTTCGGGGGCCGACCGATTCCTTTTCTAAGCGAATAATATTCCGGCACGGGAACGTAGGCTACGACATCGAGAGATTACTAATCGAATTTTAGCGAGCCGATACACGCGTGTATAGCCATTTTCTCGTGTCCCCGAGAAAGCAAAGAAATCGAGTCGAGCCGCAGCGCAGTTTCATGTCGGAATCGCGGCGTTCATTCATCGCGGTCGAACGGAAGTCGCGTTTTTTTTTTAACGCGGTGTGAAACCGGAAACGCGATGTCGTAATCCCATTGATAAATTATTTATCGAGCCGTTGGATCTCTCTCTCGCGTCGCGTTTATCCGCGACGAGGACCCGGGGGCGGCGCGGATCCGCGCGCGGCCAGCTCTCCGTAATGCGTTTACGGCGTCACGATGAAAATGCATAATCTTTCATTAGCGGGACTCGGCGGAACTATAACTGGCCGGTGCACTCAGCCAGCCGGCTGCCGACGGCCGAGAGAGCTCAGGCACCTACGAGACGATGCATCTTCCTCTCTCTTTACCGCGCCGCGTAAAAGCCCGTCTCTGCCCGTCATTCCGGGATCAATAGCCCCGAGGACTTTTATCGCCGAGATAAATTACGCCCCCGGATAAGGAGACACCTTCGCGAGCCTCGGCTGCAGTAAACGAACAAGGCCGTAAAAAGGAGGCGAGCGAGACGAGAGTAGCGAGCCAGAGAGAGAGAGAGAGAGAGAGAGCGAGGTGTGCGAAGAGCCCGCCCCGCCGGAAGGGAACCGTCGCCCGGAACAAATTTAATATCCCACCCCCCTTTGAAGGACAAGTTAACTCGCACAGAAACGTAATTGAACGAGGAATCGAACAGGCTCCCTTTGATTGCGAGAACAAGCCCGGCCCACGGATTCGGTTTATTCGATATTACGGTGTGCAATTTCACTTGTTGCCAATTAGAATCCCCATGGTCGGCGATCGTTCCACGGGAATTTTTAAGGGAGGTCCCGTGCAACACGAGCGTCGTCTAGCGAATTTAAATAACAATTTCCCCCCACGAAGTCGCGCCGCCTCCCTTCGGACCTGTCCGACAAGCGTGTGCCCTTGGCTTCTCTCCCCTCATCGATCCGTCTTCCGAAACTATTTGACTAGGGATCGTCTTAATTAAAGGCGTCCACCCTCTAATTCTCCGCGCTATCGTTTTATCTGATCGCTCAAAGTCGCCGCTTCATCGAGACGAGGCCGGGTGGGTCTCTCCCGACTATTCAGGCCTATCGGCGGAATCTCGCCGCCCTTAATTAGAAGAGGCTCGTCGTATTTTCGCGTTGGCGATTCGATCGTTAATTAGCATCGGTCGTCGCGCGCGCGCAACCCGCCGCGACGTCGAAACCGGGAATTTTTCTCGGTTCGAAGACGCGGACGAGTCTCGTCGCGTCCCGAGACCCCGCGAAATCGTGCACGGGACTGAACGTTAATCCTTAATTCGTCCTGCAACTGGAAGCCGTCCCGAAATGGATTTTCTATCGCCGCGGAAACGCGAGCATCGGAGTGACGGCCTCCGCCGCTGATCATAACATATTTACGGTAAGCCGGGTATTTTCGGAGCTTCCGGCATCGATTTTCGGATTGCGATTCGGCCGCGCAGTCCCGCCCGCTGGCGAACTATTCTCGATGCCAGAACCGTTGGCATTAATTTAGCTGTTAAATCGAACGCGGACGCCTCCCTCTCTCTCTCCCTCTCTCTCTCTCCCTGCCTCGCGAGAGACGCAAGAGCCTTTTTCCTTCCGGCGAACCGTCGAAGCGTGGCGACGCTACAAAATCCCACTAATTGCAGCCGCAAGCCGAAAAATAGCCGGGTTTCGATCGGCTAGGGGCCACGCGCTGGGAGGGAGACACCCTTCGCGGGCGAAATACGTTCGTATTTCTTCGGTTGTTACCCTTTGCCATCGACCGTCTGCGGGGCGCGTGTCCTGGGGCCAAGGACCTTCGCTCCTCGTATATCCCGTGAGTCGTTCGAAACGTCTCGTCGCATCTCGCCTGGTCTCGTCTCGTCTCCGTCTCGTCTCGTCTCCGTCTCGTCTCGTCTCCGTCTCGACGCCACAGGACACGCCGGAAAAACTGTCTCTCGCATCGTTTTGAAATTTATACGACCGCCCCGACGGAATATTTTATTTCCCTCAGGTGATGCTCTCCTCGAAGCAAGCGGCGCGCGAAGGACGCCGCGGCCGGGGGTCTCGTTCCTTTTCCCAGGTGAAATTAATAAAAGAGTCTTCGCTCGGAGGGTTAAACGAGGCGTAACGGGTCCTCGGACAAAGGTGAGAGGGTGACTTCGAGGCGGACCCGAAAACCCGGAGAAATAGAAAGCGGGGTGACGGACGGGGAAAGAAAAAGGGGGAGAGACAGAGTCGGCATCTAATTAAACAAGATATCAGAAAAACGCGAGCAAACCGCCGACGCCGCCACGTTTGTTCAACCACCTGTTTCAACCCTTCTCAATTCCCATCCGCACTCGACGACGAAACCACCCTCTCCTCTCTCTCTCTCTCTCTCTCTCCAGCCGGTCTCTTTTTTTCCTCCCGTCTACCGCCGAGAGAGAGAGAGCCTATCCACCCAGAAATCAAATAGTTTCCAGACATCCGACAGGATTTCGCTTCTGCGTCCTGTCGCTCCTCCCACGCGGAAATCGATTCCTCGCGCCAATTTACGCAACAGCGCGGGCGACGGCAGCCTGCAGCCGCAGCCGCAGCCGCAGCGAGAATCGTCGCGAGCCGAGTTTAACGCACCGTCCTCGGGACTATAACGCTATATCAATTAGCTCATTAGCCCCGGGGTTACGCCAGAGATTCTGTTATGTCGTTAAGAATAACGATAGGATAATTAGAACTTAGAGGGCAGCCGCCGCAATTAGCCGACTTCAATTATAATGCGTCCGTCGGTGTGTACGCGCAGCCCTGGCGAAGACGCGCGCGAAATATCCGATGGAGAAATAATTCGAGCGCACCGCGATACGAGCTCGCCCCCTTCCTTGTCGCGACGTCTTGACAAATTAATCCGGTCAACTCTATCGGGGGGGAAGGGTTGCATCGGGTGAAATGGAAAGACGAGAGAGAGAGAGAGAGAGAGAGAGAGCCGGCAATCAACTGGGCCCGCGGCCGATCCGGCTTAGGGTCAGGTGTACGGCGACGTCCTCGCGGCCTAATCCAATTCATGAAATGCACTTTGCCGCGGTGCACGTGCACAACGAGGGTCTTACGTAAACGCATGCTCTGCGACTTAGCGTCGTCGCGGACGACCGCCGCGCCGGCCGACGGGATATGTAGGTACAGCTGGAAACCAATTCAGACGCAATAGCGTGACTTATTGCCGCTGCCGTTTCGAGACGAGCGTCGCGCACAGCCCCGCGTGATTGTCTTTCTCGACTTTGTTCCCCGTCCCGTTCTGTCGCGAGCAGACGACCCGACGACGTAACGAACAACAATTTTCCGCGGCAGCGGAACAATTAACGGCACGCCGAGCCGCGTTTTCCAACGGACGCCGACGCGGACGGAGCGGACATTGCGAACACGATTTTCCCGGAAACTTTTAATCCCCCGAGTTGGTCCGCGGGGCTCTCGATGATCGCGCGGGTCCTACTGGAAACTTTCATCATGCATATTCCTGGACACGACCGCGTTATTTTCCGAACGCGTTTTACACGTCGCCGCCGTGGATCCGGCGATCTTCCGTCGGGCCAGGAATTCCTTCTCGCATAAATCGGAGCTTTCCGTTTCGCCGACGGCCGCAACAGTTCGACGGTTTTATTCCGACGTCCTTGTCGATCAACGTTCCCGTCCGGATTACCGGGCACAGCAAAGAGCAACGCGGCTGTCGATGGAAGCCGCCGCTCGATTTACAAGCGCCGCCCGCGGAAAGCTCTCTCCCCGCAGGGTAATGGATTTCCCTCTCTCTCTCTCTCTCTTGCTCTTTGGCTGTCTCTCGAACGAGCCTTCGTCCCGCTGGAACGTCTACGTCAGACCGCTAAGAAAACACCAAAGTCCCCGAGACGGAAGCGGCGGTATCCGCGCGGAGACTCGCGGGCTTTCCTCGCGCTCGTGGATTCCGGTCCGGACACCTACCACGGAATAACTGGCGCGTTCAACGCCGGACGGCCTCGCGCCGAATCCCCCGGATCTCTCCAGAAATCACGAGTATCTCGGACGGCACGCGGAAAAGGAACTCGCGATTCGAAGAATGACTTCACGGCTGCGAGTCAATCCGCGCGGCTCGCATGCCGCGCTATTAACCCTGGCGATGCCGAACCCGGCCACGGTCATCCTGCGACCACTCGTTCTAGAAAGCCGCGCGTAATCACCCTTCGCAGGATCAATCCGATCCCTATATGGGTCGATCTTCAAGGATCGCGACAGACATCGGAAACCGCGATGGGACGGCACCGAAAATGGGCCGAGCTCGTTCCGCGCGTTTCACCGCGCCGCGTCGGTGCAGTTCGCCGGTTCGCCGGTTCGCGGCGAAATATTTCGACCGGCCTCGGACGAGGTGTTACAACATTCAGATTCCACCGAAGAATCTCCAGGAAAGTGGAACGCGTTAGAAAGCAATGCGGAACAAAATGTTTTAAGGCGCCTACACACGGGCTCACGAATTCTTTGAAACGTCGACGACGAGCTCTCGTTGCCGCAGCCTGCTTTCCAACCGTCTCTCATCTCTCTCTCTCATCCTCTCTCTCTCTTTTCCTCTGTCTCCTGTTTTTTCTCTGTTGGGGCAAAAGTGGAGCGTGTTTCAGCCGCGCGAGCGAATTTTCCCGTAAAAAAATCACTGGAGCGACCGTCGTTTTGTTCTGGCTGCTTTGCCACCGGCTCCCGCGCGCGAAATTGCCGCGGCTTGCGGGGAAACAAAAACTTGGACGTAAACTTTACGGAATTACGATCCTCGAGACCGTATAGAGAAGGGCGACCGAAAATGGACATCGAGCAACTGGCGCGCGATATTTAACCCGTTAACCGGGGAAACCGATCGACGGGAACCCGCGAGCTATTTTCTCAACGCTCTTTGCACACCACTTTGTTAACACTTATAGCAACTACATTCACTCGAGATATTGCAAGGCTGCCATTATTATAATCGTTATTGCGATGTTGAGTGTTTATAGAAAAATTGAAGTGGCATCTGGTTTGCATATGGCAAATAAATGAAACGAGACGAAGTTAAATGTACGGCGTCTGTGAGGCAACCGTTTACGGACCGGAGGAATTCGCCTAGAAGCGTCGCAGGCGATTACGATAATGCGGTCGCTGGCTTCGAAACCGTAAAGGCAAGGAAGATAAGAAACCGGTAGCGAGATCGTAATCCGGCCGGGTTAATTGCGAGAGGCGGATAAATGTTCGATGGCTGGATTGATAACGATAATGACGGGCCGATGACTGTGGCTTTGACGCGGTCAACGGATCGCCGCGTTTCCGGGCTCGTTCGCTCGGGAAAGTAGTTCTCCGCGGATCGATCGGGAATAGAGATCAACGAACCGAGGAAACACACGGAAAAAGAAAAGAGGACAATCGAGGGAGAGAGAGAGAGAGAGAGAATGTCTCGATGGGTTCCCGAGGAATAATGAAGTGATCGAAATTGGTGGAAGCGGACGTTGCAGACGGCGACGCCGACGCCGCGTGGGTGTCCAGCGCCGCGCGTCCTCTGCCCCGACAATTAAATTCCGTTCGACGACCGTGATCGATCGCGGGCAGAAATTTTGTTGCCGGGTATAATTGCTGACAGGGGTCGGTCGATGTCCGGAGCTGACTGCGTTTTAATTGGCGATTCCGGACAGGCCCGGTGTGTGTGCCTGCGGCCGTCATCCGCGTCGATCGCTCGTCATAGTTGGCCGTCATGGAATATCCGTCAGCCGCACGCGTCGCTCGACCCTTTTGACGAGGCCGAGTCGCTACACTCTCGGCCTCGTCGCGATCGGAAGAACCGAGTTGAAAATTATCGCATCGGCCGTTCCGAATGTTTTACGAGCGAGCGGAACCGCCGGGAATCGCCGGCGGGGGTACACACGGCGCGGATCGATCTCTCGAGGATCGACGCACCTCCGGAGCGAAATTGACGGAGGAACCGCCGCGGCACTCGTAGAGACGCAATTATCGATAGCGGTATAATAAACGTTCTGGAGTGCACTCGGCCGAGCTTGCGAAACAGAATTAGTCGGAATAAATTTTCCCGAAGACGCAGCTCGAAGGCTCGATAAATTATGGACGCATTCTGATGGTTTCCAGGGGATCGGGGGGGGTGTCTGATCGGTAGATGGCCGCAACCTCCGCTTTATTCCCGAGATCCTCGACGAGGGAGCAGGACCTACCCCGACACTGAGAAGTGGGTGAGGGGAGCAAGCAAGGAATTCCATTATCCCGGAGGCCGCATCTTCCTCCGTGTTCTCTCGGCCCCCGGTTCCTTCCACGCTTCCTTCGTTTCCTTCCTGCCCGTCTTCTCTTCTTCCCTCGACTCGCGGCAGAAACGCAGCCCACTGCTCGGAATACCTCATTTCCTTTCGACCGCGTGTTTCTCACGATCCCGGCGATTCCTGCTCTACCCCGCGTGGGTCTAGCGCGTCTCCGTGTAGCCTCGGGACCCGGCCCCGCCGGTCTCGCGACCCTCAAACTCGATAAACTGCGCCCAATCCCCCGGGATCCCACAGTTCCGTCGATCTCCTCTCCCCCCGCCCCGGGAGGGTCGATAGAGTTACGAGCTTAATCCAGCGACACAGGTGCTAAATTCATCGAGACCGGGTTCCATTAACTCCTCTGTTAGCCGACAACGAGACCCGTGATCCTCGTCGCGCGAAACGGTTGTCTCGCCCCGCGAAAAAATAAAGCATCGCCGTTAATAAATCTTCCCATTTCCCCTTTGATTCCCGGCTCCGCGTCGACCGGGGATCGAGCCGTTTCCGATAGCCATGCTCGCCTTCGAGTAGTAATTGCTTTTAAACGAATTCTTCCAGAGTTGCATCCGGTCTCGAGTGTCCTCGACTCCGGATCGCGTTATCCTTTGTTCACCGGGAAGTGCGCAGAGCCTCCTCCTCCTCCGCCTCCTCCCCCTCCCCTCGATCGATAGCCTGTGTCTTCCGTACAAAAGATGGGCCGCTGAAAGGCGTGTTACCGCCGAAATGCCAATTCAGGTCAAACGCCTCTCCACGTGGTCGGGCACATTCAGGAACGACGGGGTCAGCGCGACACCTTCGAGCGACGTAGAGACCGACGTAGGCTGAATGCTCCGATTGTGAGGCGCGCGGCGGCGGCCGAACGATGCAGAAAAATTTGCTCGCCGACTGGGAAGAGCAGTCAACGACCGTCTGCACCGCCGGCGACGAACCGAACGCAAACAGGGCCGACGTTTCAAGCGGCAGCCCCTTCTCCTCCTCCTCCTCCAACCCTCCTCTCGGCCAAGCAGGAAGAAGAACGAATATCGAATGGCGAAGTCAACGTAAACATCTCGAGGAACTTCAATCGCCTCTTTGTCGGTCTTTCGTAGCCTCGGACCGTCGGTTTTCTTCTCCCACGCTCCGTCGATCTTCCCGACGCAAACTTTTGTCGAGACAACCCGGCCGGTGCTTCCTGGCGTGCCGAGCACACGGTTCTCGACGGCGTCCGCGCTCGCGCTCCGATCGTTACAACCGCTTTCGAGTGTCGAGGCAACGGTGGATCGCGGCGTCGAGGAGTTACGACCAGAAAGCAAACGGGATCTTCGAAGCGACGCGGAGTCCGACGGGAAGAGGATCGGCGACCGGCTGTCGATCGCTCGCGGTGCTCCCTTGCATTTCTGACCTGTTGCTGCTCGTGGGATAACTTTCGAGGGGCTTTCCATATTTTTCAACTTCTGTCTCAGCCGGCTCGGTGCCTGCGAAACAAATGACGCGAGCAGGCTATTAACGGAGAGAGAGAGAGAGAGAGACCTCTAACGAAGCGAGCTCGAGCCGCCGAGCGTCGGTGTAATTTTAGTCGGCCATATTTCGAACAAACGTTGACTCACCGCGGCTCCGCATTGTACTCGCGTCAGCGCGCCGAAACGAACGGATTTGTTTGATTCGCCTAGCGCGAATCAACCTGCCGTGCGAGAAGCAAGCGTGCTCGAGTGTCTCGATAATTCCGAGCACCTGACTCGAGATTGACATCAAATAACCGAGTGTTACGAACTCTCGAGACCGGATCTAAACCCGAGAAAAATACGAACCCCTGAGTGTCGAGTATACAATACTAATTATATGCAAACACTGATACTCTAATTACAACTATTCGACGCACGGAACAAGGAAGAAGATCGGGAAAGGACCTCTCCGCGGATGTACGTGTCCTACGATTTCGTCGCGTTCACCTCGGCCGAGTCACCGCGGATATACCTGTACAAGGAATCCGAAGGCCTCGCCGCAAATAGAATCGAGGTTTTTTTTTCCGGATTAGACGGAGAGCTCCATCCCGATTCTACGCGGAGAGACGCGCGCAACGCATCACCGCGGAATCGGAATTTCCTTTCACCGTAGACGAAAACCAGTTGTGCAAGCGGCCGCTTTTTTTCCTTTTCTTTTCGCCGGAATCCGGGCACGGCGATTCTTGTCGCCCCTCGCTCGCTCTTACGTAACCGGCCCCGTTATCTGCGGGCGATGGTGCCGAAACGGACAACGAGCGAAATTGATAAGGCTCGGACAGGTGAACGGACCCCGCGTCGGAACTGTTGCGCGACCGACGCGAAACCCGTCCCCTCGTGTAGAAATGTTCGTTTAATTATATCCAACTTATTTATATATATATATATATACGGATGAAAATCTATTTTTTATAATACAGAGCTGATATTAATAGAATGCGGAATTGGTTACGAGTATGCTTAATTGTCGCTATTCTCGTTAACAATTTCTAGTGTCCTGTATTAATCGAATTTCGCAACGGTCGGACTATGAATAACGAGTTCGCCGATATTCGTTGGCCGAAAGGTTGGGACCGGCGAACGCGCGATTATGGTTGTTAAAAACCGGTGGCTACGGTGTCCAATGAATTTTCCATGGAGCCGCGGGAACGTGTGGTGGGGGATCGACTCGAGTTTCTGGCGCGTAAAAAAAGAAAAAAAGGAACCTGTTCCGCGGAGACAGGAAAACTGGATCCCCGTGACACGCGGAGTAGCGTTTCCTGCCTCTGAAACCGAGAAACACGTTCTCCTGACCTGTCACGGCTGCCTTCCCGAGAAAGCGGCGTGAACTAGCAGAATCGCGGTCCCGTGCCCGACCACGCGTCATTAAAACAATTTGCCGGACAATCGTTTAGCCGTTCAGCTCTGCGCGGAGAGCGCGCCGGGATGCCGGGGATTCCGGGATTGCGCGCGGATGAACGACCGGCGGTAAGCGCTAATATCTCTATCCGTTCGAGTCCCGAGCGCCGCGTTAATCGACTAAAACTTCTTACCGGCGGCTCAACCGCGAAGACGTTCGCTTCCTGGCGTCTTTACCCAATTAATCCGTCGTCCTAATGAAGTTTCATCGGCTCGAGATTAGCGCCGCGTCGGCCGATAGTTTGTGTACCGAAATACATGCCACTCCACCCTTGCCGTTCCCTCCAATCTCGACTACGTTGAATGCTCGAGTGCATTCACGTACCGGGTGGGCCCGAAGTAAGATCTGATCGAGCTATCCGGGGCTTTACAGAAATTAATTGCGATTCTCGTCGCTGCGACTATCGCTAGGAATAATTAAGAGAACGGAGCGCGCCGTTCGACTGCTAGAAGCGAACCTATTCTCCGAGACCTTACCGATCGAAGATCTTCGCGGGGTGCATGCGGCCGCGAGGTAAATTAACCAGGAATCGCAGAAGCTGGTCGTGTAACGCTGTTAAACGCGACTCGACCTTATCACCTGCGCGCCGTTCAAGAACACGGGGAACGCGAGCCAGAGTACATAGGTGCAGCGGCGCAAGTCGAGAGGGTGCACGCATGTAAATGGACGCGCACAGGGTTGCAGACTGCAGGTACAATCCCGGTCAAAACTGCTGGACGAGGGCGGGCGACGCGCGTTAATTTATAAAGACTCCTGACGAAACCGATTTGCGGCAAATGCCGGCAGGAAGAATCGATGTCGCCGCTCGCGTAGCAGACGCGAATTTATCTTTAGGAACGGTGATGGTCCTCTCTCGTTAATCTCAAAACCGGGGCCTCGTACTTTTGAGCGGCAGTGTACGCGCGCGCACACGAAGGATGGCAGAGCACGGGGCTATTACTCGCTTTACGAGAGGGCAACACGCTGCCGAGGTTTACGGTCGAACGAAACCCGCCGAACGCAGTGCCACGATTAATTCCCGCACGCCCTGTTCCAATCCGAAAGTTTCACGGAAAATACGACGGCAAAAGAACGCGATACCTTCCCCCTCCCCCAACCGTTCCCAAAGTTATCGGCGAACACCGGACGCGCAGCCCCCGCTAACGTTGAAACACGGTGAAAACCGCAACGAACGAGGACATCGTTGAATTCGTCTCGATAAAATCGTGTATCGCCGATTAGATATCATCGATGACCCTCGATGTCTGATCGTAACACGAGGCCTAATTAGTCGGGTGTTCGAATCTCACCGCGTCGACGGAGAGAGAGACGAGCCGTGTTTCTACACGCGTAAACAGTTTTAGGGCTTCGACGAGGGAGAGAAGGCAGCCGTCGTCGGGCCGGGTCAAAGGCTGTAGCAAGCTTTATCGCGCAGGTAGAATAATGGGTCTGCCATTATTCAGCGATTACAGGTAGCTTCGGTTTGGCGTCGGTGCCAATTTTTCACCGGCGCGATGTCCACGAGTGCGTAGCCGAAAGGGCGGTCTTTTCTTCCGCGCGGCGCATATTTTATCGGAAATAAAATGGACGTCGGCCAAGCACGAGTACGTGCGCACACAGGCGACTCTCTCGCTCTCTCTCTCTCTCTCTCGAAACCCGTGCAAACCGCGGCCGCCGGTCGAGGGTAGGTCTCTTTACGACAGCGGTCACGACAACGATTTAGATTCGCGAGACCGAGCTGCAGTCGGATTGCGATAAATTTCAATTTTATGACGTGCCGTTGCGTTTTCGTCGGCGGACGCGAGCGCGGAATAGAAATGCATCGTGGTATCGTCGCGCACGGCCCGACGCGGGGATCAGGAATCCCTCGATCGTCGTTGGATCGCGATCGACGCGTTTATTATTTTTCCTCGAAGGCGGGACACGGATCGTCGACCCGCGTTCTCCGCGGAAAGGAGCGACGCCGGGATTTTAATTTACCAGGAAGCGGAGAGATTACACCTGGAAAGTCGGCACAATGGCGCATTGTACGCGTACACGAGCCTCGGCTTTAATCACGGATGCACCCGGCATTGTCAATTTCCATAGTTCAATTCCCTCCTCTGCGTTTGGTCGACCGGTCGCTCGCTCCGTCGCCCACGGGTTTCGACCGAAACCCTATGGACTTGGGCTCCGTTGTGCCCGATGCCGGCGCATCTAATACGCGTTTGTCCCCGTCCACTTTGTACACGCCGGCTTGCGCTATGGCTCGCGCGAGTCGCGAGAAACGGATAAGCGCAGCCGCATCGAGGCCACGATCAAACAATGTCTATTGTGCCACGTAAGCGATACCGACGACGAGGCTATCTCGCCGACGCAGATATCTCCATTATAGAAATGAATTTCCGCGGGTATTCGCGTGACGAACAGCCCCCCCCCCCCCCCTCCCCCATTTTGCCTATCCTTGACACCCGCTAATCAGCGTTCGTTAAACCACATAAACCAGATCAAAGGTAAACCCACAGGTTCCCGTCGCTCGGGTTCACAACCGGACCGATATAGCAAAGATACTCAAACTAACGAATCTACTTCGCCCAGTTCTCGATCGGTTTCGATTTCCGAAAGTTTCTTCCTATTTACGACCTAGCGGAGACTGCATTTTACTAACATCCGAGCAAATCCGATTTCTTTACTGCATACGCGTGGAATCGCATCTCGAATATACGGTCAAGTTTTGGTCTTTTGACCAAAGGAGTTCAATACGCGTTTTACAAGCTGGAACAAGAACCGAGTTTGTAGCGCCATAACTACACTCTCGTCTTAACTGACATAAAACTGTTTCCTCTTGAATCCAGAAGATCAATTGCCACTTTGGATTTGTTTGCGTCCTCAACTGTTCCATTCAAGCATGATGTAATAAAATACTTCTAACGGCAGCTTTTCTAACTAACGAGCGGCATTTACCATGGTCAAATTCATAAGTTCTTTGCACGTTAATGAATCACTCTTGCAGAACAATAAATAAATATATAAATATATAAATAAATAAATGAATGAATAAATAAATAAATAAATGAATGAATAAATAAATAAATGAGCGTCTCCGATATCCATACGGATCCAAAGTCTAGATCAGCGAAGGGTTAATGTCACCTACTTTCGACCCACGCAGTCGATCGCCTATCAAAGGCAACGAAACGAAAAACTACTCGAAACTTTGTCGATCCGGCCGCCTACACGTAATAACGGTAGAGAGTATAGAGTATAGAGAGTATAGCGCGTGAAGAACCAGCCGTGCAGGTACCGGCGTGGAGAGGCCTGTATCGCGAGCACCTCCAGAAATTCTCGCGTCGATAAACCTCGCGGGTAACAACCGGCGGCGATAACCGTACACGTACGCGGTTGTTCTGTACGTTTGTTTATGCGCGTCTCCGCTACTCGAGGTGCGAGCCTAGGCTTTCCGAGCGCCGATAAGAATAACGACGCCGATAACGCGCAGGCCCTCGGCACATAGAAGCTATCGTTCCCCGACGCAACGGTTTTACCAGTTTTCATAATTTCGAGACCGCGGGGTCGTTGCTCGAAAACGAGCCATCTCCCGCGCGAAACTTTCCGACCGTTTCGCATCGCGTTCTCGCTCTGCCAAATTTCATAATCCGGGAGCGCTCCGACGACTTGTCGTTTAGACGGAAAGTTTCACTTTCGCCGCGCGAAAAGTTTGCTAGAGGATAACGGGCGAGCCGCCGGAAAAATGCGGCGCGACGACGACCGCCTCGTGCCGCTTCGATGCCAAGAGCTCGAAAGTTTCGAGGACCGCGAAAATCGAGCCATCGGCGACGTCCGAAGGGACGAGGGCCGAATCGGGAAAGTCGTAAAGAACGGGACAAGGTCCGACGCGGGCGAAAGAAGCCGTACGATCGTCGACACACGAGTGGGTGCCCGGCGAAGGGAGCACGACGCCGGAATCCCGTCCGGGACACTCGTATACATTCCGTTCTCGATCGATATGACTGGGTAGCAGGTGCCATTGTTCCTAAAGGCTACCGCTTTTACTCCTTTTTTGAGCTTCTCCCGCAGCGCAGGTGCGCCCTGCATCGTGCAAACGTGCATCCTTCGTTTCGCGTTTCGTTTGAACCTGACCGCGAACGCTTTACGGTTTACGAGTGCCGCCGGTACTCGGAGAAGCGTCGACAACAGGGGAGAACGTATCGCAAATGAAACTCAGATTCGTTTCTAGGTTCTCCGAGGGAAACAACGCCGCGGAGCGGACGCGTAGCGCACGTGTGTGCCGAAGAATGAAGAATCCTTGTGTCGCAAAACAACCGATTCCCACGATCCAGTCACGAGAAAGGCTTAATTTATGAATGCCTCGTTAACGATCCGCTATGCCACTATGCCCTGTTGTCCCCGACGGAGAAGACCGACAATAATGGCTGACGACATTTCGATTCTCGGAGTGGGAGAAGGAGGAGGAGGAGGAGGAGGGACACGACTGCATCGAGCGACGCGGTGTATATCTTTTCCTGGCCAAACACTATAAATACTAAATACGGAGGAAGGAGGAAGCGGACGGCGCACTATCGACTCCTTGAAAAGCACACCTCAATGGGCTCGGGCCGTCGCACGATCAGAAAAATCGCGAGCCACGCGTACGATTACAGGATACATTTTCCCGTGTCGCATCACACGATACCACACCGCGCCGCGCCGTATCGAACGAAATCCGATCGGATCGCGGCGTATTAATTACCGGCCAGTGCTCTTTTTGCTCCCGGGGAGAAGTCAACGGGCAGAAATAGACGCGAACGAGATAAAAGGTAGCGGACGTGTGCAACGTGCGTCACCGCGGTCGGCGATAAGCTCGTCGGATAATCTCGAGGGCCGGAACAATGCGACGGAACGCGTGCGATACCGATACCGATGCCGATGCCTGTGCCGACGTTGATGCGCTTCCCCGATGAAATGCTAACGCTCCTTTCTACGAACTACCAGCTTTTTTTGCGATCGCGAGCTAAATGAGCAAGCGGCCAAGGTGTGTATCGTGTTACTCCGGAATCGGGTCCATTGAAGCGGTCTCGTTAGTTTTTTGTTCCCTCTCTCTCTCTCTCTCTCTCTCTATTTTTCGCTACCTCTGCCGTCTCGCTCGGTTCGCTTTGTGGTAACACGATCCTCGCGGCTCTTTATGGGATACGGTTACGCAATATCGTCGCGTGGAGCGGCTGCAGGAGCGACGCGAGGAATCGCCGATAGCGAAGCTGTGCACTCGCAGTCACGAATCCCGAGAGCTAACGCGATATAAATGTCCGTGGAAGCATGAGGGAAGCATAAACCCGAACACGTGTCTGCGCTCGCGATGCTGGAATTCGAGAGACGTTCCCTGGAAACACCTTGCGCTCAAGGTGCTCCGTTTTTATTGCGACACTTGAATGCCATTTCATATTTCAAGCAGCGGGATCTCTATCTAGTCGATTACGAGTTAATTCTGATAGCGACAGATACCGTCTCTATTTCTATCATGGAATCGTGGTTCGAGCCAGGTGATCGAACAGAGAGACAATTGACCGATAATGGATCGCGCGGTGTTTGCACAGATTGTAGGTTTTTACGAAATTACCGCGATAGGTAAAGTCAAGAATGCACATATCTCTCTCTCTCTCTCTTTTTCTCTTTCCTTGGCCGTGTGAAAATAAAGGGAAGATTGGAAGACGATCGCCGGTAACATTATCTCCTGTGTCCCGATGCGAACGAGAGATACGCGTCGTTCGTTCCGGTTTCGTTGCGTCTCTGGGTACCGTGAGTAACGATACGAGTGATCTTCGACGATGTCGCCAAAGATAGGTCACAGTAAATCAAACGAAAATAGGTACAGCGGAACTCCATTTAAGTTAGCGCTCGATTAACTGAAATTCGGCCGCAAATGTTTGCCAACTGTTATCTGCACGTGAATTCCGGTTATTTGAACGAAAAATCGGTGGTGCCGGAGAGATTTAGAGGTGGACTCCTATTGTATGAACGACCTAGTTATGCGATCCGCATGTCCCTGGGCTCGTATAAATGGAATTCCATTGTGAAATCAATCCAGAGAAAATATTGACCTGCCGTTCCCTTGGTCGGTCCTATTGCGTGTGCCCGCGAAAAAAATGCATTATTGCGAGAAGACATTGAAACACGAGCGGATATCTCAAACTGTCTGAATGCCGTAAACACGAGCGACGACCTTGGACGGCTAAGCAGGTGAAGTTAATTTGGTTTTCTTTGCCTGAAACGCAAAACGATTGCGTCAGAAATGTGTCGCGCCGGGTAACGAGCAGGAACCTGTGGACAAATAGATACAAAGACGAGCAATTAGGTGTTTCGAAAATATCTATACCAATCTCGTAACCTTGGCCAACGCTACATCAATTAACGCTGAAAAGGAACGATTATAATTCTGAGGCTATCGATGCGACGAAGTTGTTTTCGCGGGAGACTATCGAACGCAACAATTTATTCTGTAACGCCAGTGCTAATTGCCAGCTAAGAAACACGCCGAGGGATCCGAAACTCTAAAAGAAAAATAAGCCGAGGAAACGGCAGAGGTTAAAGAATCACTTGCGCCGGAATTATACAATAAACGATAAAAAAGCGATGATAAAAACAGGACGAGCCGCGCGATGGTAAACGTGGAAACGAAAGGATGAGAATGAAGAGATGCAGAAAGGAGGTGAACGGGCCGCGGAAGGGGCAGAGAGCGAGGGGTAGGGAGAGTTGATAACATGCCAGCTGTGCGCAGGAACGAGAGGTTAGGTTAGAATTGGCGTTTGGGGGTCGCGAGGTCAGCCCATGGGATCGAACGACCGTGCGAGAGATAGGAACACGGAACGGTAAAGAGGCATAGACGCGGAATGGCAGGGGGCTCGTGCACGCGAGAAAAACTGAATACTCGCCTCGTTGTAAGCCATCTTCTTGGTTATGGTCCCGGGCTCGCGGCTGCTTCCGGCACCTCCTTGCCCCACCGCTCCTGCCGAAGAGTATCGTCCCCCGTCGCTGCCGGACTAGTTGTTCCAGCAGCGGTAACGACAGCAGCTGATCTCGCCTGTCCAGATATCCCAGAGAAAACGAAGGCGCATCGAAACCGCGGCAAACGCCACTCGCGTCACGGTACACTAGCCACGAACACCCCGACGACAACGCGAACGCGATCGAGATCGAGATCGAGCGCGGGCACGGACACGAGCACGAGCACGGCCACGGGCACGAACACGAGCTCGACGACGAGGACACTCGCGACCGACCTGTCTCGCAGCCCTCCGCGACACACATACGTCACGGGAGAAACGTAGCGCGTGCACCGTTCGCGGGGGATCACCGTTGCAAACACCTTCGGGTCCGACGGTGATGGCTCGAACGATAGCTTGGCTCGATGTACCGCGATTAACGTGTCCCCCTGTCGACCGTGCCGTCGACGCGACAAAGATAATCTGGCATTCCTCAGGTGGGCACCGAGAGAGCACCTTTTCGCCGACGTTCGAAATAGACCTGCGGCCGAATCTCCGTGCACCGGCGTTATCGGGAACCACGGCAATTCCGTCCCGTTTCCAATCAACTGTCACCGGCCGACACGCGTCCACCGATCCCCACGAACCACACGATCCACCGCGGAACCGATTATCTCCCACTGTTTTTTTCACGTATTTATATACGTCGCAGAACCATCCGCAAACAGAGGAGCGCCATCTTGGTTTCTGATGTCGCGGACCGAGCCGAATCAGATGCGCGCGCACACGACACAGCTGTGAACGGGTGCCGCGGCCTCGGGGAACATGCGCGCCACCAATCCGTACATTCTTCCCGCCGTTTCTCCGCGTTTGAATCTTTTATGTACTAGCTAACGGTCAGCAGCTAACCTGCTTCGATATCAATGGCCATCCGATCTTTGTCGGAGAAGAGCTACGATGATGCTTCGGGTGACGATGGATTTCATTTCGTTACCCTTGTTCTAATTCTGACTAAAGCCTGACATCGTTCGTAACGGTAGAATTGTTTGAAATGGGCTCCTAGCGAGCCTTCCCTAAATGGTTTAACTTTTCGACGCAGCCATTATTATAGTCGATGTCATTATGTTCTAACAGACGTTCCTTACGAATAAATAAGATATTGCATCGATTGATTAAATTTCTAAATTATTTCTACGCAGTTGTGATTGGCTGGATAGCCACAGGAGATACGATTCGATAAGATTCCAACGGTCGTATTTGAGATACAGAAATATTTCATAATATCGGTTCGTAGTAATAGTGGCTTATATCTAAGGAATCAGCGGAACTTTGGGAATAAGAATAGTGCGGTTCTTACCAAAATGAATCCGTATTATCTTTAATATTTTTATGCGAACAAGGAGCGATTCCTGGTCCTCTTCGCTGCCGCCCGCCATGTTGGATAATGCAAATTTAAAGATGGCCGCCGCGACTACGGCACAAGTCAGTGGTGCAGTGTGCGCGTAGGACGTGGATTGTTCTTTATATTTGTGTTCGCGTGGTGTTCGGTTATTTTTAAGTGCGGTTACCTGTCAAGTATCGTATAGAGTCTCCGTTTCACGTGCGAGTCCTCGAAAAGAACAATAGGGCTAGTAGAAATGGGCCGTTCCAGATCCAGAACGAAATCGCCGAGCAGAAGGCGTCACAAGAGTAAACACTCGAGAAAACGCTCCAAATCGCGAGAGAAGCACTCGAACAACAAATACTCCGAGAAACCGAAAGAACGTAGTTCAAAATCGAGGTGAGACGCTTCTACTTTCCTGTCATTCGCATGCACGATTGCAAATTACTTCAATTTATCGAGTACTCCGCCATTTTGCCTCACACGCTCAGTGGGAGAACTTCTTTCCTCCTTCATATATGTTGTTGGAAGTTACGTGGGTTATCCTTTTATATATCTTAGTGCGTCGCAAGTTTCTCGTTTCCTATTATTGTATGTTGCACGGCCGTCGCTTCTTTGCGACGCGACGTGTCGCCGTCGGCATCTCCCGTATACATGCGGATACGATTCAAATGTGTTTGTTTGTTTATTTGTTTGTCCAGGAAACGGTCCCATTCTGCATCTTCCAGTTCAGGTTCCGATGCCTCGGACGATGTACATATTGTCAGTCACAAAAAACGTTCATACAGAGACAGAGATAGAAAAATGGACGAGGTAGAGAGACTAGCAGAAATGGAGCGACAAAGGTAATTGGTATAAACTTGATTTGCTGTTTCTCTGATTTACATATCAATCGAAGCTATCGTACTTACATTGAAGTACAAGAGTCTTTACATAACGCTCGGTCTCTCTTTTATTAGGTATTCGGCATGTACAATGACTGTAGCAGCGTATAATTTATGTTGTGTTTGATTTATCTGAATTTCTCTTTCTTCTATAAGTTTATTTCTTTAAACGTGTAACTCTATGAATGTTAATTTATATCATTTCTTTGCATTGGTATACGTTTTTTATTTCTAATTATGTTGTCAGGAAAAAGAAAGAATTATCGAACAAAATCTTCACTACGAGTGCTGTTGGGTAAGATGTAAAAATTATTACATGGTGGTGGTTCATTTGTATTTGATTATACACATAAATATATCACAAGCATTAACAGATAATGCTTTCAAGATCTTTTAATGTAAACGAGCTATGGTAAAGTAATTCCAGACTTAAAGATAGATTTTGTTGAGTTAATGCATACTTTGCGAGAGGAGCATGTTGGGTAAATTGTTTGACGATCGTTTGCTACCTCTGTAGCGTTAGAACAACAAAATGTTTCTATGGTTGCAGAAGGCAACGTGAAGTGGAGCAAAAAATGGTTGAGGAGGAGGCTGCCAAACGAATCGAAGAGTTAGTACAGAAGAGGGTGGAGGAAGAGCTTGAAAAGCGTAAGGAGGAAATAGAAGCAGAAGTACAAAGGAGGGTAGAAGAAGCGAAAAGGGCGATGGAGCGTCAAATGATGGAGGAAATGGAATGGAGACAAGCGAAACTTCGTGAGGAGGAGAAACGGAGAGAGGTAAGACCAATCCAGAGAAACATTGGCCAGTGTTAGCCCAAGCGCTGTTACGATCAGCAGAATACATATTTGGTGCTTTATTCGCGCATTATATCGTCGTTTGAATCCATTCGAATGGCTAGAGCGCAATCTAACGTGTAGATAATTGAAAAATTCGTGAATTTTGCGATAAACCTAGCAGCTTATCCGGTAAGGTGCACATTAGTTCAAATATTTTCTACGACTATTTTATTTAGGACGCTTTACAATCCTATCTACCAATGGTTAATAATCGTGGAATTGAAATTGGGCATTCGAGACGATTGTCTAAAGGTTATTAGTCGAATCGCAATGTGATATAAATTATTAACGAACAACGCGTAGCGCTACGTTGATTCTCCATCTCGCGATCACAGCGTTTGGGCTTGAAGCATTGTGGTTGTAAATTGTTGAGAGAGGAAGTATCGTTTTTGAAAAAGCCACATTGCTTCGACTTCCCGGCATCCACTGAGGTCGCGTTGTTGGGAAGATTATACAACACTATCTCGTATGAGAAAAATTTTGCTATTATAGGCGCATGTATCGGTTATTTATCAACAGAATATTGTATTTGTACCATGTATATATTTATATATTTGTACAACATTAATACCTTTCATCACACAATATTTTTCTCAATTGCCAGTCGCACTTGGAATTGGAAAAATCGCGTTCGAACGCGACGATCCATCCGGCGCGTTCTTGCTCGCCGATTTTTGCAATCACGGTGCTCTGTCAATCCAGCAGACCTAATTACTTATCAGTCTAGTTTATATTCGCGCGATGTGAATGTCCATATAGATCGTATCGTACAAGTCTTTCGAGGAGTAGAGAAGAAACGATAAAACACATCCAGCCAATTAAAGTTAGCGATCCCGAACATTGTAATTTACCGAGAAAAGATATACCATAGTATACATACGCATTACAGAATACGATTAACCAGCGTAAGCTTGAAATAAAGTTATTTTTCTACGAAACTATAGGGCAGTGCTACTTTTTCCCTGAATAGCTTTTGCTACTGGTCAGAATAAAGATTTTTCTTTTTTACGCGGCGATCTCGATTTTCTTTGTTGCGCGATCACTCTCAACAATACGTAAACACTGTCTATTTTTTAAATAGATTTTTTTTGTTTCTAATATATATATATATGTATACACACATACATTCACACACGAACGTTCTGTTCTGTTTTGCTGTTTTGTAACTCGCTTTTTACCTCGATAGCTGGGACGGAAAATTCGCACTACATATTAAGAATGGGTCCTGTTATTTGATCTAATTGGCACCTACTCGAATCGTAATATTCGATAAGCGTTCTCTATCCGGAGTTCAATCTTTGTGATTTTTTTTTTCTAATACATATTATATACAGGGTTTTCCTTGAAATGCGACTATAGGAGTGTTCTTCTGCCATGTCTTTTGTGTATGAGCACAATTACATATATTTATTCTCACCCTCGGGAAATCAGCACGTGTTCCGGTCAAATGGACAGCGACCCTGATTACAAGTTGATCGTTTTCTCTACATACATATATATATATACATAGCTTTGTTCCGTGATCCTACTTGCTTCGCTCGTTCAATTTGAACACCGATGTGAACAAGTTTGGAAAATACTTATGCGTACACGTGCACATGAATGTGTATATATATATATATTTATCAAATTAGTGAAAGGGAGACGTAGACCTTAAAGGGCCGAATTAGAAAATCCCATAGCAACAAAGCACGACCTAGCAAATATATAGGTCACCTTCCTTACTGACTACCAACAGAAGATGCCGGTATTTTACTCACTGCTGAGTGATTATCGATGAAGAAGGCATCCCCTACGTGCTGGCGTGAGCTTCATTCAGGTATTATCCAATTTATATATTCATAATTCATTTTATACCAATATTATTATTATCATTCTTTGTTTATAAACGCTATGTATTTGGCGAGAACCATATTAGGGATTATTTTAGATTTGCTAATTACGTATTAGTACCTGGGACACAACGCAATTCCGTCGACAGGTCGGGGCGGATGGCACCACTCGTTCGTAACTATTTTCTTTCTTTTTTTTTCTAAATACGTTTTTATTCTATTAACTTTGGACGCATCGAGCGCGCGTCGATATTTATCGAAAGAAGAACTAGATAATCGTTTTTTCTCAACAATTCGGTTCGTTCCAGTTTCTCTTAGAAAATTTTCTTTTGTCTTTTTTTTTCTGTATGTTTCTTGTTGTACAAAGTTAAAATTTGTTCGTGCACTATACGATAAGAGTTAAAGTTTTCTCGACGCGTTGCGACGATTTAGAATATCACGACACCGTCGTGTTTGCATGCACAGTGGTGATTGAATTCAGAAATCATAATTCACGTTTTTTCACTTTTTTAAGTGGCATCCTAAGTCGTCTGGGGGAAATCAGAGAATAATCAGCATTCGCTGGGAAGAGCTGCGAGGGGCTTGGCTCGATCCGAACGGAGGAGCTGGTCTCGTACACGCATCCTCCGTTTTACGTTCTCTCGACAAGCCGTCCTAATTCATGATATATATTGCAAAAGACCCGACCTCAAAATTTCACACGTTATCCTGAAATACTTTTTTATCCTTGTGTAATTCAAGTGCAAAGAAAAAGAGAGAGAGAAAGAAAGCAAGAGCGAGAGAGAAAGAGAGCGAGAGAGAAAGAAAGGTTCTTAGGATGTATAACACTAGGCTGTTGACGTAGCGGCACTATGATTTTGGATATGAACGGTGTAACAACAGCTGGTGAGCGACACCATCATTGCTTCGTGTAAATAGATCCCATTGTCGTTGTAGGAGGAAGAGCGGAAGAAGCGTGAGGAACTAGAGAGGATCGTGGAGGAGAACAACAGAAAAATCGAGGAAGCCCAGAAGAAATTGGTAGGTGAACGCCACGCGGGGAACAACGACGATAAACGGTCGCTAACGTCCCACTGGTTTTCTCTGTCGACAGGCTGAGGAGAGATTGGCTATGGTCGAACAGCAGCGTTTAATGGAAGAGGAGAGGCAAAGAATGAGGAAAGAGCAAGAGAAACGTGTGAAAGAGGAGCAAAAAAAAATTCTCGGGAAGAACAACTCGAGGCCTAAATTGTCCTTTACGCTAAAGCCAGTTACGTGAGTCTCTGTCCTCATTTCGTGCAGTTTTACATGTGATATTTATACATCTTGTCGGTTTCTCTGGAATCGTTTCGGTTCCGTATGAACAGTTCGTCGTAAGCTGCCTCAAACCTCCGTACAATGATACGTACAGATAATTCTGCAGCGACAAGATCCAAAGCTCACCCGAATGTATTTGCGATGCTCGTCGAAACCCGGCGGTGTTCGCGAGTTCGCTTACCCGCTCCCGATCGCCGTGGTCGTGGACCGTGCAAACGATTCGTATGCTCGCCGGATTTCGACTCCCGATACAGATGGGATCATTCACAGTTTTCTCGACGCCACGCCGATGTCGCGACAGACGAGTCTCGCGCGGAAATATCATAGAATTGTACAGAGGAGAGTAGTAGCGCGGTACTCGTGTAACTATCCTAATCGCATCTTGTACATTTTCGTTTCTTCTATCTTTTATTTCCCCCTCCCGAAACCGCCCCCCCCCCCTTCGACTCTAACGCACGCTACTAACACGAGACGCCCATTCGGCTCGATCTGTCCGATAGAAGCGTGGCGAACAGCCTAGTAAGGTTGCAGTTTCTACACATGCAATATACGCCAGGTTCAATGTAAATTACATTAACACCGAACCGGACGAATAACGATTTTATTTACAGTTAGACACTTTTACGATACGCGAAACACGACTATCGTATTAAGTACGGCCGGCGCGCGTGTCGAGTCTTCGACGAGACGCGAGCAATCTGTTAACTTTCTCCTCGGGACGGTCGATATTTATCTACACGACCAACATAGATTTTGTAACGAATTACGTACGCATGGACGAATTTTCTACGATTACCGTGATTCTGTAAAACACGTAACCGCCGCGCGAACCTGATTCCGAAGCAATACAAAATATAGCAGGAGAGTGTGGTGAGCGAGAGAGAGAGAGAGAAAGAAACAGAGCTAGTGTCGTTTTAGTAAGTTGTGCTTTAAAATAAAAAAATAAAGAGAAACGATTCGTCGAACGGACAGTGCGCGTCTTCTGAGATCCTTCGGGAACGAGGGAGAGAGAGTGTTCTTTTTTCTAATCAAAATTAAAAGAGTACGACTTTGCCCCGATGATCGAGGGATGAACGGACAATTTGAATGGATCATTTTGTACGTGTTAGAACGTATGAATGGAAACCACGAGCAAGAATGTCTCTTGTACGCAATCGTGTACCTATACATAGATGTGTATTGATACAACACAAAGAAAACCATCTGTTCATATAGGATTGTATACCCGCAACAATTGTTACTTGTAAAATAAACACGTTTTTATTAAATCCATCGTGCAGAAATTATTTGGCACAGCGGTCGCGTAGACGTAGCCGGAGAGTGCCCGGCGTGCCGGAGGGTATTATTATTCATGATTTCCGCGGCGAAGACTGCGAGGGCAGCAGAGCTTTCCCACGAATTCCCAGACTCATCGCTTGCCCGAAAACATTACCGTGAAATGGACTGCGCTGCTTGTAAATGCATTCGAATTTCCCGCAGGGTGCCTTCCTGTTCTTGTGACCATCTACAACCACTTTAAACACGCGTCATCACCTTGCCACGCTAATTCCGGTCCTCGCCCAATCCCAATGGAAATAGAGAACGGCGCGCGCCGCTCGTTACCTTTCATCGTGTCCTCGATCACTTCCGGGTAGAGTTTCCCGGTAACGGAGCTGCTCGGCGGATGCAGCCTCGGATTCGTATTGATCTCGATTAACCAGACCGACAGGTCATCCATTATCAAGAAATCGGCGCCGTATAATTGGAAACTGTTCCGACGATTCACCATGTTTTCTTGAGATGCCAGAAGTGCCCCTATTAAATTCTGCTTTATGCCCGGCTTGATCAGCTTCTCCCAGGCGTACTCGCGGCCCGTCGCTCTGGAGGGGGGATGCACGTGGATACAATAACGACCGGATCGGGGGCATTCTCTTCCGACGGAATCAAATTAAATGGCACACTTTAAGTATTCCTTGAACCTCTGTAGATTCCAGTGAAGCTCGCCGGGTATCTGCGCGTTCGGCTTCACCGTTTTCCTATACTTGAGCTGCACCGTAGTGTTGCACAGGTGGATCGATTCGTGGAAGTTCTCGAGGGTGAAGTCCTTCGATGCGAACCGTAGCAGAATATCCCTTCGGAGCGAACGATTTCGATGAGAAGACGCGCAAGACAAAAGCCGGACAAGGGCCCGGGGTAAAAGGAACAAGCTAAGAGAATCGATACTTGTACATCCAGACGACCAACGGTTGCGTGCTCGTGATCAGAAACCATTGTCTGACGTCGACTTTCGTTTTGTGGACGAGCAGAGGTCGTTCTAAAAATAAAATGCCACTCGAGCGAAATTGTCGAAAACCGTGCGGCCGCGATGCTGCAAAACCGTTTCACCTATGTACTTCTGCACGACGTACTGCATGTACTCCTTCGCGGCGTGGTTCACCTTGTTCAGGATGTCGGCCAGCGAGTTCTTCAGCACTATGCCCCTGCCCAAACTCTTGTCGCCCGGCTTCAAGATCCACACGTTCCTCATCCCGTCGATACGACTCTGTGGCCGACACTGTATCATGCGTTTCAAAGTGTTCGCCGTGTACGAGACGAGCTTCTGCAATACAAACGCATTTCACGGGCGACGCGATAATAGGATGATCGAGGGGCCGAACGCGAGATCGCCGTGGTTTACCTCGATGTCGAGCTCGTCGCTTTTCTCCAGGATCTCGCGTTTGTGCAAAAAGCGTTCGTACCAAGTCAGGAACTGGCTCCAATCGGTCGGCGACACGCTCGCATCCTTGTGCTCGTCTATGTCCTCGTGCGCGCACACGCTATAGTTCGTTCAACCAGCGATAAAAAAAGGAATAAAGATAAAAACAGGAACAATAACAACCTTATGTATTCCCTGCAACGCTCCAAAGCGAACAATATGGCGGACATGGGCACGGTGCCGGTCGCGGACCAAGTGGCGTTCGATCCGGCCACGCTGGCTAAAAACAGAAACCACTTGAGGATACCCATGCAAGCAGTGATCTGGAAGTCCTGCACGAACTCCTCGATCTGCGCAGCCTGTGCAAATGCAATGCTATCATAGTTTCGTCGACGTTCTAGCCGAAGAAAGTCCGATAAGCAATTTAGACGGACTTGGTAGACGTTGTAGCATCGTGGGAACTGGATAGTCGACACGCCAACCTCGTAGTACCAGCAAACGTTCTCCAAGTTGTTGCACATGTCCACCTGAAAGGGGGACGATCAGAAAGACTGCGGCGAATCCAGAATCAAAAGACAAGTAGCGTAAGTAACCTTCGACGTGAAGTAGCAGCCGGCGAATTTATTCACTATGGTTTTCTCGTCCATTCTCGTAGTAACCCTTTTGTTCGTGTACCACATTAAATCCGCAGGACAGCGTAGCAGTTTCTCGATCGTCTCCAAGCCGGCTGAAAACGAACACGTTGTAGCAGTTTTGGCAACGATTGGATCATTTCTGGGAACCTGCAGACATTTCCGGCGTCATCGAGATCATTTTGCGGATGTATCTCTTCTCGATCCAGCCGCGTTTGCCCAGAGGCTTTCTCAGGACCGGAAACGAGCCGAAGATCACGAAGACCTTGTGCTCGTTCACCGCCTTCGTCAGCATCGTCAGAATGAAGCTGATCTTCGCTTGGTCGCTGGTCAGAAGCTTCAAGTAGTCCTTCAACACGATCCGGCCGTGCTCGTATTTTTCCTCCTTGTCGTCCCTATCGTCTAAGAGATCGTTCAGATCCTCGCGGTTGCAAAGGATCTCGGCGTTCGTGGTTCTGACCGGTTCCGCCTTTGAAATTGCCCGGCGATCCATGCTCGAGTCGGTTACACGCAGAAGCAACTGCGACTTCTCCTCGGTTTCTTGCGTGGAACTTGGATATATCTGACGGGAAAACGCAAACTACGGGGAGACACGTTCGGACAAAGGAATCATTTCTCTCGTACCTGCCAACCTTGACAGTGTTCTTTAATCGTGCAATGGTCGGAGGTTAACATGATCTGCCATTTTCGCGTGCTAATTGTTTTCTTGCGGTCTCGATTCTCAGTTTCGTAGCCTTCGTTCCGGAGTTCTGTAATTTTGTCGGGGACGAGCACAATTCCATGGTTAGGATCGATCGCTTTCTCGCGGTCCCTATTTTCCAAAAAATTCGTAGAGTTTCCCCGGTGTAACATAGTGCATTTTCGTGGTCGGCGACGAATCCGCGTGTTTTATCATGTTTTATTCATTTCAGTCTGTCTTCGCGTGCAAATTTTGCCGTATGTGGTTCTCCTCGAAAAGTGACACCGTCGATGCAAATGTTCCGCGAATCGATGTATCGTGCCTCGATACTGTTATACGTTCACGGTACAAAGCGTTCACGATAATGAAGCTAGGTCATGCGTCTGTCCTCGTCGGGGAAACCTTGATCCCTCCATTTCCAGCAGGTCCTGTATTTCGTCACCGCTTTCCGCATCGACTCGTCCAGATCTCTCTCCAGCTTCGGATTTTTAAAGAACGGCTTCTGTATCGGCGCCTCTTCCGTCTCGTTTGAGATTTCCACGAGCCGTTTGACTTTCTCTCTGTCCAATATCTCGTCCACGAGATTGGTCTTCGCCGCTTTGTTGCTCGGCTCGATGCACGGTTTAGACTCCGTGTTCATCTTCGTCTCGTTCAACGTGCTAATCACTTCCTCGATCGACTTCAGGAACCGTCTGTTCCTGTTGATCCGATCTCCGATCATACCTTCGCTGTTCCTCGTCGCGTCGCCGGCAGGATGAGGGAATTTCTCTAAAGCGAAACCTTATCTTTATTACAAATAAATATGTTCATCCCTCGCGTTTTACCTGGAAGAATACGCGCGATATTGGGACACCGCCAAGCATGCGCGTCGACAGGATCAGCGTTCGTTCTTCCACAGCAGTTTTTACTCTGAGGGCAATGCTTCCTCAAACACGCGTCCCTTTTCATTATCCTCGGCAACTTTGCGGGCACGCTTCCGATCCCTTCCCGCATCCATCGTTTCCTCGGCACGGGATCAACACAGACCGGTGCACAAAATCGTACCCGGGGCGCATCGTTTAATTTAGGATCGTCTACAACCCTTGCGGATTCTTTTTGGTCCGTTGCGCGGTCTTTGGGGAACTTGTGCCGCGATTGTCCGGAGATGTCGGCCACTTCCAACTCGCTCTCAGAGTCCGTGCAGGTGTCCGACGACAGCGAAGGTGCGGTCGAGCACTGTCAGGTGCCATTTATCGAATAAAGCATGGGACGGACAATTAACCTATATAGGGGGTTACCTACCTGGCGCTCAGGCTGCCGGAAAAAGGTGCATTGGAAGTTGTCCTCGACGATGGCAGCGCGATCATGTGTCGTACCTGCGTCTGTCGAACTGCCGGCGTAAATAGAACCTGAATATTTTGAAGAAGGGCCTGCACACTCCATTCCACGTGATCAGCAGGCTCAACAGAAACGTATAGTTTTTAATCTTCTCGCAATCTAGCATGAAAGGGGGAGGGATTTCTGGAGCACCGCGGCCTCCATTTGCCTGACTATCACTCGGAGGATTTTGCGTTTCAGTGGGAGGTTGCCATTTGACGGTGAATTTAGAACGCCTCGAACCCTAGGCCATGTGCGGAAGTCGACAGGGCTTTGTTTCGACGGTGGGTACAGGGTGTTCGCATTGACAGGGAAGCGCATGGTTCGATAATACAGTTCTTTATTGACTATGTTTAGCGGCACGATCGAAATATAGACTTCTAGAACGGATCAACAGTGGTCAGGAGCAACGGATAACGAGTGCAGATCACAACGAGTTTTTTTTTTTAACATTATTTTGTCAGCCTCATGCCGACCGCGTACATGTCTGTGATGTCGGTCAACACCATGTTCTTCCTATGGTGAACGCTCTTCTTGGGGACGACGCTGCGAGTCTTGTTCTTCCCCGTGGTTATTTCGCTCGTTCTGTTCGACGGCAGTAGAGAAGGCAGTGCCGGCACGTCCGAAGGGGTGGGAGCAAGGGTGCCGCTTTTTTTGTACTTCTTGATAGCGTCCCGCACAGCCGACTTGATGATCTAAACAGTTACAGGAGAAGTATCGCTAGGACGATGCTACCGAAAATCGTGGCAAAGATCCAACCTTGTCTTGAGTCGTTTTACTGGGCTTGTCGCTCTTCGGTGCCAGCTTCGACGACTGTTTCTGAAAAGCCATGATCTTCGAGATCAAGGTCTGCCTGGCAGGTGACCCGTCCACTTTGTTGTTCGCCGCTCCGGCGAACGCCCTCGACTTCCTCGGCGTCCGTGATGGCGCTCTTTGATTGCTGGCAGTCTTCTCGGGCATCTTCAAGTTCTGTGGGAAGCAACGACCATGAAAATGCTCGAGCAACAGTCTTCTTCATCCCTTACCTGAACCGTCCCCAACGACTTGGATTTAACGTTGGCTCTGCCACCAGTGGGAGCGCTTTTCACGGTCGACTCCTGCTTGTCGACCAACATGGCGGTCTTTGGGGATTTTGGTGCCGCGGTAGCTGGCAGTGCTTGCCTGAACTTAGGCGAGTCTACTTTGTAATAGGCATAGAACTCCTGGTCCAGCTGGATCTCCAGCTCCTCGATCAGGTCAACGATCACTGGTCCGATCTGCGTGTTCACCGTCGACTTCTTCTTCGTCAAACACGTCTGCGAACACGCACATTTCTCAGCCAGAATTTTCTCGAGATTCGTCTCGACGCGGGCACCTACCATCGGCGTCTTGGACGAGAGGCTGACTTTGGAGTCTTGACTGAAACAATTGGCCTTCTTCTCGCAAGACGTGATTCGAGTCCCTTGAAGTGATAACGCTGCGCCCAAGTACGGCTGACAACTGGGCATCCTCTGTCTGTAAGCCAGCTCGAACTCCCCCGTGTCCGCGTTTTTGTCCTCGCGGAAATCGATCACCACTGCGAAAACAACGTTTTACCCAAGAGATTTTGCAATTACATACTTTACATTTTGCATTCCCGGTGCAGAGGGCGGAATAATTCGAGCACCTTTCACGGTGTCCTCCAAGACCTGTCTGCAGAGGCGAGTGGTTACTTTGCTCGAATAGCTCATGTCCGGATGGCTGTTGATCTCGATCAGCCAGACGGAGAAGTCCTCCATGACCATAAAGTCCGCGCCGTAAAGCTCGAAGCTGTTCTTCCGGCGATCCATGGCTTCCTGGCTGGCCAGCAGAGATCCCACCAGACCCTGCTTCATCCCCGGGTATATGGTCTCGTCCCACGCCTTGTCGTGACCCTGGGACCTGCGAAAGTTTCGACGATAGCGCGAATCGGGGACTCGGGATTATTCGTATTGCATCGTACTTGAGGAAGTCCTTGAAGGTGGTCGCGTCCCACATGTTGTCCGAGGGCAACGCAGGATCCCTGTCGCCGCAATTCGTGTACTTGCACTGGATCGCGTGATTGCACAGGTGGATCGATTCGTGGAAGTTCGTCAGGCAGAATTTCTGCGAGCAGAACCGCAGATAGCTCTCCCTGTAACGAGACATCGCGGATCCTAGGTCGGCCGTGATCCCCTGGGTCATGAACGCGTCGCGTCGGAAACCGGGCGGACGCACCCGCGTAGTCCGTCTTTGTCGGAGCCGAGCATTTACGCGAACTGGGTTAGAAAGGATCAATTTGGTAGCGGGGCGAGCCTGTAACCGGTAATTGGCTGCGGGCGGCCCTGGCCACCCCGGATTCGCAGGGGCTGCTCTAAATATAGGATAAAACTCGGGCATCTTCGGGCCGCTCGGCGAACCGGCCGACCCCTCGATATAGATTCGCGATAATTATGACAAATGCGAGTTCCGCGGCAATTAAACGGCGCCGGGAGTTTGCGGGGCACGAGATCGTTACGCGGAACGGAAACTTCGGATAGCTTGCGATTTACTTGTATATCCAGAGAGTCAGGGGCTGCGCGCAGGTGACGATGAACCACTGCCTGATGTCGAACTTCGTGCTGTGAATGAGCAACGGCCGTTCTACGAGAACAGAGTGAACGGAGACCTATTAACACGGTTCGATCGGTATCTTTCGATCGGCAAGCTCTAGACCGAACCCACCGGGTACTAAAAATGACCGAATTTGTCTAGACTCTGCGCCATTTTCATTAGAATATCTGCATCAATTAAGAAATGTATTAAATTCATTCCAAGTGAATCTCGACAATTTTAAAATGAAAAATATGAAGCCGGTCATTTTGACCACTGTGGCAGGTTTATCGTTAAACTATCGATTACCAATGTACTTCTGCACGACGTAGCGAGTGTCCGTTTTGTTCGACGGGTTCATCTTCGCCATCACGTCCTCCAGTTTGTTGAGCAGGACGATACCGCGGCCCCGACTTTTGTTCCCAGGCTTCATGATCCACACGTTCATCATGCCGTCCATGTCCATTTGGGGACAGTACTTCCTCATCTTCTTCAAGATGTGCTTCGCCGCCAGGAAGAATTTCTGTTCGCATCGTTTCGAGTTAATGGGATCCCCGGCGATCGGCTAGGACCGCGCCGAGCCGCCTAGACCGCTTACTTGGAAAGGCACGCTGTTCCGAATGAACAACGACTGACCGTGGACGATCAGATAGTACCAGCTGATAAACTGGTCCCACTGATGCGCCCACACCCTCTCCGTCTCCTGATCGATGTCCTCGTGGGACTGGGCGCTGATGTAATCGCTGCACCGCTTGATCGCGAACTCCAGAGCCTTTAATGGCACCGTGCCCGTCGGCGATCGCACCGCGTTCTCGCCCTCCGCGTTGATCTTGTCCACCAGCCACTTCAGCAGGCTCAGACAGGCCGTGAACCTGCCGAAAAATCCAATGTCGTCTCTTTCGACTCGCCGACAAAAAAACCGGGGGCGTGGATCTATGTCTTTCGATCCACGGGCGTAGAAGATTGTCCATACGCGGAACGAAGAAGGAAGAACTTGGCTCACCGAAAGTCTTCGATGAACGCGTGCATCTGATCACCTTGACACAGGTTGTAGCAGCGAGGGAAGAGGGTGTTTGCCACCCCAGCCTCGTAATACCAGTGCATCTGCCTGACGTTCGAGCACAAGCCCACCTAAGGCGATCAAGTCTCTTAGGAAGCATGTATTATCCTTGCTCGGCAAGCTAACGTCACGGGGCGGCTGGGAAACGAGCTAGAACATCGTTCAGATACCTTCGAGGTGAATCCGGCCCGGCAGTATCTGTTGAAAATGGTCGTCTTGTTGTCCTGCGACGGCCATCCGGGCCACTCGGACCCAGTGTTCCACAGGAAATCGACGGTGTGGTTGCTGAGCATTCGCGAGATCAGCTGCCGTTCGCTCTGCTGGTCTTTCAAGTCGCCGATGCCGGCCAGCAGCACCACGGGACTCGAGTTCACGGTGAAGTGTTCGGCTGAAAATATCGACGTTGCGAGGAGTCAACGTTTAACGGGAAATCGTACAACGATCCGTACCAGTGGGGTTCTTCCGGAAGAATTTCTCGCACCAGCCCCTCTTCAGCAGACTTTCCCGGACCACGCGAGCCCTTCCGTAGATCATGAACGTGTGGTGAGCTGTTATGGCGTCCTTCACCATTTCCTTGATACGCATGAAGCGCTCGTGAAGCGTCGGAGGCAGCTCCGCGAGGACTTGGACGGAATCTGCGGGCAAAACGTGGAAATGAGAGCGGATGAAAGGCGAGAGAAGGAGATTCGGCTGCTACCTTCTGCTTTGGGTTCCTTCGCATCGCCGGAAGCTTTGTTCGGGTTCGTTTCCGCCTGCACGACGACGTTCTCCTCTACGGCCTCCGTCTCGTTATTCTCCGTTTTTTCCGGACCGGCCGGCTCCAGATTCGAGGTATCCTCATCGTTCGCATTCATGTAGAGTGCACTTGCAGGTATTTACGCGAGTTTCACCGCGCTGACTCACCGCACGGTTGGTCTCTAGTTTAGCTTCATCGTAACGCGCTTCGCCGGAGAGAGAATGGGCCCGAAGAGGTTGACGGCAGTTTACCCTGGATCAGCTTGTCAAATCGGAGAGGCTCGGTGAAACGTGTTCGACCGAGGACAACGCGATAGCACAGTTCCTACGACCGCGTCGATTTGAACGCATGGCGACAGAATTTCCTCCCGTACCTGTTGAGTTCTAGAACATCTCTCTTCACCATCCTCCTATCGCGGCCACCGTCTTTATCGAGCAATTACCGTGTTCCGATAGGGAACAGATCGACGACGTGGTTCTCGCGACGTCGCATGATCGGAGACAACATCCCTCCCCCCGAGCTAAGAAAAAAAACTCGCGTCCGCCTGGGAGTTACGAGAAACCGACGGAGACGGAAGCAGAACGCCGACTGAACGTCATCGAGGACAGACACTGGGTATGTGCACAGAATCTAGAATTCCGCAGGCGTGCGCCTTGAAAGCGTTTTAAAGCTCCCCAACTATTCCGGCCTGTTCGGATAAGATCGCATATAACCGCGTCCACCCCCGAGACCGCGCAATTAACGTCACATTACAAGATCCTTGAATCTTTCGGGTGACTCGACGACAAGAAACCCATCGGACTTTGGAACGCGCGCGCCGAATCGTTTTTCCGTCGCTTTCCCGTTCGCCGTCGTCGAGATCGAAAAAGAAATCATTCGGAGTTCGATCGATAGGCGCGGCGGTAGTATCTAACGCATCCGTCCATTGAAAATCTCAAATGTCACGATATTAGCCATTATGCAACCGGTTTCCAAGAAGGGCAAAAACGGCCGGCCGGGAGCGGAAGGGGTTCGGAGAGGGTTGGAGGAGCGTACCAGGCACCCCTGCGGAACTTCTCGGGCGCTGAATGCAGGCAAAGAAGGAAAAAGCGATCGCGTGGGTTGGCCTAACCGCTCCCGTTTCGCAAGCTATGACCCACTTATGCGAGCGCATCTTGTGTTCGCGTGAAGAGGCAGACCAGACGAATCGCTTCGACCTGCTATCGCTAATTATACGAGTTCGATTCGGCGCTGATAACCTCGAAGGGTCCGCCGACGTGGATATGTGGGGCGCGGTACTATTTCGGAATTCGGTCGCACCTCACGCGTATTTTCTTATCGGTCCCGGCGCGGATTGTCGCGTGTGATAAAACCAGCGTCGCGTTATCTAACGGAACGCCTTGTCCACCGAACTTGTCACTGCTATCGACCAACGATTACCGACCGCCGCGAATCCTGTAACGTGCACCGTTCTAGGCACATCTCTCACTTATCTGAATCACTTACCATTAGATACGATTTGATGTATGGTGTAGGAAATCATAGAATTCAACTGTACGACTTCATTCGGAGGATACCCGAGGACGGGTGACGCGGACAGAGGGAGTCAAAGGGTTGCTTGTGGGTGATGTGTCACTGAAATATTGAAAACGTTACGAAATACAGACAAGCTCCGAAAGAACGAACGAACCGTGGGACAAACATGTCACTGTCGATGCCAACACATGATTGAAAATAGTGAGAAGTGAAGTTGTATCGGCTGTTACACTCCAATATCTCTTCGCTGCGACAGCAATCATTTATTTGCGAGTGATGATTTGTTGAACACCGTAATGTTATATTTTCAATGAGAACTGGAATAATACCGTTTGAGAATTAATATGAGATTATGTCAAGAAATTAATGAATCCCGAATTCTTAGCTTGAACATATGGAATGAAAACCAAAGGATATAGATTGTCATTGGATTCCATTTTTAATTAAATATTTATTAAATTCAAATTACAGTAATATATAGTATCTCTGCGAAGGTGGGTGCGAAGTAGAGCGGTAAGGATAAAAAGGATCTTAAATTAGGAGACGACAAAGCTCTTATCTTGATAGATGACTGTATGTGTATAGTATCCTGTCGCATTAGAAATTTGCCGCCATCGCGGATACCACCATTTCGAATATTATGTCTGGAAGTTCCAGCAGGTGACAGTACCAAACTGTCCGAGTGTTACTCCATTTCCCGTGCTGATCGTTCCGTCTTTCGATAGAGTGCGCTACCGTAGTACGGAATTTTCATACAGTCGATAATTCAGATTTCAACACGGGCAGATCACGTGACTAACCCATGTCGGACAACACAGAACCGTTTGCTTGCGCTGTGGAGGCATTAATTCGGTGCAAAAACGTTCAGTTTTGACGCATCGCACCACGAAAGCTGACCGACGATTTCAGCCACATTTTCTACTAGCTCGAAAGGTATAAAAATCTCTCGATACTCTTCTCATACTAATTTAGAACTGAATACTATAATCCACGTGAAATGTATCGCATGTGTAACTAGCATTTGTCTCGCATTTCCTTTTAGAAGACCGGTAGTTCCTTTCCCCTAATGATTCCATGTATAACTTTGTGTGACCAAGACATATATGTACATTAATACTGTGTATTTTGGAAATTGTCACTTTGAAGTTTGACAAAGTATTTGTAGGTTATGTTTCGAAGAATCGTTGGCACATAGTCGAACAGTGATGGAATTTGCCATATGATTTAGTTCGCTGTCCCCCGAATTATCCTTTTTCCCTCAATCCTCTCCAGTGATCGTACGATACCGGGTTCGTTGATGTCGCGTAAATCGGACGGTATTCTTTTAGTATGTCTGGCCGAGACGGTGGCAAGAAAAAGCCTTTAAAGGCACCTAAAAAGGAACCGAAACAACTGGACGACGACGACGTTGCCTTCAAACAAAAGCAAAAGGAACAACAGAAAGCCCTCCAGGAGGCTGCGAAGAAAGCAAGTCAGAGAGGGCCCCTGGTTACGGGCGGCATAAAGAAATCTGGCAAGAAATGATCTATCCAAGACTGAGAAGACTTGCGTTTTTCGTGCGCGCTGTGTGTTTTACCAAGACATGATTTTTGATATTAATTAGCGTGTCAACTGCAACATCTGTCGACGGCGTTACCACGAGATATGGTAAACCACTTGTAAATAAAACGATCATGTATTAAATCACAGTAGTACATGCAATTCAATAGGCGTTCAAATTTCTTCGTTCGGTGCGAGGATCGAGAAGGGACACATAAATGATCTCGCCGACACGTTTCCTACGTTTGTACCGTAGTCGTACGAGCAGCGATGTGATAGCAATAAAATGATGTTAAAAATCTACATGAAATAGCACATATTGTGGAGATCCGAATGCGAAGTGCAATCCATCCAAGCGGCGACCGTGTATGATCGTTACAAGATTCGGGTTTTGCGATTGCTTAAGACTTGTTCTCATTTAACCGTCAAATAATAAATCCGTTACATCAATTAACCTTGACGCGAAAATACTCTGCTCGAAGATTTCGAACGAGTCTCGTCGACGCAGTCTTTCAATTCGATCGACAACGCGTTATTGCGCAACGTTATCAATAAAAAAAAAGAGGTAACGCATAGGCCCGTCAGATACGATAAATAATATGCAAATAACATGCGTTTATCGATCGCTCGGCGTGCGAATTTCTGAAACCAGCCGCAAAACATATGTCCATTGACGAAACGTGAATTACAGCTGATTGCCATATGATCGACAGGGCTGACAATCTCGCAGAAAGAAATCCCTGCACGTCGATTTCTTCCATCTTGTGGACATCGCGGACGGTCGTGTCTCCAGCCCAGCGTAGGCGTTCGAAACGATTATATCCATCGAATTCGCAACAGGTTCAGTTTCCGACATCATTAAATACTATACATGTCATTAACAAACGACCGAAAACCGTTGACAATTCGTTTAAGAGATTCTTCCCCCCTCCATAGCTTTAGACGGACAAAAGTAAACGGTATTGTCGCGTAAACAGCGAAACATTGACGAGTCTTCCAATGAAAGTCGAGCCACGCCATCGAGGAACAAGTTCTCGATGACGTGGGTGTTTAGAATCAAGAGAATCGCGTTTATCGGCTAAAGTTCGATCGTGAAGCATGTCCTACGATTCCTCGGAGGCCTTTGTGCAACATTGTAGAGGGGGAGAACAGTTAGTTCCTTTCTTGTTCGTAGGTTGGCGGCTGTGTTGGCCCGCAGAGAGCTGTCACTGGCTGGGTCAGTTGGCAACAGACCTTCGAGGTGGTCGCGAGTGCTTGTACTATCGTAGTCTCGTGCCCGTCAAACTTCTCTCGACGGGATTTCGACGCGAAAAGGACGATCGACGGAAGGGCACTCAGGCGATTCGTGACAGGGCAAGAACAATACCAGGAGTGCGTCGATAGTTTGGAGAAAAGCATGGGGCTGGTCAAGATCATTTGATCCAGGGGAACGGCTCCAGGCTCGGTGGATCGTGCTACCTCGCTTGATACTACAAATCGGTGAGTCCTTTTAACGATTTCACGGTTTCATTTAATCGGTTGACAGCTTGTTCCTGTGCGTCTGACAAAAGAGGGTCGGAGATCGGTGCGGGGCCCTTCTTCGTCTCTCTTCTCCTCTCCGTCTTTCTCCTTGTCTCCCTTTCTTCCTTTCTCCGTCTGTTGAGCAGCGTCCATGGTTTCGTACGATGGACGTGTGTAGTGTGCCGTGCGTGGAAGCGTACATATGTACACACAATTGGTCTCGTCAAAACGACGAACTGGCAATCCGAGGCGTATTTGGTTATGGAAAGTAAAGGATTCAGTGGCGTAGCGACCCGTATTCTTTTGCCTGCTGGCCCTTGGGCGAGGGCAATTGGAACCAGCTCGTGGCACGAGTAGAAAGAGTAGAAAGTCCACTTCAGAAATTGGTAACGAGCTTCGCGGAGCTCGATTGCTACGGCCCTGCCAGTCGCGGACCGTTTTTCCGGAACGGAAAGTTCTTTCAGTATGTTTTCATCTGGGAAAGGTCTCGCCTAAAGCCAGGACCCAAAGAGAGGGGCCCCGAGGAAGGCTGTCGCGTGTGTTTGCCTCACCGACACCACCGCGTTTCGCGTGCGCCCAGGGGCCCAGTGTGCCCACAAATGGTGTAGGACACCATGTTATTCACCTGCGTCGCGGTACCATATTGCGTACCGTGGGCATTTTTTCAACGTATCCACCACCCTCGGAGGGTAGCGTTTAACCGCTGCAGAGATGATCGAGCGCGATTTCCTGGCCTGACATGTGTGTGGGCCAGCACTGCGCCCGTATAAACCTATATGCCTATCGCATCGTAGGTGTATTCAGTGTTTCTGTCGCGAGAAAAGGACCGACCGAGAGAGACGGCGCTCTCGGTTTAATGCGTATATCTTGTCCCTCGCCACGCGCATATGTATACCTCGGCCCCAGAGTTTCTCTCTCTCTCTCTTTCTCTCGTTTTCTCTCTTCCGCGGATCTCGCCGAGAGAACCCTTTAAGGCCACTCTGCTCTTTAACGGGTTGCGTTATTCCAAATAATCCTCTCTCCCCGGACGAATTTAAATGTCGCGTTCTCGCAGCGGGCGTCCCCTTTCCGAAATGTTTACCTCGAATATTCCATTTTCGAATGCCCCCGGGCGTCGCGCTCGTATTTCGAATTTCCTCGCTGGGTTGTGGAATTTCTAGTCGCCCAATTTTCCGGGTTTTATTCAATTTCAAAAAGACGAGGCACTACTTCGCCTGAAATCGCGAAGAACGTTCGCCCTTCCTCCGAAGGGTTGATTTCTGCACAGCCTGTACGGTGCAGCGAAAGAGGACAAGATCGTTTATTCCAGGCCCCCAAACGCATCACTCGGAGGTGTTTCGAGTTTCGTAATGATTACTTTACGCTGTTAAATCATCGTCTGTGTACCTCGAGGCTAAGCTCGTCGCGAGCAACGCTATCCGCATAGTCTTTTTTTTCACACCCGAGCCTGCGTTCCGTGAAATTCGAACGAGCGATCTACCTTCGCTAGTCTCGAATCGATTCTCGCTTCGTTTTGTCGTAACGGGTCGAGAGAAACAATCGCCGGGACAGGCCTATGACGCATTCGACTGCACGCGAACGGCTCGCATATAGATATCATTTTTTTTTTTTGTAGCTACGATCACCCTCTTTCTACCCTTTTTCCCACTTTAGTTAGCACCGAGTCACTTTGTTAGTACGCTACAACACTTTTTTCCTTTTATTCGATGCTGGTTCGTGCGCACTATCGTTGCTCGGAATTTTGCACAGAGCAAACGAATTCGAGAAACTAATTAATTAGCAGCCTACATCTTCGGTCGCGGTCTAAATATTCGACTGCTATCGCTTTTGCGGATCTGTATGCAAATTCCCATTTTCATCGAGATAAGAGCGCAATTTGTTTCGCCGATTAAACGACTGCTTCGGGGGAAAAGCGATGCCGTCGATCTTCATTAACGTAAACGTTCGCGAATGCTACGAATGCACAGAGATTCCCAGTCTATGGCTTCGCGCAGCTTCCAGCTTATAGCTTACTCTTCGTTAGAAAATTTTCTGACCTATAATATGACCTGGCGCAATTAATGCTGCGTGCGGATTAGAGATTGAACCCTACGACGGCATCACAAATCTTTAGGAAGCCCTGAAACGATAAAGTCTGACGATATCTCTCGCGGACAATCGACTCGGTGTCACTGCTGCAATAGTATTCGCGTTTTCTTCCCAATTCTCGGGAAATGTTGCGTCAACCTCAGTGACGTATTCACGCCGCGCGTGAAACATCGGGGGGCAATTTAGCAACCCAGTGCGCGACATAAGACACAAGAGCCTGTACGTAGAACGTGCTCCCCAGGGTTATCACGCGTCGCGACGGGTTAGTTTTTTACGAATCGATAGACTCTCTCTCTCTCTCTCTCTCTCTCTCGTCTTCTCGCGTTTCCCGTCGGTCGTCGGGTTTTGGTGGTTTCCAGGCGACTACGCGCTACGAGTGCTCGTTGCGTCATACACATCGAGCACGACAGAAGACACGTGCTGACACACGCAACGCTTCTGCGTCGAGAGCACCGTGGCAATTACGAAAGAAAATATCGCGAGACCGTGTGGTGCGCGCTTGTTCGCTAAACAATCAATCGATCAATTTAGCTCCCTCGCGAGCGCGCTCTAAGCCAGCGAGCCACGAGCCTCGATCGACGATTCATTCCGCTCGCGAATCCCGGTTTCTTTAATCTGTTTCAATCTGTAGGGGACAGCGACGTGCCTGTGCGAGCTCGTTAGATCGAGTGACGCATCCGCGAGCCAATAACGATACCGAACGGAAACGGTTTTGCGTTTTCGCGTTCTTCCGGCGCTGTTCCGCGTACCTCGGTCGCCTCGCGATCGTTTTCGGCTTCGTCATCGCGCGAGCGAACGCGTCGCAGCAACCTTGTGCACCGCTTATCCGATTCACACCTACACGGAACCGATCCCTTCGCGATTCTCCTCCTCGTCACAGTCCCGGCACGACCAACCACGCGTTAGCCGAGAACTGGAACTCGCCGAGTTTTCCGTTGTCCGGCGAACCGAGCTTCTGCCGCAATTAACGGCAATCAGCTGCATCGCTTTCGCGATTCCAGCAGTCCAACGCTTGCGTCACTGCCCGTAGATAAAAACGATTCCTTGAGGCGTTGCGACGTCACCGCGAACGATACGCCCGACCGACTCGCGTCGAAAATATTGATCGTCCTTCCGTGGCGATCGATCTTTCATCGATGCCCGAGATACGATCGTATCGATGCAACATTCGCGCGATCGACGAGAAATCAAACGAGACTCGCGGTGATTGCGTGAACCTATCGGGTCGGCCAGATCGCCGTCGCCTTTATTTCGGCGAGTCGCGCGCGGGCGACCGCAGAAAGTTTCTACGGTCGCGATAAGCGTGACACCGAGCGCAAACTTTCTCGATGATAAAGCGAATAACTGCTCGGTGAAATTGATCGAAACGCTTCGGCAAAGGATTCAACGGGTGTTACGTAAACGCGATCACGCGCGCTCACGCTGCAGAGACGGTCGGTGGAATTATCGTCGATCTTTTTGAATCTCATTTGAACGGCGTCGCGAAACAACGCGGACGTTATTAGCGGTACGCAATGCGGTAACAGTGAAAACGCGGAACCCGATCGCGCACGCGACTCCGCGATTTCCATTTCCAAGGAAGTCCGGCAACCGGGGGAGATCGCCAAAAAAAAAAAACGGCACGACCGAAAAAGGCGCAGGATAAACGTCTGCCGACGCGGCTGCAAGGTGCGCGCGCGCGTGCTCGTTCGTCAAGACCGAGGACAATAGCGCGTCGGCAGGCCGCGCGTTCCGTGTTTCGAAACCGATCGCACAGGAAACGTATCGCGCTGAATTACATAAGGTAAAGCGGTGGCTCGCGCGAGCGGCCGGTGCGTTCCGCTCGAAATTTTTGCAATCGAGAGTCTCGGACTTCTTTTGAAAACCGTATCGCCGATTTTGCGAAACGAATTCATCGGCGAGAAACGCGAGTCGCTCGATTAGAAAGTCTCGTCCGATCTTTCCACAGGCGGACGGACGATCTTTTTCCGATCGACGCCCCGATCGGGAAACTCTGCAGCGTCCGTAGACGAGCCGCTGGCCCTTTAGCGACTCGAAAAAAAGTTGTCGAAACCCGTGTGCAGCCTAGCCGCGAGAGATAAGCCAAGAGAGCCGGTCGTGTAAACGAGCTGACCCACATCGCCGAAGAACCGTTCGTACGAGCAGGATGTGTACAGCGTACATGCACCGTGGCGCTGCACGGCTGTTCTCTGCTCGCTCTGAAAGCCCGTGTTGCCTGCCGTGTGTTCGGACGCGTCACAGTCTCACGACACACAGCGTAAACGGTATACATAAATTGAAAAAGCGGCTCTCGGCCGACCTTCCGCCGGCTTCCGGGGGATTTAGGCTTGATTAGCTCCGGCGTAACATATTATATACATAGAGTTTGCTCTTTCGAACGAAACGAGACGGGACGGGACGGGACGGGAACCAGGACGGGTGTATAGGCTGAACCCGTGAACTTTAGCCGATCGGAGGACGACCTCGCCTTAGCCGGGGAACCTTTGCGACGACGCTCGCGCGGCCAGTTTAGCTCCGCCGTGCAGCGGTAATGGAGCAATAACTAACGGCAGTGTCCCACGGACCCTGTCTCGCGCTTACGATCTGCAAAACTGGTACGCCGATGAATCACCGGCCTAATCGCGAAGTTTCCTCGCATGGCTCCACTTTCACGAGTGCAACTAGCACATCCTTCGCGTTTCTGCGCGAGTTGCCAGTTACGAGTTTCGAGTAGGACGCCTCCTCCGGTTCTGCTCGGGCCTCGGGTGTCGTTGCAACGGTACACCACGGTTTTTCGTGCAAGCGCTCGTAAAAATGGGGGAGCTTCGGGGGCGAGGCTGTCGCAGGAACAGCCGCCGGAGATGGCAGAGTTTCTCGCGTTCGTAGGGGGGCCCGGGTATCGTCGATGTAACTCGCGTGGAGGGAATAACGTGGCCCGTTGCAAAGTTTCGCAACTAATCGCTTCACGCTGCACCGCTGTCGTTGACAAGGCATAATACCCGCCGTTGCCTTATGTAAGCTCGATACACGCGAGATGGAGGATAGAGACGGTGTGCACGTGTTATCTGAGAGACGAGACCGTTTACCGCAGCCTTGTTCGGGGACGTTGCAGCCCGTACAACTGCATCGCAACCTCTCGGCCGTGCAGCGATACCGCACAAGCCGCGCGCGCGCGCGCGAAAACGGACGCGCGCGGTTTGATCGCGCGCGGCTCTCTTTGGTATTTATAGGAAGCGGCTGGCCAAGGTTGACTCTAGAGACCCGGTGCGCGGCGGACAGATCCGTTCCTTCCTGCTGCGATTTCGAGCGAAACGGGCTTGGCTCGAGGTTCGATTCAATTGGGAAACACACGCCGTGCGTTTATTAGGTCGCATCTGTGCGGCAACCGGCGGGCCAAATGACGTCCGCGCGAACGCATGCTCCTCGATGCGCTTCCTCTAAAAACTGCGACGCTAGACCTGCAGCTTGCTGCCGTTCGCGACCGTGTTCCAAGGAATTCGTAGAAACGTCGGAGGAAGCGGAACGCAGATATTAGCAGAATGCGAGCTTATCTCTCGATTATTACTAGAACGCGGCGCGTCCCGTTAACCATCGGACTCCGGTTGGCTTTCACCGCGATTCGTTTCGCCAATTACATATCGCTTAATCGCGGACTCGAGAAAGTTTCTGATAAAACGCGAACGGTGTATAATTGGCGGTGCAACGTTTTCCGAAACGTTGCCTCACCGCGGTGGATCGTTTCGTGCTCGCCAACCTAACAATGTACTCAAACGATGGCACTCGTTCGGAAGATACATTTGTAACGGTTACGCGCCGAGTCCGGCTGCGAACAAAGGCCAGCGATCGAATTTCAACGTCGTTTATTGTTTTTCCGTTATAGATACGGCAGCGTTTCTCATTCGGTTTTTTTTTGCCGGCCTCGCTAGGCCAAATATCGACTCGATACGGCCCGACCGCGCGACTTATTTCGAGAATCTACCGAGGAATACGTGTGTACTCCGTAGGTCGGTCGCCCGAAGAACGGGGAGCGTCACCTTGAATTTCCTCGAGTGCGCATCCAAAACAGAGGCGGAGTTCAACGGCCGTGGTTTTCGGGTAACGGCGCCCCCACGATGTTTTGATATAGCGCGAGCAGCTCGCGCGCGCGTCACGGTCGTCCCATAAATGATCGGAACACAAAAGCCCGACCTCGACTTGTTATTCGACGCTGCTTGAAAGTCGTGCATGTTTTCTCGGACGACGATGCCGCGCGGTGTCGTGTGGCCGACGAGCGTTGTGCACCGACGCCGGGTCGTTGACGTCGAACGAAAAATTCCACGACCCGCGGTCCCGCCGTGGAATATCACCGCCACTCGCCGTCGAATCGTGGAGAAAGTTTAATCGCATCCACAGGCGTCTCCTGTTCGTCGGCAGGCTGTAATTAAACGAACAGTATCCCGTGGACTTTCGCGGCAGGTTATAAAATCGTAGGCTTATCCAGTCCCTGGCGCGTCCCGGTGTCCGGACGTGCAATAAATATCCGATAAATCAATTAGAAATCGAATAGCCGTCGAAACGCAGCGGCGCAGCTAATGATCCGCGCGCGCTTGTGTATGCAGTTGCACGTGCAACCGCGGGATCGCAGTGGTGTTGGTTGCATAATATGCAGGTAACCTAGATCTGCACCCACTGCTTGCCACCCACCGGCCTCATTACCCCTTTGAGGATCTCTCTCTCTCTCTCTCCCTCTCTCTCTATTTCTCTTCCTCTTTCCTTGTATTCTCTTCACCTGTCCCCGTGCCAGCCACTCCAGAGAAGCTTTGTCTCGCGTCAAGACGCTCTCCGTGACGTTTCGCGGCGTGGCCTAAACCCACACGGAGTATCGGGTTCACTGGACAGGGGGAGATGCTTTTTCGTCGGAAACGGTGCCAGGAAGCCGCGGTCTCGTCGCAGTCACCCGGTTCACGTCGTCGACGATCGATCTCGCTCTCGCCCTCGCTCTCGCCCCGGTCTAATTGGATCGCTGGGACACGCGCCGGCTTTTTAATTATCGGAGGTTTCCGCGGTTTCTCGCGCTCCGGAATCGGCGGGAGCCCGCGATTCGAACTGTACGCGTCGTCGGTTTGCGCAGGACACGGCCAGCGCGAATGCACGCGGTAATAAGTCGGACACGAGGCGGAAAGAAGGTGAAGTGGTCGCCACGGTGCGGAAACAATAAGATCCTCTCGACGCTCAGCCCTTTCTCACCCTCCGGCGGATTGACGTCATTCCCTTGGTTCGTCGGGACGTTCGTCAACGCGCGTGGAAGGCGGAGAAGGCGCGTTGCGCGATGCACCGGGGCTGCGTCGTGCCACGGCACACATCGCGCGACGTCGCACAGGCCTATCATTTATTCGCGAGGTGGCGTAAGCTGACTCGGAACGGCGCAATTATTCATCGTCCAGATCCTCGCCGCCACGTGGGATCACCGAATGAAAATGAGAAATTTTCTCTCGGAAGATCGAGGCCGTGCGGAACGGCTCTGTCTGCCCCCGGTCTCCCATCCGATCGTCCCACGGCTTCGCGCGTTGTTCGACGATTCCGCGACAGCCTTCGGTGGCTCTTAAATAATCCAGCCGCCGTGGAGGCAGCTAAAAGCTCTTTAATTTAATTGGACCGCGTGGCGCGCAGGAATTGAAATCGCTTTGTACACGCGTCCGCGGCCAGATAACTCGTCCATCCCTACGCGAGCGCCGATAGCCAGCAAGATTACGCACGATCGGCGAACGAAAAAAAACTTGTTAATGAGACTCTCGGTCGACGGAGATCCGCAGGGAACTCGCTCTGTGGTTGGTCGACGACACCGGGGCTTAATGCCGGCCGTAAATCGGATAATGATACCTGTCGAGTCATTTAAATTCAGCCCGACACCGGTGATATTCGAACCGAAAAGTGCACGCACGAGGATGAGTTTGCGCGCGCGCGCCCGTGCCAACTACGGAGCGGATGTAGCGAGAAGAATCCAAAAGGACGCCTCTGTATCTCGTTCGGGGCCGTCTCGGGTTTCGATATTGCAGTCTACTCTTACAGCGTTGATTATCATCGTGAAACTGGATAGCGGCAGCCTCCGCGCATATTAGAGTCACGAAACAGGTACGAGAGCCGTTTCCGTCCTTGCGATCTTCCGATAGCCCGGACGATTTCGATCGTCGCGCCGAAAATCTCTCAGTCTCTTCGCGCGCCCTTCGGCCAACAACTTGGAAGAAAGTGTTTTTCGATAAACGTCCGCTTCCCGCGGGTCGGCAGAGTAGAAGCGGATCGCAGTTTCGCGACCGGATGGCGGATAGGTCGATTTGGGTCGTGGGGCACCTGAAACGTGTCGAGAGAGCGTCACGGCCAGCCGGGATAGGTTCGTCCGCAAACCGTGCACCCCTTGTTACTTCGGCCAGCCGACCCAGTTTCGAGCCCGCGCTTCGGAAAAGTGGAGCGCGTTCGGTCAATCTCGAGGAGACTCTCGATTTTTCGCGTGGGAGTCGTCTCGGACCCCTCGGTCGCGCGACACGCGTGCATCGATACGTACGGCCGTGGACGTGGTTCCGAGGCTAGGCGAAAGAATTCGAAACGAGAGAGAGACGGGACGGCGGCTTTCGTTTTTGTTCGACGCAAGGCTCGTTACTCCGCGGCCTGCTCGTCGCCGTTCCCGACGCTGCGAAACATCGCGAGCCTACCGGAAGCGCGAGTTTATTTCTGGCCGCCGTTGGAAGCGTTCTTTTGGCAGTCCGATCGCGGATAGCACCGCAAAGGTACGCGGCTCGGATGTATTTCTAGCGAGTTAACGCTGCTCGTTAATTACACGGCGGACCTTGGGCCGGATCGATCCGGATTTAATCGACTCCGTGTTTCCGCGTGGCCGCCGTTTCGGGAGATTCCTCCCTCGACGCGTTTCCTCGCGCCGCGAGACCTTGCTCCGCGCCTCGGCCCCGTCCGGGGACTTTCCACGGATCCTGACGACGGTCTCTTAATTTATCGCCACGACGATCGCCAATCTTCCTGCACGCGACATCGGCGTTGCACAAACGCGAGCGTCACTGCGAGCGATTTTCGAGCGTCTCGCAAAGGTGCAACAAGAAAAGGTGCGGTTTCGCGAGCTAGCAACAGCCGTTTCCGTGCCGCGCTATCGGTGCGCCGTCGTCGGCGACACGTGTGCACACCGCTGCACCCGTATACCGTGCACATTATGCAATCGGTCGGGCCGATTTTACGCGCAATTCGCATGCACCGCGCGAGGACACCGCTGCGGAAGTCGAGAGCTGGCTGATCGGTCTCGTCAGACGATAGGTCTGCGGAGATCGAGGGCCACGTGATCGTCGTTCTCTCGTCGATGGTTACCACGATCCGTGTGTCGTCCGTTGTTCGCCCCCTATCGAGGAGTCCACTTTCGATCGGAGCGTCTCGCGATTTGCAACCGAATCGCGCGTCTGCCACAAGGAGATACGTGCCGAGCTCGTTGGAACGTCATACGCAGTAGTCTCAAGTTCAAGGCGATCGTCGCCGACATCCATAGAGAGCCTCAGGGTCTCGAGCTACTGCTATTACCGATTCTTTTTCTCGTCGTATTGTAACCGGAGGCGCTGATCCTCTTCGCGAACAAATCCGCGATTGAACCCGCCGCCGTCGTCGACGCGCGTTCGCGATCGTTGCTCGTTCGATTTCCTCGTCTCTGTGCGCCACGGACCTTTTTAAATCGACGACGTTCGAGCTTCCCGCCGGCTCGCCATTTTCTCCCGAGGCTCGCATTGAATAATTCAAGAGCCGAGGAAAATGGGTGACCACTTGTAGCGTTCGAAATTCACCGCGGCTTCCATTCAGTCCGGCCAGTCGGAACTGGTTTTCGTCTAGGCCTCCTATATTCGAACTGTACCCGGCCTCGCCGACGAAAGGTGCCGTTTGTTTCTCTGACTGGTGATCGGCGGTGCGCGCGAATGGCCGACGAGTGGCTACTTAAACGGTCCCGTAATTCGCCTCGTAGCGCCCCATGCCGCGCCATAGCCAGCTGCACCTGGCTCGCGCGTCGAGTGAAAGGACACGGTCTCGGGAAAGGATTTCTCGGCAGGGCACCGTTCCTCGATCGATGGTCGCCGTGATTCGGCTGCGGGGCGACCGCGTGGCCGTGCAACAAATTTTCGAACAGGATACCTGGCCTTGCACGGCCGCGTTGGCCGGTCTGGTCGGGTTCGCTCCGCTTCGCGCGGTCAACATTGTTGCTGACCGTCGCGCTTATTTTCACCGTTCGTTTTTCGTGTTCGTGGACAGCGTAGGGTTTCGTCGGGATCGAGTAACCGCTCGGCAACTCCGCGGTTAATCCTCCCTGCGCGTAAGTAAGGACGACCGTTCAATTAAGAGGAAATACCATGACAGTAGGTATTGTTTCGTTGGTACGAGATCCGTTAGGGTCCTTCGTCCTGTGCCGTACCTCGCCTACCTGCGTTGCTTACGAAGGATCACGAAGCACGAATCGCAGTAAGGCCACTTTATGACAGCAGTTCTCTAAACACGAATAAGTTCCGTATTGTATGAGGCTTAAGACAACCCAGCGCAGGTATGAAATACCCATTAACGAAATAGTGGCAATTGCCTGGAATTACCAACTGAACAATCCAAGATCACGAGAGGCCTCTGTCTCGGTTGAGTTCTATTCGCCTTCACTTCGACTCGCAAATTCGTCCAAGTTCTTTCCCGGAAATACAAGGTCTAAAACGGAGACAGTGTTGGCAAGTGTTAGACGGTGTTTCCGCGTCGCTTGCGTCGCGCGGCCGCGCTCTGTGCCGATAAGTTGACGCGGCTCTTCTTCGAGCATCTGGCCGTAGTGAAAGGACACGAGGGCAGAAACGTCACGAGCGTGCCGCAATATCGTGACGATTGCCGTTGGCACGATACCAGCTGGAATATCGAGCTTATAAAGCAGCTTTTGGTAAGTGTTCGTCGCAGCAACTGCGCCGGTGGAGGTGGCAGAGGCAGCACAGCAGCAGCTTCGATCGGGGCAACCTCGCGCGACAGTTTCAAGGGCTCCGCGGTCTCTCCTCGCGGTGTCCGCGCGCGGTTCGGGACGCGTGCGAGCACGGGCCGAAAAATCCCGACGATGTTCTGCGTCGTCGCGGCCTGTCCTCGGTTGCTAGGTGAAAGTACAGCTAGTCCTAGAGATAGTTCGCCAGACGGCCGATAAGATAAAAGTCCCTTCGAAACGGTGACCTCGTTCCCCCCCAAGGCGTTCGCGACGCGGACGGAGGACACGCGTTCGATCGATAAGACCCTGATCGCGCGACCATTTTTAACGCGAGCGCTCGTTAATTACCGATAATGCTGTACGACGTAGCCAGATAGGAGGGTAGATAAGACGTCGAAATAAAAGATCTCACCCTCGCCTCGCTTGGATTTTTCATCGAGTCGATTTATCGGAACGGGAACGGATCGCGCCGCGAATTTTTCCTTTGACCGCCGAGACTCCTCCCCCGTCCCCGGTTCTACCGATCGAGTGTTTTTAATAGAAAGGCTGCCGGGTATTGTACCTTCTTCCGAAAATAATCGACCGGTCAAAGGGTTATTCGGCTGGCTTTGTTCCCTCGCGAGATGCGACGCGATTCGAGGGAGCCATATGGCGCGAGATACGCGCGAGCCATTTTCGTTCCAACCTGGAAATAGACTTTCGATATTTCGCACGTGCGCTCGCCTCGCTGCTCCACTCCGCTGCAGCTCGGCGTCTGCTGTTAACCCGACGCGAGGCGACGCGACGGTACTACGCCTGCGCCTTGCGCCGACAGTCGATCAGCTGTTCGTCGCCATCTTTCGCTCCCAGCTGAGGGCTCGACGCCACGCTCAGCTGACCTCGCCGCTGATACGAGCCCCCAGCACCGATAGGAGCGTACCTAGCCGGGCCCCGGCGGGTTCCTCTTTCTCTCTTTCTCTCTCTCTCTCTCTCGACATTCGACATCTCGACGCCCGATTTCGATCAGAGTTCTGCTGGCCGGTCGCTTCTCGGAGATCGACGTCGGCCTAGAGGGCTGTGCACGGCCATCCTCGAGGATCCAACGAACATAAATATCCCCGGTGGACGGTCAGTTTATCGGGCAGAGCCCGTTCGTCGCAATAACTCTTGCCGCCTGGACAGGCAGGGAGAAAAAGAGAAGCACCGCGTCGGTCGGTTCGAATTTATTTCCACGGGCCGCCGAGCTACCCATCCTGCTGCCGATCGCATTTTTCTTGCGATCGGCGGCTCGATTTCGGCGAGGGCGACGCCGAAGGACGACGACCAGCAGCAGCAGCAGCAGCACCAGCAGGCAGGCACGCACGGTTGCAAAACGACGTAGCGGCGACGTTCCACTCGGGTGTACCAGTGGAAACGACTGTCCCTGGCCCGACACTGTTTCACCTGAAGACGCGTCGCCGTCGCGTCGGGAACCACGGGCCTATCCCCGGGCAAGGGAAAAGGATGCGGAGAGCCGATGTGGCTCCTCTGGCCAAGTCGATAAGCACACGCCGCCACGCGGACCTACTACCCGATCGATGAACATTAGCCTTGACACGATATCCGGAGGACCGCTCTTTCACCTCGACTTTTTTATTCGAAGCCAGCGGTCGGTTTTACCACAGTCGCCTTCGCGCACCTTCGAGCACACGTGTGCCCTGGGAAATCTGTGGGCGCGAATCTCTCGCGATCCGGCCATGTCCCCGCTGCTCTCGAGTTAGTCCGGGCAGCCGTGTGCCGTCGAGGTTCTCCAAAAGTTTTCCGCCGTCGGACAAATCCCTTGGTTCTCGCACTCGATCGGCAACGATCGGTAGCCGTTCGAGGTTCCGATCTGGAGAGGGAAGCAGCGGGCCCCGGGGATCTGGAAAAGTAACGAAACGGTCGCCACGGTGATTGCAACTGGCCGCGCGTTATGTAAACGGGAATCCGGTACGAGCGGAAGCTTGAGGTCTCCCGGTATCTACTCTCACTGGCTCGATTGCGTCATCGGTTTGGTCAGTCGATTTTTCACGCGTTGGATTTCAGGAGGAAGAGGGTGTGCTGGTGTCGCGTGGAAAACCACCGATAGCGTTGCGACACTCGTGACGAAAATCCGTCGCAATCGCGATCGCGCAACGGAGATCTCTTCGACGGTTTATCTTGATCTTATCGTTCGACCCGGAATCGCAGCGATCGATCGTCTCTTGTATTTTTGCGCATCGGGTCGTCTCTCTCTCCCTCTATCTTTCTCTTTCCCCCTCCTTCATCTCTCTCTCTCTCTCTCGTTCTCTGTGGTCGTTTTATTGCGACGCGCCTCGACGAGCAACGCGGAGAACCTCGTGCTCCTTTCCGAGGCTCGTCGAAGGCATGTTCCGATTCGAGTGGCACGAGCCGCGCGAGCCTCCGGTGTCCACCGTGTTTCTGGAAATAGAAATAGATACGTGCCGGTGGATATACTCGAATCGCTGGTTTAGACGCCTCTAGTTCGGACGCTCGGTTTTTCCTTTCCTGACCGCTTTGCTCGGCTCCGCTACGCTCGTAGCAGCGCCGATATCGCGGAGCCTCGAGCGTAACACGATACCAGCATCGTAAATTCTGTAACGCGGACCTGCTTTCCCCTTCGACCGTCACGTGACCAAAGAAAACTCATTATTTCTTCAGCAAGCCCGGTTCCACCGGTGATCCCGTTTTGCAGTCGCCGCCAATCGATTCTCAACTTTGTCTTTGCCACTTCGACTTCGACTTCGACTTCGACTCGGACCGCTTCGCGCTTCGGACACGGTCGGTTTAGGGTCGCGAGCGACTCCGATCAAAGCAAGGAGGTTTGCTTGTTCACTCGAGATTTCACTCGCTGCTGTTTAATATACATGACTCGTATGTGCAACAGCTGCACACGCGAGCCTCTCTAACGCTTCTGGAAATAGAAAGTCATTCGCAAGGTGGATGCTAAACTATTGTGCCATTAGCTAGCCAGCCGCGGTGTACCGCGGGCTCCCTCGATTTTTCAACGGCACACAACATTTCGCGGATGAGATTGTCGCGTTGCGCAACGATCCTTCGGGAGATTGTATAATGATCCGCAAATGTTCGACGGTGTTACCGTTCCCTTGTACATCTATCCCGCTCTCGCGGAGCAAAATCCTTCGCGGCTAACCTTTGCGCGAGTTTCGCAAGCGCGCCCGCGTCGTCGTCCGGTGATCGAGCGATTTTGCGACGAGTCGTTTCCCCGATGCCGCGGCTCCGGTGCGACCCTCGTCGGCCGATTCCTTCGAGTCCGCTTTAATCGCTTGCAATTGCGCAAACGGCAATTTCCCTGCGGAGGCGGAATATAATATCGTAATGGACGAACACGCAGTCGGCGGAGCTCGATGTTTTTCGATCGCTTGATACCGGGGGCTCGGTCTCGGTCCCGAAGCCCACACGGCGCGGCCACAGATGCGGCGCGGAGCGGAGCGGGGCCCGTATGCTCGATGTGGGCCACGAGACGCGTACAATGAGAGAGCCATTAACTATTTGATCGCGTTGTCGATGTGCGGTGGGAAAACACCGTACGACGCGAAAAACTTTTTCCCTTCCCGCGGCGGCGTCGCCGAGCAGATTACAGGAGAGAAGCTTTTGTCAACAGTGATTACGGAGGCGCGCGCACGCGCCGTGCACGAAGCCACGGAAGGCCGAAGACAAACTCGAAACGAGAAGACGCGGTGATAATAGATTTTTAAAGCCCGCGCGGCTCGAGGAAACGAAAACAAACGATTATCTCGACGTGGGCGCGTCTTATCTGGCAATCGCGAGACAACGAGCGATTCCCTTATTACTTAATCGATATCGATTATCGTTCGTCCGGCTATCTACGTGGGCCAGATTTTTCTAAATCGCAGTACCCGGGGAGAGCGGATTAATTCTTCCACCGATTATTCCCACCGGTCCCCGTCGTCCATCCTCGGATAATCGACCGGCGAAAGGAAGCGGCTCGGCGTCGTTCTTCGTACAGGATAATAACGATTTTTGTCCGCCCTTTAATTGGCCGCGGCTCCGCATCCGCCTCTCGACGGCCTCCTGGCGAGGGCCGGAACGAAAGGGCGATCGTTGTTTGCCGAGCGACAAGAACGAGCGGATTCGTGCAATTAAGTTGCGCTGAAACTCGTGGCCGAAAATCGAGCGGCATTAAATCCGCCGCGATAACGAACGGCTCGGTCGCAAACCGGGTAACAAGAACAACCAAAAACGGGCGAAGGGAGTCCGGAGGGAGGTGCGTGTTCTCTTAAACGGAGTAACGTTCGATAATTGCAGCGGTCACGTGAATAAAACCGAGGGAAAGACACGGGGAGATCGGCGGGGCGCGAGACTCGTCTTCCCACCGTGGTGAATTTATTTTCGTGTCGCGTCCAGAGCACGGGGCCCCCGTGCGCTCCTGCGCTCCCGTAGCCGTTCACTCGTCGACTCGTTGACTCGTTCGGCCGCGTTGCACGCGAGGAGAAGAAACAAGGTGCAGTTCTCGGCCGGTGCAGCGGGTCCTAGGTATCTTGAACGGTTAGTACGACGTTCGGGGCCGGGCACGCGGCTTTCGGCCCGGGTCGCAATCAATGGGAACGCGCTCGTTGCTCGTTTGACAGAGTCCGTTTCTCGGTCCATTATTCCACGGCAAAAGGGGGCCACCAAGGTTTTCGTAACGAAACGCAGTTTCCGCCGTGTCGCGAGCCAACGGCAAGACACCTCTCTCTCGCGGTCCATTGTTTCGGCGGGTTGCGCGAAAGGAGACCGTGCTCTTCGATGCCGGGGCGCGATTACGAAATCGCGTCGAATTGAATCGTCGTCTATTACGCGCGACGATCCTTCCTTTTCGCGTTCGACCGCCGCGCGGAATTGTCCGCGGACTACGCTGCTCTCGCAGCCTGTAATTTCTTCGGTTCCCGGGAATTTTCTTTCTTACGCTGGCCGCCGTCGCATTCCCTCCGCGAGCACGCTCGCGTACCGCATTGTCAACGAAGCGCGCGCGCGCGGCTCCCTTTCGCGATTTTTCAACCGCTAACTGGACGACTTTTTGATCGAGCAAGGAAGAGCACACGCGGCACGCGATAAGAAAGGAACGCGAATTTCACTGGCGCGCCGCGACCGCTCAAAGGTCGCGTCCGATTGTTTTTTTCGGCCGCACGCGATTCGTCGACGGATAAGCGTCGACGTCGCAGTACCGAGGTTGCCCAACGGTCGTGCGACCGATTTATCGCCTTGTCGGCAAAAGGGAGTAACGCGAGAAGATGCTCGTTATTTCTGTGTTCGCGCTCGAAAGAGAGGATTCTAGTCGTTTTCGAAGTTTGCGTAATCGGCGCGAAGCGACGAGAGAGCCAGTCGGAGAATTTGCTATCGAATTCGCGCTGCCTCCGAATAGAAATAACGCGCGGAATCGGTGGAACCGGTGGTGCGCCGCGCTTCCTCTTCTGCGTTAACGTCGCCGTCGAGAGTACGCTCTCCCCCTCTAATCGCTCCCTCCTGTAACGCAATAATTAAAGACCGAGCACGATAAGTGCTCCGAGCCGGGGTTGCGACAGCTCTCCATTATTCAATAGTTTCTGTTGTTCGTTACGCGATTGCTGCACGCACCGAAAGCTGCTCGCTTCTCGCCCGGACTGGCAGAGACATCTCTCCAACGTTCTCATAATCCGTCACAGTTTTCATCGCATCGCAGTACGAATCGCTTTGATTGCGCGATCGAAACAAAGTGTACAATGTTATCCGCGGTACGATAATAAAAATCTGTAAAAGGTGGCTCTCGATAAAAGCGAAAAGGAAAAAGTACTCGCGGGTGACTCGTGTGCCGATGCTTTTGTTTTTCCGAAGGCCTGGCTGATTAATCGGTGACTAAGTCGTCCGCTCTTGCATGCGTAATCTCTCGAGCCTCTTTGTTTCCCGTTCGGTTGTTCTCGAAGCTGGGAGAGTCGTCCGGGTCTCCGCCAACCCCCCACCCACCCCCGACCACGTTGCCCCCGAAATCGGAGGGGTGGGCGGCTCGACGGTGTCTAGACTTTAGACGCAGACGGTGGGAACGACCCTTTCCTCGAAGGACGAAGGGACGGCGGCGGCGACGTCGTCTCCGTCGGGATGATAACGATGCGTCGCGACGAAGTACGCAGCACCGTCGGCCGGGCCGCCTGAAAAATTCAACAATTGGAACCGTTCGAGCGTGTTCGGCGGAAAATTTTCGCGGAGGAATAATGAAAGCGACGGGGGAAACTCGACGGAAAGGCTGGCTCGCGACTCCGACATGCCCCTTATTAAATAGTTAGAGCCCGGCGGCCGGCTACTTCCGTCTAGCTGAATTCCGCTCGCGGTTGATTCCCCGATGAGAGAAATAAAGCCGTCTGCGGTCGAGCGTATTCAAAATCCAGTCCGGCGGAATAAGCTCCTACGTTTCTTCCGTTCTCTCCTTCTCTCGGGCTCTCGGCAGCGTCCTCCTCCTTATCCGTCCTCCCCCCGGCCGCGGTCAACGGACACGACTGATTTCCTATGCGGTAGACTCCGCGGCACGGAAATAAGAAAATCACAGTCTCGGGGGAGTTCGGATCTCGCCGGGGAGAGCTCCGTGGACGCGTGACGCGCAAGATTTATAGGATCGAGCGGCTCGCAATCGTTACCCTTTTCCAGCTCGTCGACTGATTGCGCTCCGCCGCGTATTCGGTCCGGTCTGCTCGATGCCGAATAGGGGCTGGGAAACTCTCGCGGTCGTAAAACGTCGATTCGCCGCAGACCACGGGAGAAACGTCTCTCGCCTCTGTAGAGTCTCTGTGTGTCGCGATAACGGGATAGAGGAAAAATCTTCGATCGTCGAGAATCGTGGCGGCGATTCCGATTGCGGCGAGATAAAAACCGGCGGATCCGATCGCGGTTCACGGGACCGGTCGAAATCGCGCAAAAAGCACGTCCGCGAAAGCGTAAATTGCTCCGCCGGACCAGGATCATCGACGACGGACGGACGTCGCAACACTTTCACCGACGAGAAAACTCGCCTCGCGGACGTTCGTTCTATCCCTGCGTCTCCGTCGAGCGCGCCGCGACGCGTCTCGAACGATTCCGTCCCGGGAGGGAACTCTCTAAAAGCGGAGTCTTCGAGGGGATCTGTTATCCGAGAGCGGTCGAACGGTCGTGGTCGTCTGTTTGCCGGAACTGCGGCGGGCACCACGGGTCACGGAAGAAGTTGCAAACAGAACGACTTTCTAGCCGCGATAGAGCCACTCGAGCTGGCGAGCGCCGTTGATGCTGGATCAGCGAACGGGAGTCGAGGATACGGGGAGCTTCAAAGTCCGTTGGGACTACGAGGAGAAGTTACTTTTGCCAGGTTTCGTCTCAACTGGTCTCGAATCGGTTCAACGCTCGTCTTAACCGGACAGTGGGAAGGGTCTGTGCCGTGTTCGGGCTAGGGCTAGTAGTCAACGAACTCGGTTTCCAAGGAGTACCAGCCGTCTTACTGCACCTGTAACCAGTGTCGCGCGAGCATCGAAGAAACGGACATTTCTTTTCCTGGTAAAATACGCGGACGCGTCCTCTTTGTATTGCATCCGTCGATACGACGCTTGTGGCGACACTGGCCTTGCACGCGTATCGCGACGGACGCGTCCTCGTGTGAAACGGGTCTAGGAAGCCGTTCGAATTCGCGAGCGCGCATTAGCGTCGGAGGAAAGATGATTTACTTTGTTGTTGCCGTGGATGAGGATCCAGAGGCGCGGCCTGGCGTAGATAGGCACGTTAACGAGCTAATTGGTAACGGGCCAGTGGCAACAGAGAAGACGGTCCCGTCCTGATCAATGATTTCCTTCATCGAGCGTGTAAACGCGAGCGATTAGGAAACGAAGAGGCAGGCATGCGCGGCGTCTTTCCGTTGGCATCGACGAATCCGGAGCGTCGACGAGATCGGCCGTTGATACTTGTTTCGCGAGGGGCTGCCGGCCGCGTTCGCGAGTCCAACGATCCGGCGAGAGGCGGAGGCAAATGAATGATTAACGAATAACGGGGACAGCCGTCAGGGACCGCTTACTTTTTCCAATATCGCACGCGATGCGTCCGCGGCCAGGCCGTCGCGTCGCTTCCAATCCGCGTTGTTTCGCGTGTTACCGCGTTTATACGTTCTTCGCTCTCTAATCAGTTGCCGTGTTTCCACCTTATCGTTGCGAATTAATTACCTTGCGTAATCGCGAATTCGCTCGGCGGTCTTGACGCTCGCGGCGACGCGCGGAGCGAGCACACTGGCCGGCGCGAGCGGGTCGGTGCGTCGTCGACGATTGTTTTCGACCGGTTGATCGCGTAATCGCTCCCGAAATATTTACAAGACGCTGAAAGTTGACCCAGGACAGGATCTTTGCCTATCTGCCGCGTTATCTCGACGGCGACGAGAGGTCGCCGCGATGCCGATAAGACTGCAGATTCGTGTCTCTCCGTGGCTGAAAATCGCGCGGTGACGCGCAATTTATTCGAGAAAAAGACGCGAGTCCGATGTGGCCGTCGTTCGAGGGACTGAAACGGCAGCCCCCGGAAGCCGTGTAATTCTGTTAATGCGTTTACAGGCGCGTTCCGACCGTAAAATTCATGCTGCGTCCCCCCCGCCTATGCCAGGATGCTCGTCGTTTCGCGATGTCCGCGCGACGCCCGACCGTCGTTCTTCTTCTGTCCGCAACGGAATCCGATCCCCTGGAAATAATATTCCGGACCGAGGGACAGCCATTATACATACCCGTCGTTTATCAATTCTCTGCTCGCGGAGGAATCGACCGATGCTACGCCACTGGCCGAGCGCGGACTCCGAGCCATGGGTGCGCGTTTACGACGCGAATGGTGGCCGGCGTTATGCTAATGCAACAAATATAGACCGCATTTAGCATGTCCGATACATTTCCGACGGGAACCTTTAAAAGACCGCGCGAACTGGTCGGCAGCTAGCGAAAACCGATCCTCGACGACCGACGTCGGCGAATAATTCCGCGGCGATCGATAGCGATATTAGCGATACAGTCGAAACGTGAGGCGCTTCGCATCGGTCGGGGTCGTCTTAACAGTAGTCGCGCGTGCAAATTGGAGGCGAATCTGCCTCGGATGCTCTCGATGGTCTTCGGATTGCGAGTTGATAGCCGCGCCGATCCGGTCGCGCCGCGCGATGAAACGGCCGAGCAGAAGCGGATCGCGATAATTGATAGTCGTTTAGTAACTAATTCTGGCTATCTGTTTGTTGGCCGACTGCCCCTTCGCAGAGCCTTCCACGGCCCGAGACGACGACGACCGTTCGCGAGTTTACATTCTGCGCGAGCCGCGGATCTCGCAACGAGCTCTCTCTCTCTCTCTCCCTCTCTCTCTGGTGGCCATTGTCTCTTCGAAAGCCTCCTCTCCACCCTCGTCTCCGCGACTTTGCCGTCTTATCGTTAAACAAAGGGATCGTTCTTAGAGGAATTCCCAGTGTCGCGACCGAACAGTCTCTCTTCCGTTGAGATGGAACGGCGCGGCGGTGGAGCGATCGGGGACGCCTTCAAGGTCGATGCAATTATGTGCAACCAGAAGCATCGGGTCGGCGACAACGAACCCGAATGATTCTTGTTTACTCCGGGCTGGATAAGACAGGCGCCGTCGGGCTGGTGTTTTCCCAGCTGGACCAGCCGGCGCATTCACACCGTGCACCGAGGAGCTGCATCGGAAGCGCATCGGCCCTCTCCTCGTCCTCCCCCGTCCTCCCTCGACCGCCTCCCCCAGCCTCCCGCGACGTCGCCACATGCCCGAGCCTTCGTCAGCCGCCGGCTTTAGCTCGCCGAGTCGAATCCCTCGCCGGCTTCCCGATGGCCCTCCGAATTCGACGACGATCCCCGTCAGAAGTGAAGCTGTTCGCTCCCGAATCGCCTCGCCGAAAAATTCACCGGCTATATCGCCTACCTGTCCCGCGTCGCGACCGAACCCGGACTCCTCGATGCACGGTAATTTCGTCGCGTTTCTGGCACGGCCTGCCGAGAATCGGCCCGAGCCGGTCAGCTGTTTACTGGATTTAGAGCAACTAATTATACGAGGAAAACTCAGACAGTCCACGGCGCTAACAAGATTCTCGCGGCGGATTATCGAGTATTCCAGACTATCGGACGACCCGATTAGAAGCGGTATAAAGGTATGCTCTTTTTGTCCCGTCGCCGGCGGGATCGTCTTAAAGTATCCCCGCTAATCAACCCGGCGCGACTGTCTTCCGTCGAGCCCAGGATCAGGACAGAAGTTCCTTGGCGTATCTCGTGCCTCCACACCCGACGATCTCGAAATAACTCCGCGGATTAACTCGAACACCTTGACGGTTGTTTAATCGGAGATGTTCGAGCCAGAGATTTCCCCTTAATCCTTGCACCGTTCTTCTCTCTCTCCCCGTCCATCCATCTTTATCTCGCCCCCCCTATTTCTGTCTCTGTCTCTCTGGAAGGACTTGGCGGAGGGTTGAAGTTTTTGCGCATGACACGCGAGTACGATCACCCTCGTGCGGAGCCCCACAAGCTCTCCCTTCTGCATACGCGGACCCTCGACGCACACAGAGCGGACGCTCCGTGGGTTTATTCAAATTCCAAGTCGGGTCTCGAGCGGTTCGCGGGCCGCTCTTTTTCAAAAAGTCTCGGCTAATCGTCGCGGTGACCTCTCGAGTACGAGTGCCGCCTAAATTTCGCCTTCTCGGCGTTACCAGCACCCACGTGCACCACCCGCCGTGAATTCTCTGTTTTCTCACGGACGCCGAACACCGTCGCGACGCCCGCCGAAACGCTCGCGATCCTCGCGACCTCGAGGCGGTTTTCGGCATTCGCGAATTCGCCGCGAATAGAAGTGATGTCCTAGAAATCGTTGTGATCCGCCCGACGGAGCGAGCGTGCGGTCGCTTTTAGACTCCGTCCGGTTGCTTTGATCCGGTCGCTCTTGCCGAGAGAGAGAGAGAGAGAGGGAGAGAGAGAGTCGACGCCGCGGTCCTCGAAACCCGGCGAATTTTCCGCGAAACCGACCGGCGCCGTTACATTTCCCGTGGAATTCTCGGCGTTTCCGTTCGGAGGAGCTGCGCCGGAGAGTTCTGTGCTCGTTGGACCGAACGCTGAAACGCGCTCGGAGGAAAGGCGGCGGAGGAAGCCAATCCGGTTCGCCGCTTTCGCCCGCGTATGGCGGCGGGCAAAGTTATAAATAATGCCCATCGCCCTCCTGTGCGTATTCACCTTTACATAATGACCGGCGGAAGACGGCCGCCGACGAATTCTCGGATCGGGTGTCAGATGGAAAGACCACGGGAAAAGCCCTGAAACCCGGCGGCGGACACCGGTGCCCGGCGTGTGTAACCCGTTCCCCGAACGAATCTCCCGATACCCTACGATCGCGATTTTCGGCTCGACCGAGTCTTAACGATCCTCGAAAAATTCGTGCTTCTAGAGAATCTAGAGGGCTGCGGGCTCCCCCGAGCAGCAAAGGAAGCATGTCGCCCTCTCGTGCGGTAGTTCAACGGCGCGGCCGCGACGCCTGCGAGTTAATAGACGCTGCGACTGACTCATGGAACCGCGGCAATGAGTAACACCTAAGAAAATCCGTGACGGTTTCGAGGTGTTTGAGTGGCCGTCTCTCTTTGTGCCGAGAGGTTCGAGATGCTCGCCGTGGCAGCCGAGAAGAAAGAAAGAAAGAAAGAGTCTTCGATCGTGTAGAGCTGGCTCGAGCAGGATGATAATGGTGACGCGTTCCTCCTGAAAAGGGCCGAGCCGGAGAGCAAAGTTCGTTCTCCTGGTAAAGGCATCGCTCGCGAAGCGGTAGCCGAGCATGATTCGTCGCGCAATAGAGATCGACGATAGCGCCGGTCAAATCGTTCCAGTTTCCGTTCCCCTGAGACCGGGTCTCGAAAATGTCGGCGATCCTGTTGCAGTGCGTCGGACATTGCTTCCACAGAAGGAGAACGCGCGCAGGTTCGTGATCGCGCTGCTTCGCGGCTAGATAGCTTCTGTCCAGTGCCTAGAACTCCAGTCCCACTCTTGCACCACTCCATAGGCCCACCGTTGTCCGAGACCGATTCAAATGTTTTCGCTAATCCTTTCGACTCGATTTCACGATCGCGTTTGCTCACCTAATTTGTTTTCTGTTGCAGGCATGCACTGCCTAGGCGCGGTGATAGGAGGCATTCCCAGCCCAAATGGGGTTGGCGGTCGGGGTGGCATTCTCAGCGTGTTCCGAGCCCTTGGAGTCCTTGTGTCCGAAGGGAGGATTCAGGGTCCTCCACGTGGTTACAGAGAGGGCCCGCACTGTGCGGCGCCCATGCAGGCGGCTCCTAACGATCATGTGTGCGAGGAGGATAATTATTTGGTAGTTATTCCGACACCGATGTTCTCTCAGCAGCAGCGAGCTTCGGGCATCCTGTGCTAAACCTCGTTCTCTTTCGTTTCTACAGTGTGATCGATACCTTGTGCTGGTTCGAGAGATCGCCGATCGTACAGCGATCGGCTCGTACTTGTGCATCGAAGTGATGCTCTGCAGCGACTGTCCGTGCGGTCTGGCCAAAGCGAGGAACAAGAACCCGATCGGTACCGTGCCGTCCTTATCAATCTCACCATGGCAACACGCGTCGGAGATGCTGCTGGAGTATTGGTGTATCTGCGTCGTTCCCAGCAAGTGAGTACAACCAGACCTTCGATCCCTCTCTCTCTCTCCCTCTCTCTCCCTCTCATCTCGATAGCGAGCGCCAGTAACTCATTCCTACAAAAACCAACAGGAGTCCAGATACGATGAACTTTTACGGGTTGTACCAAGCGGTCCGTTCCCGGCTTCACTTCAGTCAAGTCGCGGCCTGGTGGTCCAGAAGCAAGGGCGCCGATCCGAGCTACATCACGACGAGGGTGGTTCCATTCAACGAGGATAATCTGAGAAAGTTCCGCGAGACTCCTGTCGAGCATACCTTCCCTCTGGCTGGCAGCGGCGATGGAAATTCGATAAAGGTAGGCGAAGCAAGGAGGTGGACCCTGCCGATACGAATCGTCCGTCCATCGTCGACACGTGAATCGCGGGGACTTCTCCCCACTCTGTTGCGAAAGAGAGTGCATCGTCGGCGCCTTCGTCGACGAACACGAGCCCTCTCACGCCGGCACGTTCGGAGACGAGAGCTTAGAGCCGAGGTCAACGTTCCTCGAACCGTCCGTGTAATCCGCACGGTGGTTTTGCCGTTCGCGTACTCGGAGTACCATCCACGGTTCTATTCTGGTGGTCGAGGACACCAACGAATGCCTACTTTTAACCAGCGGATGAGTCACACCGGCCGCCCGACGGTGCCCCGTTCGAGTGTACTCGTCGCGGCAGTTAATGAAGCTGAAGAGGATTTCTTGTGTGAATTTTAGGTCACCGTGTGGGCACTGCCGAGGATGGAGGAGGTGCCGATTCTCACCTGCCCGCTGCATCCGATCAAAGAGAAAGACGAAGAGGGTGTCGCGAGAGCTTTGACGCCCACCAAGGCGATCCCGGTCCCGAACGCTTCCCAGAACACCGAGGGCCTCGTTCTACCCGGTAATAAAAAATGCGACACTTGCTCGTAAAAATTTGCCGTTTCGTAATCCTTCCTCCGCGTGTTCAGGCCGTATCCTTGTCGAAGTTATTTCTTCGAGGTTTCGCAAACGTCGCAGCTAACTTCGTTCCCTAGAGGGAATCTTGAAATGTTCCGTCTTCGGTTACCTGCGATGTTTCAGAAACTGAAGGCTCGTTCGCAGGAGTTTCTCGAAGAATAGTCACGATATGCATGTATTTTGCTTGACAGGTCTAGTTGATGACAGAATACAGACGTCCTGCGACAAACTGGGCAAACACCACTGCCGCTGCGAGGATGACGACGCTTCGCCACCCTCGCCTCCGATCCCGCGACCAAACGGCGAGAGGAAACGACGTCGATCACTGCCTTGCGGGCCGACGGACGTGACTACGGTGACGGTGCAGCCGATGCCGCTACCGTCGTTGCAGGAGACCATAACGCAGGAGATCAAGAGCAGTCAGAGCTCCAGCTACCCGAAATGCTCCGCTGAGATCTCGAATAATCGCGGCAAGCCTGTCCAAGGCCAGAGCTGCAAGCTGGAGGAGAACGAGCTCAGGAACCGGAACAAGCTGAACGCCGACAATCTCGAGCGCTGCTTCAAGACCCAGCTGAGCATCGAGGAGCGCGACGGAAACGTGGAGAAGCGGTACAAGAGGTCGCTCGAGGACCCGGAGACAGGGAAACAGACCAACCTGAAGGAGAAGCAGTGCAATTTGGAGAAGGACGCGCAAGCAGGCGGTAAGAAGACGACCAAGGATATGGAGTCGAAGCCCGCAGAAAAGAACGGGTTATTCGAGAACCTGATACCGTTCAATTCCTCGTTGCCGTGGTCTTTCGTCGAGTCCTGGAACAACAGTACTGCGAACAGCAAGTGCGCGTTCCAGAGCCTGCGTGGGAACAAGGACAACTACTTCAACGATTCCGAGAGGACCATCAAACCGGCCATGCCCAAGGAAACGAGTCTCGTGATCAATCCGTTCAGGCAACCGAGTCCCTTCCACGAGTCAAATCCTGGCCCGTCGACGAATAATCGGCTCAAGCAGGAGTCCTTGAACTCTATGTGCATGGTGCATCAGAGCTGTACCAAACCGTCGAACAAGGCGCCCGGGGCAGTCTGCGCCGGACAGGAGATGTCGGAGTCCAGCATGGATGGTGCCGCCAACAACAAGACCAGGACCGGGAAAGATCTGAGCCAGTTGATGTCGAAGCTGACGTTCCCGGAAGAGAAGGAGAAGTCGAAGGAGGAGGGAGGGTTCTTGGAGTGGTTTGCCAAGGTGCCAGGAAGGGTGCTGGGTGTCGCACCGAGCAACGGCTACGTGGAGAACAAGGTGAAGTCGACGAATCTGAAAAGCCAGGAGCAGGGGACTGAGGTGAAGTTTAAGAATTGCAATCTGGAGTTGAGTCAACGGGAGTTCGACGAGGTGCTGGCGGTGCTGAGGGCCAGGACTCCTTCGGGCCGCAAGAGGACCAACGTGAAGACGGTCAGAAGGAGGGAGAGGTCGGAGAAGTCGGCCGAGGATGGCTGCGACAGGAAGTACGCGAACTTGAAGAACGGCGAATGCTCGTCCAACAACATGGCGAACCGCGGCAAGGCCTGCGAGGGCTGCAGCCACAAGCTGTGCCGAAAGAACGACCAGCAAGCTCTGGAGAAGACCCACTTCAGCGAGATCTATGGCAATAAGAATATCTACAACCCCTCGCAGAAGCGGGAGAAGCTGAACAGCGGCTCCGTCGAGGATCTGCAGACCCTGAAGTGCACTGACATCGAGAAACGGCCGAACGAGCCGGTGGACTGTCTGCAGAACGTCTCGAACAAAGCGGACATATTATTGGGAGCAATTTTACGATCAAGTAAGGAACGAAGAAGCCTGCCAGAGGTTTCGAGCGGGACCAAGCCGTGGTCCGCGTCATCGGCGATCGCAACCGAGACCGAGACCGTTGTCCGAAGCAACCTGGACGCCGAGAGGATCGCCGCGCTGGAGGAGGAGAAGTCGTTGCACGTGGCGCTGAACAAAAAGTTCAACAGGATCCGGCAGCTGTTCAAGAAGGAGCAAGAGAAGAAGGCGATGACGGAGAACGGCTGCCAGCAGTCGGAGCAGCCGACTACGGTTCAGCGCTCGTTCTCGTACAACAACGTGCAACCGAGCTTGCACGATCCAAAGAACTCGAGGGACACTAAAGCGAAGAGGCGGATCGACTTCGCGAACCTCGAGGAGTCTGAGAGGAAGAGTGAGGCGTGCACCGATCCTTCAGAGCTTAGTACAAATGGCGCACATCAAAACTCGAGAACCTATAGTACAAATTACAAGGAGGACAGCGGAGCCGGGCACGACGATCCGGGCACGCCCAAGTGGCAGAACAGACTGTATAGTACAAACGAGGAGGATTTGGCGGTGATCGAGCCGAGGGAGGAGGACGACAAGGCTGTTCCGAAGCTCGCCAAGGACGCCAAGTCGATACGGAGCAGCGCAAAGGACAATACGGTGATCTTGGAGGAGGACGAAACCCTCGACAGGGTAGTACCCACTGCCATCGAGCAAGAGAGATTCCGTAGGTCTCTAGAGAACGCAGCATCGATGGTGTTTCACAGCAGAACGGGACTGCCACTGACATCCAGCCCAGCACCCCTCAGGAGAGGCAGCTGTTGCTTCGATTACGACAGTAGCTTGAATTCGGTGTCGTCCAAGAGAAGGTACGCGTAGTTTCCCGTTCGATCGCAGCTATGAAATCTTACGCCGCACAGGGTCGTTGGCTAAGCTAAAGTTTTCTCGTTTCAGCGCACTTTTCGAGTTGAACACTCCGCCGAGTCCAGGAGCGGTGTCTTTGGAGGAGACCGACAGGGAGACCGAAAATGCTGGCGAAGGCGAGGAGACACCGAAGAGGCGGTCGACGTCTCGCAGCAGACCGCAGAGTCACGCTCTCCTGGGCAGCTTCGAGGAGTCGGCGTTGAACGGAAGATTGGAGCCTGTGTCGACGGTTCACGGTTTCACGGCGGAGCTGGGCGCAAGCGGTTCCTTCTGCCCGAAACATCGAAAGCTTCCGGTCACCGTGTTCTTTTACACACTCGGTGACAATGATAAAGTTTCTACACCCTATCTCGTACGTATCGCCACTCTATTCTCGTTCTTCTCTTCTTCTGTTTTGATTTTGTAAATTGTATTTTATCCTCTTTTTCTATTTACTATTGATTTCCACGACGATTGTGTGCTGCGTCGAGTTACATGCAATATTTGACGATATGTGATCCGGACGACCATTTGAACAGACACATTTTTGCATAGGCACATATTAATTTGGGGAAAAAGGGCTACCAAGTACCGAGGAGTGGTACTATTCAAGTAACGCTTCTGAATCCCTTGGGTACAGTCGTTAAGATGTTCGTAGTACTATACGATCTTTCTGATATGCCGCCACGATCTCATACTTTTTTACGTCAGAGAACACTGCGGGACAAAACGCTACGCTACCTCGTTCATCTTAGGTGCGTACACAACGAACAATTCAATTTTTGTCCGTACCGTTTTGTATTTTGAAATTTCCATTAGCTTGACGATTGAGATGTTTGAAGCTTTCACGACCAGTGTTCCTAGTAGCTGATACGGCTATTGTGAGCGAAGCTTGGCAGTCGATAAGATCACGTTGCTCGAAACAAAGATCGGCAATCTTAACCATTCGAAAGAAAACTATGTTCGCTCTCGGTAGCCGCGATCGTTTGTTCCTTCCTTCTTTGTGTTGCCTCTGTACTATTTGCTCGCTGTCCATTTCTGTAGCTGACTCACACCTCTAATCCTCCTCTCTTAGTTTTGTTTAGTTTCTCCAATGTTCCTGGCAAGCTTTCTGTGTACGTTTATGCTTGTACGACGCTCGGAGGGTTGGTTACTGCTGTTCTAAATTGGTCGGTTTCCTTTTCAGATTCATGTCCGGCAAGTCGGGCCGAATTTACTTGCACACGGACATCCGTATGATTATTTGTCGAAAGTCCGATGTCGACACGGCGTCGGACTTCGGGTCTGAGCCACCAAAGGAACTGCGGAGCTATATCCACGGCCCTACCAATCCGAAATTTTCACCAAGGTGCTGAGCCATGTGGCTCTTTCCATGGGGTTGCTGCCAGTCGCTCCGCTCGCCTAGCCCCCTTTACGCAGAGGTTTAAAATCGAACGAGTCTTGTCGTGAGAGAAGTGCATCGATCGGTTGGGGAAAGGCTGGCCACGAACGATCTCTGATTACCATGGACTTCGGAATCTTTTATGCATTTGCAATAATCCCCAATAGTTTCACAATCAATCGAAAAGAACAGTTTCTTTTGCAAGAACTCTTTGACTTTGCTGAGAGATACAATGTAATATTTTGAAATCGAAATGTTTTCTAGATCTGTACTTGCATAATTGTCCGAGGTCTATAAGAGGCCGTCTGGGAGAAGAGAATGAGACGACAGAGCCTTTGTCCAGAAATGATTGTGGAATGGGTTTTGACGAAAGTCAATGTTCGAGAATGTTTTTTTTTTAAACACTACGTACCTTTCTTCGCGGGAATAGGTGAAGACTTTCTCGAGAGAGCTTTTTGTTTGCGAAGAAAGGACAGTGATTGGAGGGTCGGATTTGTTTGTAGAAAGAAATGTTTCAAAATGGGCAACATTCTTTCGTGAGAGAAATGTTCGAGCAGCGAGGGAGGCATGCTAAGGGGAACATTTTATAGTTGTTTCGCATAAGAGCCGCTGCTTATCGTTTCGGTTAAGATAAGAGTCGCGGCACCATTGTTTATTTTTATTTGTTTAGCGATTATTTAATTTGTAACGCGATAGACATTGACGTCGGTTCGCGATCGCTTCTTCCAATTCAGTTTCGGCGTACGACGATCGATGAAAAAAATTATTTTCAGTTTTTTCTTTTCTCCGCGCGTAATTTTCGTAGCGAGTCCTTACATTTTAATTCGAATAAATCGGTCGCAATATTTGGTGTCTTTCAAAAATTCAAACGTTGCCAGCTGCCAGGACCGACGGACCCTGGATCCATAAGCTAGATCTCCTTGGAAGGCCATCTTCTCGATATATTGTTGTAAATAGAAGTCACTTATAAAGTCGAGTAAGAATTCTTTTTTAACGGAACGATACCGTCGCGTCGTGTGTGTGTAGCACCCATAAGTTTAAAGACAGAGAGGAAAGATAAGGAAAATAAGAAAGAAAGGAAAGGAAGGAAGGAAGGGATGGAGAAACAGAAGAGTTAAGAATAAGTAAAGCGGTACGAGCATAGAAAATGTCAAAAATCGGGTCTCTCGTTGACATCGAATGTCATCCTTTCAAGCTATTGTACAAATGACGAAGGGAAACGAAAGAAGAAAGAAATGTGATCTAGAAAACAAGCGTTTAAAATGTAATTTAAAAAAAAAAAGATGCCATTTATCGATTCGTTGATATTTTTGGATGATAAAAAAAGCGAAAGACGATCAAAGACGTCGTTTATTTTATTAATAAAAAAGAGCGAAACGAAGAGACGGAAGATCGAAGAACTTTTTCGCGTGGAACGTAGTTTTCGATCAACGAGTGGCTGGATTGCGCGACTTTTCCTCCTCGATGATTAACAAAAAACAACAAAAAAAAACGAAATAAAGATGATACAAGATAAAGCAGTCGAAGGAAAAAAAATCATTATTTACACGTATAAACAGAACACAATTTTGTGTCCGTAGCACTGTGATGAATATTTTGATAGACTATAAATAGTAATTATTATGAAAAGTATCTATTTGAAGTAGCGAGTATCTCCTAGATGGTAATTAATTAATAACTGTACTAATGTCGTACGAGGAATGTAACCGAGCGTAATTTACTAACCGTACAGAATTACACACACCTTTCGCAGATTCACGAAGACGCTCATTATTGTCACACCGTAAGCCGAACGATAATTCGTTTCCCTTTATGTTTTCTACGCGCGTTCAAGACGAAGTTTAACCGTGGCTCAGCCACCTGGGAGAACCGATCGAGTATCACCCGAACCGTGCAATGCAATTTTACCAAACAACTCTTCGGCTGTTACCTCCGTCACGGTTCGAAGGAACTCGAATCGAACAGGAAACGAAACAAGTCCACATTTTCAAACCGTAGATTCGGAACCAGCAGGCGAACAGGGTTCGGGTGATGATTTGACGAAACCAATCCGCTCTTCGAACCATACGAGCACACGTTGAAGGCGCGATTTGTGATCTGCAAGGAGGATTTGTCTTTCAACGAGAAACGTTGACCGGAGCACGACAAAAGTCGCACGGGTTAGGCCGACGAGAGCAGCTTGCCGGACAGATCGAGAGGTCAATTCTGCCAGATCCACGGAGTTCAAGATCGTATCAACGGTGTCGAAGAGAGTACCAGCGAATCAAATAGCAAGCAATTTTCGTTTTCTGACGCGTGTATTGTACGGCAGGGAATTCGTAGAGTGTGTAATCACTGCCATGCTGTATATACATACGTTGTAGCGTAGGCGGACCGTTCGCTAACGATTCGAGGGGATTTTAGCAATAGTCTTTTTCGCCTGAACGAGATCCCATTGACCAGAGACGGGAAGCCTAGAATGCAAGCGGAGGTGTCCGCGCGTGAAATTTTTGCGAATCAGTCGTGTGTTGCTTTCGATCGGATTGCAAACGTAGTTTCTCTTTTTCCTATTTAAACGAGAAAGCACCGCGGAGGACGCGCGTTTTGCGCCGAATATATCCGTCAACGAAAATTTTGTCCTTGTCGAGCCGCGGCTCGCCGAACAATTAGAAGCGCGTGTACACACGTAGAGACGCTCATAGGTACTGTGAAAACTCTTCGTAGCTGATATTTTTCCAGTCTCAACGTCGAACGACGGTCGCTTCGATGGGCTTTAAATTCTCCGCGCGTGTAGAGTCACGTTTTAACCTGTTAACCGCGCGGTTCGTCAATCAGGAAAACCCCATGAGCCATCGTGGAAAATGGTTCCATGATGGCGTGTGATTGAACGAATTTCCGGACAGCGAATGCGGGCGGCAATTGAAGTATAATCGTTCGACGCCGGTTAACAGATTAATTTTCGCGCGACGGGAGGCCGGAGCCAACGCTTTCGTGCAACTGATTCTGGCGCGTACCTTTTTGGGGATGTCGCGGATACTGCGAGAGGAGAACGATATTGTATTTTTAGAATCCTACTGTCGTCGTCGAGGGACGTCTCGTACCACGAAACCGTAGAAACGCGCACTAAGTACATTACTGTAATTATTATTCATTGTGATAAAGACTTTTATCGGAATATAGAGGTCCGGAAAAAATTGTGTTTCCTTGTTGTCGAAAAGAAAAAAAAAAGAAAACGAAGGGTGCCAAACTCGGGGACGGATGAAAGGGCTTGAGGGTTGGGCTCAACCAGCGAACGTTTGCGTATCTGTTTCAACAATTGCGGCTCCGTATTGTATCTTCCTTTTCTTTGTCTTTATTTTATCTTAATCTCGTTCATTTTATTTTATTATTTAAAGCAATCTTTTATCCTTGTGATTTGAAAAGTTTTAATTTCCGTTTTTGACCCGTGGCTCGTTCGACGGCGTTTCCAAAGCCAAAAGATGAGAGAGAGAGAGGGGAGAGAATATAATTTTGTTTTTAGTATTCGATGCACCGCTATCACTTCGAGGATTTTAATTTATCTAATCGGCCACGACCTGATTTGCGAATTGCCCGTCGGTCGAACGGCACCGTTTCGATCACCGTACGACCGTCGACGGGCAATTTCGATACTATTTGTCAGTGCTAGTTGGTAGAACGTTGCGTTGAGTCACCTGAGCACACTGATGAACGCCAGGCATTGTACATAGGGTAGCATTATTTTATAAACGAAAATTTATTGTTACTGCTAAGAGGTACTTTGTATTATTCAGCGAGCGAAGCGTGACCGATAAGAAAGAGAGGGAGAGAGTGAGAGCGCGCGCGAGAGAGTGTGAGCGAGAGAGAGGAATCGAAAGAAAGAGTGGGAGAGATAGAGAGAACATTTGTGTCCAGAGATTCACTTATGGTACGTATAGCCAAACGTAATAAAAGTACAGCAATGCATTACAAACCCCATTGTGTGCGATTCATTCGGCCTTATTAATCATAGTCTGTTGATGCGTTTTAGATTTCGGGATGACACACGTGTACGTCGTACGAGTATAATATTTATTAAGAATGTGTTACAATCGTTCACTCGTTCCACTCGCGCCAGCATATTTCTACAACTTCGAATTATAGCTACAAACGATCCTCTATACACATAGCTCTCTTACCGCTCTAAAATCGCACTATTATATACACGCGAACGCAGAGAATGCGTTCGCGACTGCATCGCGAAGGCCTGATATCGTACGAGTCTCGTACCAGAATCCACGGAGAAAATAGAATCTAGGAACAATCGCCGAGACCTTTGGAGGATTTCTCGGCGCAACCGTTCGCTGAAACGGAAGCTAAACGCGAGACGTGCTCGCACGTCTTATCCACGCGTATTGCATTCCCATATCGCCAGTCCAAGGTGCGCGCACCCGTCGCGGATCAAGGTAAACGTCTAAGAGTCACAAGAATTCGAGAACTCGTACAGCTTCGTCGTCGAACGGTTCGTTTGCAGAAGTTTGCGTTGTGGTCGTTACGGAATTAAAAAAAGTGGGGATCGCGATGCTAGCGCGCGCCAAAAGTAAAAATCTTCTTCTTAAAAAAGGTTCGTCCATGGGTCTGCGTTTGTTCGGGGTTGTGTATACAAAATACATATTTTGGGCGGTTAACGGAGATTCTAATCGAATTTTCGTCTCTGTCAGTCCTACTCGATCCTTGTTCCAGTAATCGATGAATCGCGAATCTTGTTCTTTTCTTTACAGGGCGAGAGAACCATCTCCATCGGTCCTCGAAATCACAGATCGCATATTCCGCGCGACGCAACCATATTGCCTCGCGGTCGTACAAATATACAATTGAAACGTTCACTTAACGAACGAACGTGTGCACAGAAACGCGTATAAAAAAATAAAAGGTTCGGTCGAGTCGCGAACGCAGAGAACGCCCGTCTCGGAACCGAGAGCGAAACGAGTCCGATCGGTTCCCGAACGAATAATTAATTAATTAACCAATTGGCGGGGGGATCCGGCGTTCGCGACCGCCGTTCGGAAGGAGGAAAAGCGTAACGTAGTCGAATCCTGATTTTTGTTCAGCGTGATATGCAGCGATGGATGCGAACCCGTTACGGAAGTCTCAAATCTCCTTCCACCATTTCAGATTCGACGGTGAGGGAAGTCTGCAACAATTATGGCAAAAATACATTATTTATCTAATAATTTAATAATAAATTTACTAATTTATCTGCAAAAATACGCGAACCAGCGCTGGTTACCTACTCACCCATTCTTTGGTCCATGTAAATAGACTTCTTTTAGCGGTACCTAGCTTCCAACCCTCGTGGAAGCTTGCGGCCCTACGCGTCGCTCATGCGCAACTGTCTGGTTGCCATTCCACCCCCGCACTGACTGCTCCAATCGGTGGTGGACACCTGGGTTCGGTAGAATTTCGACGAAGTCTTGTTGAAGATTGGCAACAATTCGTTCGCCTCGTTGGACAATGCCTGCGCGATAGAACACGGCTTTGAAGACGCTTACTCGATGCAGGGGAGATTAGGGTCTCGGTCGAGGAATGCGCGCATTGTGCCGTGTTGCGCAACGAGAGAACACGAGCTTACCTTCAGGTATACGATAGCGTCGGTGCCGTACCCGTCGCAGCTCTGGAGGACCAGGTCGCCGTGGAAGTATCTGGCGTATAATCGTGAAACTGGAAGACCATAACCGTAGCCGGCCAATGGGACGGTGTGGACGTCGGTGATGCTCGGCCTCGGGGCCGTGCTGTACATGTATTTGAACAAGTGGTCCATCTGCGACCGAGGAATGCCGCCGCCTCGATCAGCAATCTGCGAAGATAACGCTTACAATAAATTCTTTCAATTTTCATTCCTCTTAATTCTCTCGATAGTCTCGTGTTCGCGCACACGTTCGATAATGAACGCTGACGAAACGTCGGCTTCGAATTTCACGCCGATAACCGATAACCCCTCTTATTCAGCAGTCTTTCGATTGCAAAGATGACGTTAGCCGGTACCGATGCGTCCTTACCTTCACGCAAATGTCTTCCTTTCCCCGCGACACGATCACTTCGATCGGAGGATACTCCGTTTCGGAGTCCCAGTGCTCCATCACCGCGCGCATGCTGTTCTTGAACAGTTCGAACAGCATATGGAACAAATGGCTCGGTACATAAACTATCATAATTTCGCTACATCGTTCGTAATCTGAAAAAAAAGAGAAGGGACGACCAGATTAGACAGTTTTAAGGGAAGACGATCGTGATGAATAGTACTTGATCGGTTTTGTAATCGTATGATACTAATCTAGGTAGTTCACCGTGGCAATCGTGTTTCACTACGCCCTACTACAGAATATGGTTGATGTACTACTTACTAGCATTACTATAGTACAATCAACATTTTTCAAACTTGCCGTTATGTTGTTTGACTATCAGTTCCGGGCTAGCCAGATAATATTGATCGCACAATAGCCTCGCTTTCTCGTAGGCGTCTTTCACGACGTTCATAACGTCGCACGAGGGGTCTATGGATCCCACGTGCCTACTGTGCCCGTTTAACTCGCTGCCGAACAGCAGAGCTACGACAAAAGAACGATTGTTTAGTCGCGGGCGTCGCAGCCACGTTAGCTGTCCGCGAATCGGCGAACTTACTGTGCTGGTTGATCAGCATTCGAATCGATATTCTCGACATGAGGAACCTGTCCAAAAAATATTGAATACTGTTCCCCGTCTGGGCGTCGACGTCGTGCGACTCTTTCAGCTCCAGCACGCCATGCGCCATCGTCTCGACGATGTCTTTGTGCCTGTTGCGTATCTTCACCAGGGATTGGCAGAATCTACGGGAGAAATGAGCTCTCTTTACGTTATCGTTCGGGTCCAATTGGAGGGAAAGTTGAACAAAGGCAACAATAGGCTCGCGAGAGCATCGTAACAAGTGAATCTAACGCGAATCGCTCAATAGACTGTTTTAACGTTGAAGACTCACTTGTCTAAAGTGGTCTCGTTGACTTCAACCTTCTCGAAGTGTATTATATCCTCGAACGAAGTGGCGTACAAATTATTAACTATACGCACACTAGGCATTTTCAGTAAGTTCTCCGGCAGCAGATGGATCTCCTTCATAATGTTCGCCAGCCGAACCGGCAGCTCCTTCCTTAAGAATATAAAAGACTTCCTTTCGCATGCGCTTAGACCTGTAACAGTAATCATCGCCTCTGATCAATCCCCGTCCCTCGGCCAATTAAAGAAGCATCAATCGCGCATCTATCCTCCAACAGAGGGGGGGTCTTTATCGAATTAGCCACGCGCGTCAAGGTCTATCCTTGGTTGGAGCGAATTTTTTTTTAGCGTCTACGACGAACGCGTAACGCGGCTGTTTTTTGTTTCCCGTCCGGTCGGTAAATGTTTACGAATGGGACTAGCGGCGCGATAACAGTAACCGTGATAACGCGGAGCAGCGATCTTATCGCCTGTCGGTTTAAATGTCTTAAGAACCGGATTGCATCGGCGTTGTTTGGATGCGTATCGGGGGAGGCGCCGACCGAACAAGACAAACAACTGACAGACTGGTGGTTGCGCAATTGGATTAGAGATTGTCGGAAAACGGGCTCGAGTTCCGTGAACGCGCGCCGAGAATTCGTTATCGCGCGAAGTCGCGGCGGTGGTCAACATCCCTCCCGGTAGAGCTTAGCCGTTTCTCAAGAACCTCGTGGCTTCGGTGCTTGCGCCGCGTGCACGCCCACGCAACACGCGCCGAAGCGTCGAACAATGAATTTGTTTGTCGCTTCGATCGTCGTGATCGCGAAAGTAGGTCATGCACACGGGGGCCTCCAACTTTTGCTTTTCGTCGCCCCACACCGGCGGCAACCGGTGCGGCCCTGAACAGAGATTGATAATAGATACGGTTTTATCAATCCAGTCGCGATCGACATTGGACGCCGCGTAAACGTAAACGATCAACATAAACGTATCGCTGTTTGCAAACAGCGTCGAGCTTCGAATCGGACGAGTCAGCGAATCCTCGCGAGTACGACATGGGAGAGATGGGTGTCGCCAATAGCGAACGCGCAGAATAGGAATAAAAGCATCGCGTCGCGTGACCGTGATTATAATCAATACCGTCGACGACCATCGCCGTTAGCCTTCGCCCGGAGAACGCGATCGTCATTAATAAATCGCGGATTCGATGCATTTCTGACAACAACGAATGCGTCGAATACAAAACTAAAAAAACAGAAGAACTTAAAGATATCTAAAAGTATTCATTTTCCACGAAGATCCGCAGCTTGGTCACTGACGAATCTCAAGCGTCGCCCTCTGCCCGTCGTCCGCGAGCAATAATCGTACGATTTTTCCTTCTTTAATGACAGAATTACGACCATTTGCTTTTCTATATCTCGTTAAGTGATTCGTAATCGAGCCGTGAATATTTAACGACCACGGTTTACGACAGCTTGGCCAATGAGCCGGCGGAGCTTCGCAGCTCGCGTTTCCAGTATTCGTCCTAAGCTACAGAGTTTCCACGGGTTTCAACCATGCTTGCGTCACCGACGATAACGTACTTCCGTCGGACAATAGGCTGATCCCATCGCTTAATTGGATCGAAGTTACCACGAGTTATCATTGCCGCGGGTTCCGCGAACAAACACCAACCGTAATTTTCCATGATCTTGTAAACGCTTCGTTGGCTCGACGAGATCGACAATGTCCTCGCAGGGACAACCGAAAGCCGTCATTTTCAATCCGAGGGTGAACGTAGGCGGTCTGTTAGGCGGTCGTTAATCACGCGTCCCATCTCCCTGGTGTTTCAATCGCTGTAAAATCATCGTCCCCCGCGTTCGGCTAATGGAAACGAGGTTCTTGGTAGGAAGCACCTATCGGATCCTCATCCGATGGGGTCGTAAATTGGAACTCCTCCGCTTGCGGTGTAACGCGGAAAATGGTATTTTCGCGCGAGCGATTTCCACGCCCCTTTCCGTTCGGCGGTGGCCGCGTTTTCTCCAACCGGGGTGATCCAGGGAGCAGCTGATTCACTGCCAAGCGCGATCGGTTCGCCAATGAGAAATGGCCGTGAAATTGCAGGCCGGCTTTATCCGCGGGAAAACAGGCCGAAGCGGAGTGCAAGGTCTCCCGTCTCACTGGGAAACGATTCACCTCGATCCGTCGATCGGAGACCAGGCCTCCGTCCGCTCCGCGAGAGATCCCCTTTAAATAACCCAGCTTCCGCAGACTCGTGGGCGGGCCGTGAAATTAATGGAAACTGCTATCGATTGTTCACACGGCTTCCGTATCGAAAAATTTGCATGCGAATCGGTCTCGCGGTATCCCAACCCAGTTATCGACTCCATTATCGCGACTATCGCGGCACCATTCGCATACGGATGACACTAATTTTTTGACCGAATTCGAGAAATCATTTCTAGAGCAATTCACTCGGTCAAACAGACGCGAAAGAGTTGTGACGACAGTCACTGCGATACATTTTTAATTTCTAGTTTCGACTTAACCAATTGACCCCTTGTCGTATCATTCTATTTATAATTACAACGATTACAAGTTTCTCGATAGCAATAGTAAAGGAATAAAGCAGTTTATATTTATTGTGTACTATTTAGTTCACTGTTTAACCTTTTGCACTATGACTCCTTTCATACCGCGTAGATTAGCACTTATTTGTTCTTAATATTTTCCCTAATAGGGCCAAACAATTTTTCTTTCTTCTTCTATCTTTATTTACTTTGATTTTTCAACTTTGATGAGAATCAAAGAAATCAGAATTTTATAAACTACTTTAGAAGCCTCCGTCGCGTGTCAGACGCGTCAAACTATGACAAGAGGTTAAATCGCTTTGGCATTGTGGGAATCCTAGCAGTTTTTTTGTTTTAATGTTAGCAAAACATGTCGTCGTCGAGTTTGAAAACTAAGCGACCGACGCGCAAAACAGAGCGTAACAAACATAAACGACGAGTACGCGACACCGTAAACCCGGGATAATTCACGGCGCGAGCGCGAGCGCGTTGCGAAACGAAGATTATGGATATTTTGAAAGCGTTACGGAATAAAGGCCGATAACAATTGAAAACGAGACTGTGCACAGCGCGCGGGAATGCAATCGGCAGGAAGCTGTCGGCCATTGGACTTCGACCGACCGTGTTTACCCCGCGTAATCGACTCAAATGTCATCCCACCGGCCCCGCTAAAATAATTGCTTCGTTTGGCCGCGCGGAGCGTGCCAAGTTTCTAGCAGCGACGATAACCGTCGACAGACGCCGCGGAACATCGCCGAGTCCTTGATCCTGTTTCCTTATCTCTAGGCCGAGCTCCAAGGATTCGTCTCCGGGCTGATTCGCGCGAAACGATTCGACAATTGAGTTTATTCGACGGCCACGTTGCCTCGACGCAATCATCCTCGCGCGTTCGACACGATTCGACGCATGTCGGTCGGCTTCTGTTTAGACGAATCATTTTCTCCGTGACGCGCCTTTCGCCGAGGGTCGTTGGAGAGTATGTAGTTAGCGAATTGTAGTTTTGATTGCCGAGTGGTCGCAGGGATGCGCGTCGCGGGGAAGTGATCGCCTCGCGGTGTGTTCAAAGGAAATGGGACGCATTCGGAGAACCGGGGGGGCACGCGAGGCTTTCGAGATCGTAAACTCGACGGCAAGGCTGGAAAAATAGTTCTTCGAAATAATAAGTGGACTATTAATATTTTTTATCTCCTCGCGTGACACAGCATTGGACGAATACAGTTCTTCGAAAGTAATCATTACGTATGGTTACGCGATTAAATATTATCTGCAATGCCAGTGCCGTATGTAGCTGCTATTTCAACCTTTATTTACCAAATGCTGTATTACTTCGTTATTGTTCTGTACTATTATTCTGTCTTATTATTCTGTATTAGAAAAATTAAAAAATTTTTTTACAATATTTAATAATCAAATTTAATAATAAACGGCGAAGCAGTCGAAAGGACGGCTATTGGCGCCTACAGTACCAGGAAGCCAACGTGTGTCGGACGCCAATAGGCGCCAACAGTAGTGAAAGGGTTAATGAGATTTTCTTCCATGGAAACAGTATCACGGACAAACGGTGACGCGTATGTTACCGCGTTTCGATTCGGAAAATTACGTCCTTCGACTGTGACAAGTCCGCGGTGATCGATTCGCGGCTATAACGTTGTTTATTTCGCCGTTGATCCCGACCAGGAGGTGGTGGAAATGTCAACATCGTTCGAGAAGCCTGCCTAATAAAATGCCATTTCACCGCCGTCTAATTCGTTAAGCAATGGAACGTCTCGTCGTTCGATTACAATTAAACGATCCATAGTTAAACCGTTATCGTTCATCGTTCACTGTTTGACCGTATTGATCGTATCGCGCGACTTATGAATGGGTTAGAATCGCGGCGGCTTTGGTCATATTTTCCTCGTTGCGACAAGTAAGAAGTATTAGCGTTTATTACCGCGTGCATTGTTTTCGGACCTAATTTATTCGCTAAGGTAATCTACGGTCAAATTAACTCACAGAATTTGTCATTTATTTGTCTTTTCAATGGTCTAGCGTGTATAGATTACGTTTTAACAATACTTTAATTATGTATACTTTGAAAATACTTTCACGGAAAATAAATTACCTTATCGGCGAAATTTGTTTAACCCTTTGCAGTCGAGTGGCGACTCTAGGGCGTTGCTACAAATTGTTATACCTCGTTTCAAAATAATCTTTATCAAATTTACTCGTATAAAATTGCTTCGAGGGCAAAGGGTTAATATGTTGCTCATGCTGCAGCGATTTTGACCCGCTCGAATGTTCGTTCATTTACAGCCTACGGTCACGATCTGCAATCTTATTGCGTGCGTACGTGTCGCGCGCCACGGAAACAGCAATTGCAGGCCGCGCGATAAATTCAGCAAAAGATGTTTTCCAGACAGTCGTAAACAATGGTGGCCGTGCTCCCGGATCCAGCGTTTGACGAGTGACTCATCAGCACGCGGCCCGACACGGAACATCGTTTCCACGAATGGTTGCGAACAGGTTTCGAACTATCCGGCCAATTTTGCATTGATTTTAACGGAACGAAATTTACGCACGGCGTTTATGTAAGGATGATCAGCATCGTGCCGCGTGAGTCTCGTCTGAGGTCGTAATTATCGTTGATTAACGACGGTGTCTTCGGTGGGAGGGAGGGAGGGAGGGAGGTAAGGGGGGGTCTCGTCACGACAAACAAACGGAATTAGATTTCTTCGAAGTTGTATACTTTTCGCGTTTCTTACGACTCGCGAGTCCGTTTCGTGCTTCTGTCATCGACGTCGACAGAAATAAAAAGCATCGTTACATCCTCGCATAATCATCGGCGCGGCGATCACGTGTTAATTATACTTGTAATCACGAACGTTTCCTGAATATTCAATATCCTCGATTATATAAATGCGCGACTCGACGTGAATTTACTATGCGAAGTAGATGCGAAAAGAGGTCCATAAAGGACGGGAGGGATCTTCCCTCTGCTCGGACTCGGTTCGTCGGTGTCGTAAAAAGTTGACCCGCCTTCCAGGACCAGTTTCTCGTACAGTCTAGAACTCGATCGAACAATCCTACGCTACTTACAGTGGCCCTGCACGCGGGGGCGACGTGACAGAGGATATTTGACGTCTGACAATTAGAGAACCTATTAGCAAAATTATTTCGCATCCGAGTCCATTAGGTCGAGTCAGAAATAACTTCCTATACATTCACGTGGAACATCTATTGTTCGTATCTACCCGCTGCGACGTGTCACCGGGACAAGGGTTCAAAATAAATAAAACAAGAGCAAAAAACAGATGGAAAGAAAAGCAAAATAAATGTCTGATAAAAAACTTGATTTACGACTCTGTAGACCGCGAACGTGTCGTACAACGAGTTGTTTCTCAAAAACAGCTGTAAATAGCGTATTTGTCGAAGAGTTTCGAGAGGAAACCGACTCGCCCGGAGCGAGAGGCGTTAATCTTATCGTGGACAAGCCTATGACGGCTTCTCTCCGATGGCCCCATGACCGGCAAACCGGATATTTCGAGATATTTCGAGCCGCGTCGAGATTGTTTTTCTGGTAACCAAACACAATAGATAAATTGGCAAAGGAATTTGTTTGTCGCCTGCGAAAGTCTGTCGCGGCGTAAAGCGCGCCGTCGAGGCGGCTAGGCGTCAGCCCAGTTCACTGTGGCAAAGATCATCGGCCCACGGTGCGATGCCTCGTCATTCTAGAACCGTCGACGTCGACGAATGGCTAGGAGGAGCGTGAGGAAGCAGCTGTATAGATTTAAAGCCCTAATCGGAACGTGCAGGCGCGCACAGAGACAGAGAGAGAGAGAGAGAGAGAGAGAGAGAGAGAGAGAGAGAGAGAGAGACCCGAGCGAATGCGATCCCCTTCCTCGTTGCGGCGCGTCCCTGCGCGTCACCGTGCATATCAATCGGGTGCGTTCGTGCGTCGATCCGCTGCGAGAGAATGCAGGAAGATCGGAATCCTCTCGGAGCTGGCGATGCTTCAAAGAGCTTCGGCGAATCTCGTTCGAATGAAACACGCTCGATAGATACAGTCGAGGCTCTTTGTAGCGAGAACTTGTTAGATTCATCATTCTATTCGGATTGGACCTAAAGCCGCGTACTCGCCAAATCTGTCACGCACAACAGCGAGACCGGCTCGCTTCGCTGTCGACCAGAGGCTGATGACCCGAAGCGGGCGTGCGCTCGCGGCTTAACGCATCTCCCGTGCGGGAATCAGGTTAAACGCGGTAAAAGCAGCAGTCGCTTTGCTGTTTGGCATTGCGTCAGCGGGTGCAGTCCGCTCGATATACCGGTGAAAGGAGCCGAATTCGTCGGACCACCAAACCGTCGACCTTTGTCGGCGGAACTTGCCGCTCGGAGCTCCCACCAAAAACCGCTGCCAATCTCGGCCAAGAACGCGAGAAGCTCGACGCGACGCAGTTCGTTCTCCAACTTTTAATTTCAATTTGAATTCGTTGAATTTCATAGCGTTTCGCGTTGAAACAAAAATCACCTCCAAGAATTCTTTTCGGCTTCTCTTAGCCATCAGCTCTACGAACCATGGTGGATTGTTTTTACAAGATTTCGTCACCAGGGAGAACGACGACTCTCTTTTGCCTTTTCGGCGAGCGACCGTTCTGGTCTCAGTCGCGATCTTGTATTGAACGGATATACTTCTTTTATAAAATAAAAGGAACAATTTATAAAGCGTTATTATTATATTGTATTCATTCAGTAACCTGAAATTCCAATATAATTTAATTAATTCATATGTATTGGTAATTGGGGAGCATTTGCTGTAGCTCTAAACGTTTAAGTCGCCGATAGCCCACGTGTCGATCCACTGGGAATCGGGCGGAGCTGATACGGCTTCCACCACGCTCGTGCACACCGAGACATCGGCGCTGTTAGAAAGTGCTCGACGAGTGCGAGTCACGAGTCCGACGCGAAGGTCGCGGTCTGCTCGTTCATAAAATGGTAAACATGAACTCGCGGGTCGCGCGCGGAACGTTTTTTCTCGCGATCGCGCTCCGTCTGCGAAAAGTCCAGCCGTCACCTGAGCGGTCGAGCCCCCCGTCCCCCCTCGCGTGACTTCGATTCGACAGCTACTTTTAGGCGCGCGCGTGGGACCGCGACGACGGATGGAAGCCTAAGGTCGATCGAGCGCGCGCCGCGGAAGTGATTCGCGGACCGGAAATCACGGACCAAATCGTTTGCGTCACATGTCGGGCGCGGTCACCGGGGATCGACTGCGAATTTGCCTCGGGTCCAAGTTCCGAGGATACGCGCACGCTTAACGGGTGGGCGAATGACGGCGATTCGCGAGGAAATGGCAGCATTCCAGTGGCAATAATATCGCGTTCGCTACGCTATTTTCGCGACGATCGGCGAGCACCGATGGCAGTGGCCCGAAATCAGGGGATGGTCCGCGGTTCCGGGGCAAATTGCTTCGCTCGACCTTGACCTCCTCTTCCACCGCCGCCTCCGTCGCCTCGGCCTCTTCCGCCACCTCTCTTCGAACGGCTCCCAGGAAGAGGGCAACCTGCTCGGAAATCTCGCTGCGAGACTGTTACGTCAAAGCGCGACGATTCCCGGAATTTCGGACGAGCGCGCGACTCGGAAATTTAATTGGAGCAAACGGCGAGGCCGAGTGCAGCGAATTATTCCAAATTGTTCCTCGGCTTGGAGACAGAAGTGGCCGACTTGGAACGAAGCGGCACGATTGTCAGAGACTCGCGAGTCGTTTTTACAGCCGTTGCGATTGCCGGCTGTGAAAACGAGCACCTCTTTCCAAGCCTCTCATTCTTGTTCCAAATTGGAGGACAGTTTGGAAGAAATTACATTATTATACGAAAGAAATTGCATTGTTATATTATTTCTTATATTATGCTATATTTTTTATACGTTCTATCGCGCTCGCTCCGTCCACGCAATTGTTACGAAACACGTCGTCGGTCAACGAAATACGATAGGCGAATCACGGTAATTAATTCCGCGGCGAGTCTACCGATCAAAGGCGAGGCAGGATGTTATCGCGCCGCTTGCTCAGACTCATTAGCAAGTTTGCTCCCGACGCAATCCGTCGGACAAACAAACTGAACGTATGCGGAACGATAATAAAGCCGGAACGGCGATCTAGGAGGAGAGAGCCGCATCGGCCGAGAGAGCTAGCAGCGAAAAATCGAGCGCCGACGGCGCGATACTAATTTTAACCAGTTAGCTGCGTCAATATATTTTCAAGATACATTTTGTTACGCATTTTATCGATCATACTTGGTGTAGTTTTTTTTTATATAATTGTTCTAGAATTATCTTAAAGCATGTGAAATTTACAAATATGTTACCATAAGCATTTTGATGTAAATCGTAAGAGAAGCATTTTTATTATAAGATATAAAATTACCATTTCCTTATGACGTGTATACATGTCGTACCAGCTAACGGGTTAACCGGGATTATCGCTGCGGTGCGTACGATCGCATTATTCGATGAGATATTAGATCGCGTCATGAATAATTTCCAGCATTTATCGGACATCTGTTTTATTTACATGCCATTTATTTATCTGTTTCCTTTCTTATTTTATAAGGTTATGTCAAGGTTGTGTTATACATCGCGAACCCTCGTCTATTTACTGAAAGCCCCGGTGACTCGTAATAGGTAAACACGGACAACGAATTTGACTTAGCTGCATCGAAGGTTATTCGTGACTCGACCGAATGTTTCTCACGAATTTTGCGTTCCCTGGAAAGAAAGCACGCGTGAGTCACCGGACGCGCGTCTGCGACGCCTGACAATTTGAAAACAAAGCCTGCCCACCAGACGGAAACTCCCATCGTCCTCGATTTCTCTCGTCGAGAGGAAATACAATCCTCTCGATTATCGAATTACGATTTTATTCAGAGATATCGTATTTCGATCGGCATCGAAACAAACAAATCCTTGGCGCGTATGGCGCAACATCCACCCCCGCGAACGAGCCGTGACGGTCTATTCCCTTTAACCCCTTGCACTAGGATTCCTTTCACTGTGTTAACACGTTCCGTGCCAAGCCATTTTTGCCTGACTTGTCGTTCAAGCCATTTGATATTTTGACTAAAGATTGATACATTAAATGTAATTATTAATTATTGTATATATAACTAAATAAACTTATGTGTTATGTTCTATACTGCATTTTGTATAATGCATCATTTTTTTGGTTGAAATATATTTTACAGAATTACATTTGTCATAAAATATATGTTTTTAATACCACCGGTGGTTCTTTAATAGGACTAGACAATTCTTTTTATTTTATTGTCTTTATTTACTTTCGCTTCTGTACTTTGATAACGGAAGAATTAAATTTGGCTCAGATTTGAAATAAATTAATAATATCCATATTTAGTAGATTATACAGGAAATCTTTATCGTGACTTTGACTGCTTATTATAGCGCAATGGGTTAATCTCGGCAAAGTTCTGTGCGCGCTGGATCAGAAGAAACGGTGAAAATATGTTATCGTTAAAAACGTCGCGTCGGTCCGACCACGGAGCAGTGACATTTGGGGATCGATAGAATAGCATCGCGGCGACCTTTCTCGTTTTAACGGAGCATGGAAATTCGCCCAGGTTTTATCCTGGATCTCCCAAGGTCCACGCAACTTTGCCAGCCACGCTTATCGACATTCTCGCGTATCTCGCGCCGCGTTTACTCGCGTAACAACTCGCGCGTTGTCCTGTGTCGCAAATAATTACTCTAGCTGCGTCGTTCACCAAACGGATATGCTAATTATTTTTCTAGATAAGTGCCAGTAGGCGCGAAAAGACATAACAAACGCTGCGGTCGAACAGCGACCACCGGTTCACTCGAACTTTTTTGTAGCGAACCGCTGCGACGAACACGAGGCACACAGCAACGCCGGCTATCCGTTCTCGTCCGAAAACTACCGTGTCAACTAGAGACGGTGCGACGGCCTCGGAATCGCTACGATTGCTATCAGATCTACCCTTAGTCCCTCGAGGTCTTTGCTCGATCGATTCCGCGTTTATCTAGCCCTCGCGAAGCGAGCCAAAGGGAGAGACTGCCTCCCGAAAGCCGAACGAAAAATCAAAGACGTCGATCAGCATTCGTTCTATCTACCTGCCGCACTCTCTAACTATACCTCTGTCTACCTCTTTCTATCTCTCTTTCTTTCTCTTCCTCTTTCTCCCGCTCTCTCTATCTTTCTCTCTTTCCTCGATTCTCCGTTCCTCTCTCTCTCTCTCTATCTCTCTCTCCTTCGCTTCATCTTCTCGCCCTCTCACTCACCGAAATCGATGAACTGTTTTATCGAAAGCGGCGAGGGGTTAAACTGCGAGTAAAAGTCCAGCATCTTGGTGATGTTCCCTAGACACTTTGCGGTGAGCTTCATTTCGCTGCGCGTCCTCGTAACACATGAACCCCTTTTCTGGTCACCCGGAGACTCGGTTTTCCACCGCTGTTTCAATGAAACGGCTCGGTGTCGTTTTGCGCCCGCCTCGAGCTATTTGTTTTTTTTCTCCAGTCGTGCTGTCGCGCCGCTCCGGAACACCAGAGGGAAAGCCGTTGTTCGACGGGGGGGTCCCTCTCCGTGGAAAATTCGGCCGCGGACAGCAGGTGAAATACCGCGAGAATTTCGTCGTGTAGTACACCGACACGAGGATAGGAGACACCTCCGGTCGCGTTGGTTCGTGGCAAGGCTAGACACGATTACTGGCGATTCAAGAAAGGGATCCCCGTATATGTTCTCTCTGTTCCGAACGCGCGCGGCTGCGTAGCTACGCGTGGATCAGCCAAGTGGGGTCGAACGCGACACCGACGCGCCATATTCGAAATTTCGCAAGCGGACGGATAAGGCGACCGGACTTTTCAAAGAGGGGTTTCCCGCGATCGATCAAACGCGGACGAGACGATGGCGGTGTTGTCTGCTAGAGTACAATACATTGACGGTCGAGACTCGAAAATCGTAAAACATCACATTGAACAGTAAGGGACAATCTATAATATAATCTACGATGCAATCTACTATTATTAATAATTTATTTATTGTCATATTTATTCTAAATACTTCACTTTAAACTCTGTATCATCAGTCCATTTTTTCAGTGTACCCATCATCATTGTTATCCTTGAATATTATTCTTTTCCAACAGGGAGATAACTTGATAAGAGTATTTTTCGCGAGCCTAGCATTACGAGATAATAATTATCTAGAGTATATAAGTTATAAGCAAATAATTAGTGTCAGCATTTGAAATCTAAAGACCAAGAGCGACAGAAGATTGATTTAAAATGGTCTTGTTTGAAGATTAAAAGTTAATTCTACTTACGAGTAATATAAAGCGTTGGTTTAGAATTTAATTTGAGATTATTATGATGTATTATTATTATGTCACTAGTGTTGAATGAATCTAATGTTTGTAATATTTATTTGCAGCTCTCAAAAAATTTCGCGACTAGTGACGGCATCCGTGGCAGAACGCTGAAACCTGTATCGCTGCAAGTTAAAACAGTACTCGAATGTATTATGCGAGTATACTATGCATCCCATGTATTTTCACGAACGAAAAATAAAGAGAAAGCAAATATTTGTGCTGCAGTTTTAATTAGTTTCCTGTCTGATATGCTCCACTTTCTTCTAAGTCTTCTACGTGCTGTATAATATTATTTATAGTCATGTATTAAACTAGATATCTGCTCTTCTAAATTCAAAATTACCGCCATTTGTGACGCGTGGTGATTCCTGGCGGAAGAACAACGAAGATTTTTTCGTGGCCGCACAGCGCCAATTGGTTCAGTGTCAAAACGCTCAAACTGTTCGCCAAATCCGACTGCCGGTAATTTTGGCTAGTAGTTTCAGGCTTTCGCCACTGCACCAATTGGCGCTACACGGACATCGTTCGGAGCTTCGGCTTTTCTCCACTAGAGGCGCAGCAATCGGTCGCATTTATTAAATGCAGGGTCGGTAAAAATAGTAATTATTGCAAGATTAAGCAAGATGTAATTAAACAAACAACGCAGAACTATTCAGCAAAGTCCACAGATTCAATTCACTATCCAACAAAGTCCAAATACAATAATAGTTAGTCGAACTTTAGAGGTCGATTAATTATGTTTTATAACGTTGTCATGCGTTTTTTCATAAAATATCGACACAGTAGATTCTTCCGAACATTGATGTGTTCTTAGTATAGCTTTTTATGCTATAATATTGCAATAATTAACGTTTTTGCGAACCTTTATTCTGCACATGTGGCGGCTCTAGCAGCGGAACCCTGAAACTGCTATCTAAAATTACCTACAGCTGAATTTGGCGAACAGTTTGGGCGTTTTGACACTGGACCAATTGGCGCTATACGGACATCGCAAAAAGCTTCGGCTTTCCTCCGCCAGAGGCGCTGCATTCAACTATGCCCGCCAAATACAATAAGAATAAATAAAATATAATTGTATACTGAAGATCATAGAACAATCTTAGTACCTTTAGAGCATTAGAAGACTAGATTCTTCGCTGCTATTCCTGAGGTATAAATTTGATTAAATTTTTAAAATATTACTAGCCCAAAATGCCGGTATTTTTTAACACTATCTGTAGAAATAATAAATAAAACAACTTGTTAAAAATCATATATCTTTCTGTGACGATTATGATCGGGTTATCTTTGGTTAAATTTATCTTTGTCTAGTAGCGGTTATAATTTAATTTATTTAGAATTCGAAGAACAAGAATTATTTACAATTATTTTCTATAGTGTAAAAATAACGAGTTATCGATGATTGTCCGTGAAATGACGAATTACCGTCGTTCGACCGAATACGTGTTAATTCACGCGGTAGAAAGCGCGACCGTTCCCCTCTTGAAAATACAATACTCTAATTGAAACAAATACACTGTTCTGTAACTCGGTTTCAGTTTCTAGTAACCGCGACCGCATCCGCGGTTTATCTTCCCAGGTACCGTTCACGTGGCGGTACTTGATGACAACATCCGCGTGGATTAAGACGCGGTTAAATCTCCACCGCGAAGCCTCGACGGTCCGTAGAGAATTTCGTGTGCGACGTTGGAAAGAAGGTAACTTTTTTTTCAAAAATCCGATCGAACGCGCGCCATTCAATATTTATGGCCCACTGGGGGAGGGCAAACCCTGACTATGCGAATCTCTCGAAGGCTGCCGCCGATCCTGCGGGCAAGACCTCGCGATGCGAAATACGTTCACGGATCATCGGTTCGATTGTTCACGAAAATATTACGCCGACGGTCCATGGGCTCACAGTCGTTTCGGCAACTTTCCGCTCCCAGCTTTTCCAGGCTTATGTTTATCGAAGGTTTTCCCCGGCTACTCTTTCGGTGCATGCTCCGTAGCTTGATCAAATAGCGAACCGAGAGAAAAATACGAAGCATTTCTTTGTTCTTCCGGTTGAGTCGTTCGCACGATCCAACAAAGCGAAACTGTAAATTGGTTTATTAAGGTGAAAACGATAATTGGATTTCTAATTATAATAACGAAGCGTTCGTGATTTTATTTATTATTATTAACCCTTTGCGGTCGAGTGGCGACTCTAAGGCGACGCTAAAAATGATTAGTTTTAATCATTAATCAGTAATTTAGTATTAAATTTTGAAGAGCTGTTAACTGTTTCACGAGTCTCAAAATTTAATTGCGCAAAATATAAAATGCTCCAAGTTATATAAAATAGAAACCTTAAAATGACTGCGACTGTGAAGGGTTAAAAATTTGTTATTATTAGAACAGAGGCTTGTGAAGTAGACTACGATCTGGTAAATTATATACAGTAGTTATCGCAAAATTAATAATTGTATATTTATGTTACAGTTTATTATAAATTGACTTCTCATTTTAGTGACAGGTTTAGCTAGCAAGGAGTTAGCATAACCTAGGAAGGAGTTAACATAACCTGACCAGGAGCTAGGAATGAAATAAATATTCTCCTTGCAAAGCAATAATTATTTACACAATTCCTGAAGCGTTAAAAATCAAGGCACTCTTTCCCTTTAGAATTTCTGCGTGGGCGAGTTTTGAAATGTTCTGCATCGTCGTGTCATGTCCAGTAAACGATGCAGCAGCGGCTGTGTAACGGAAGTCGGTACTCGTCTATCGCTATCGACATTTTCTTTTCCTGGTGTATCACCGTGACGGTCTCGTTAAAGAACTTTTGATACACGCGGTTCTACATTGGCCTCGTTATATTTCTATATTGTTATAGCTACAAACGGGTCTCTGCCAGAAAAAAACTACCGGAAACATTTTACATTTCAGTTACTGAAATTCGCTAAAAACCATCTACGGTTCGATTCGCGCAATACACGACGAATATTTGTTTCACTGAATTAATACAGTAAATTAATTAATATAGCCAAATCGAATTATTTCTTCTTTCGGATAAACAAAAATTATCGATTATGCGTTTTCGCATAGCATTTTTAATTCTTTCAGTTTCGTCAATTTTTTCTCATATTTATTACGTTTGCTTTATTTTGTTATTTTTATCTGGGAAACTAGTTAATTTTTGCGTACTCTAAAAGAACAGAGATATTAGCATCACGATATATAAAATACTAAAAAAAGGAATTTTATAAAAATATTTTATACAAATACTGAAAAGGAATTTAATATAAATATTTTACATAAATACTAAAAAAGGATTTGATATAAGTGTTATTTTCAGAAATGTATTTGAATACCAGTAATTTATAAGTGAAAAAGATATTCACGCTCTACATTTTCGTATTTAATTTTAGGATCGCTAAAATCGCATAAAAATTCCTTTCGTTTAATAAAACAATTCTTATTATGAGAATAAAATATATCATTGATTTTGATCGATGTGCAAGATATTCACGCTCTATATTTTCGTATTTAATTTTAGGATCGCTAAAATCGCCTAAAAATTCCTTTCATTTAATAAAACAATTCTTACGATGAGAATAAAATATATCATCGATTTCGATCGATGCGCGTGATTTCGTCCCGCTTGGAAAACCGTGCGCCCCATGAATAAGCGAAGATATCGGCAGCCTATCGATATTAATTGATCTAAAAAAAAAAAGGGAACGAGAAGCACGGAGTGCGTTACGAGGTTTGTAGAACAGCCACACGGCGGCATTCCGAAGGGCAGTTTCTTTAATGAGGGCGCCTTGTATCGGGGTCGTGGTGTACCTTTTAAATGGTCTATGTATTTAGGTCCCGCCGTTATCCGTAGTGTGTCTACCAGCCCAGATAACGTATACGAACACGAACGAATCAGCATTGAACGGCGACCGTGTTTGCACGCGTGTGCGATGCATTGACACAGACGATCGTGCGCGAAATTGCATAACGTTCCTCCGTCCACCGCAGCACGTTCGCCCCCTAACGATCCATAATCGTTCCTCTCTTTCCCACGGATGGAAGGACTTTGTAAGCGATAGTCGCGTAAACTCGAAAGCAATAACACGGGGCCGGAATTGCCGGTTCTCCCTCTCTCCTTCTTTTCTTTTTTTTGCCGGAATAACCGCCCTACCTCGACAAATTGCTAGGATCGAGTGTAGCTTCTTTTTCCGTTGACACCGCCCTCTACCATCAATTCGACCCTTCGTCTTTGCCACGCGATGTATTCTTCTCCTCGGACTATAGAGCGTCGATTAACCCTTTGTGCTACCATTCCTGCCACGCTGCTTTGATTAGCATTTATTTGTCGTTAATATTTTTATCTTATTTATTACTATCTAATTCAAGAATTCGAAGCGGTAATTCAAATAAATTTTGAGATACGTTCCCGTTGAGTTGTTTTCATGAAATTTGGCTTAAACGAAAGCTGGAAATGTCTACTTTAAGACCTGGTGAATTATATCGCAATAGAACGATGAGATCGTCTTGAAAAACTCAAAAGAATCGACGTCTGCATTATGGGGTTGACAATGTTGCGAAGGAAACTTCTGATTAATTTTTTTAAATACGTTCCCGTGGTGCTATTTTCATCAAACTTAGCTTAAATTAAAGCTGAAAGTGTCTACTTTATGACAGGGTAATTTAGATTACAATAAAATATCGAGATCGTTTAACAAAATTAAAAATAACCGACCTCTAATATCATGGAGTTGACAAGATTTCAGGAAAAACTTTGGATAGATCTTAAAATACCTTCCCGTAGAGCAATTTCAATGCAATTTAGCTTAAATTAAAGCTAGAACTGTCTACTTTAAAACAGTATAAATTAACCTAAAATTATACAACAAGCCCGTCGCACACAGACGCCCCCAAAAACCTGTGTCGCACACGGCTCGGTTTGGGTCCATCTAAAATCGTCCGCGCGCGAATCCCGTTCGTTTAACGGAGATTCAACCGAATCCACCATCGTTCCCGAAAACGAACGGATTGTGCTGTCCAAAAAACCGAGCGGCATCGGCCACGGGCGTCAACAAAAGCTGCGAAAATACCGTACGCGCTAGAGGCATTCGATTCGCGACGCGCGCATAAATATCCGAAGTATTCCAATAAAGACCACCCTCCCCCCTCTCCACCTCCCCCCCCACCCTCCCAATCCCTCCACCGGTAGTGTTCCGATTTCCATGGCGTAGTCGCAGTTAACCATAGGAAACGCGGGACGTGACACAGTTACGGGAACGTTCGTCAAAACGTTCGGCAAAGCATACGTCACTCGCGCGAGCATATCGATAGAAACTTCGGAGCTTTGAAGAGCCGACTTCATTGCCCCCCATCGACTCGCTGCGCATGCTGCAGCCTGCCATACTAATTCAATGTAATCCAAGACATGGGGCCGGAAAAGGGGGGATGGAGGAAGGAGAGATAGAAGGGTGGGTGTAGGTAGGTAGATAAGCTAAATAGGTAGGTAGGTAGATAGATGGATAGGTAGGTAGATAGATAACTAGCTAGATGGCTAGATAGATAGGTAGGTAGATAGATAGCTAGATGGCTAGATAGATAGGTAGGTAGATAGATAGCTAGATGGCTAGATAAATAGATAGGTAGATAGATTGCTAGATAGCTGGATAGATAGGTAGGTAAATAGATAGATTGCTAGATAGCTGGATAGATAGGTAGGTAGATAGATCGGTAGGTAGATGAATTGCTAGATGGCTAGATAGATAGGTAGGTAGATAGATTGCTAGATGGCTGGATAGATAGGTAGGCAGATAGATAGGTGAATAGATAGATAGGTAGGTAGGTAGGTAGATACGGAGATATATAGATAGTTAGATAAATAGATAGATAGCTAGATGGCTAGATAGAGATGCGTATTAGAGAGCGAAAGAGACAGAGAGAGAGGTGAGTGGGTGGACAAAGAGAAATATATAAATAAATGGAGGGAGGAGAGACAGGAAGGAGACTTAACAAGGGGGTGGACAAGAGAGACGTGTATGGATAGAGAGGTCGAGTGAGAGATGCGTATAGGACAGTGAAAGGGGCAGAGAGAAGTGAGTGGGTGGACAGAAGAGAAAGGTATAGATAGACAAAGAGGGAGAGGGAGATAGAGAGAGAGTTAGCTGAGAGGGTGGACAAGCGAGAAACGTATAGATAGATGAAGGGAGAGGAAGGAGACTTAGCTGAGGGGGTGGACAAGAGAGAAATGTATAGATAGATGAACGGATAGAAGGAAAGGGCTAAAGAGAGAGAGAGAGAGAGAGAGAGACTGGGGGTGGGAGAGAGATGGAAATAAGCCCCGTTAAGCCTATGAATGCTCGCCGAGCGCCGATAACAGAATTACTGCTGAGGGCTGTTTACACCGGGGCTACTGCAGCCGCGTCGGGCGCAGCTAATTGTTTTAACCGGCCGTACTTAACTACGCGGCTCAATAAGTCCCGGATTTATGTAGCCACCTACGGAGGGCCCGCGGGCACAATGACGGCTTTAACGAACTGGTCACGATAACGGCCCGACAATTCCGCGAATAAAGGCTCGCACAATGTTCGTGGACACGACCCGATGCAAATTTCCACGGCGCGGCGCCCTCTACACGCCCGTTAATCGAGGCGATCGGTTTCCTTCTCGTCCACTTTTTCCTTCCCTCTCCCCGAGGGGGGATCCACGGAGCCCGGGCGTCACGTTACCCGCTCCCTGAAACGGGATACTCTTGACGGACGACGCGGCCTGCCCCGCGTTTAACAGAGAATCGGCCAATTCGGAACGGTTGACCCTACCCCGAACGCGGCGCTACGTTGTTCCAAGCCGTGCTACGCGAGAACACCTTCTCTTCTGTTCATCGAGATGGGATCAGGGGTATCCGATCTAAGGGGAGATCCGTTTCCTGCTGCACGGAATTGGTACTTGGGAGGTGACGTAATTCTTCAACGGAATTATCTACGTTTATTACAGTCGGGGACTTAGTCCATCTGAAAATTATTTTTATAGAATTTTAAGAAATAATTAACCCTTTGCGGTCGAGTGGCAACTCTAAGGCGCCGTTAAAAAATGATCATGACACTTTTCAAAATAATTCTTATCATAGTTCTTTATATTTAAAAAATTGTTAAGAGCTGTTAACTGTTGCACGAGTCAGAAAATACAATTCAATAATATATAAAATGCTCCAAGTTAAATAAAATGGCGACGGTACAAGTCTAGACAAATATGTTGGATCTTCATTTAAAATCGCTCCGACTGCAAAGATACTAGGCCCGTTCTGATCTGACTCTGCTGGGGTACATCGGAGCCTTTATATACACCGAAAAAGTGGAGGGGGAGACAACTACTCCTTAGCATAACAGACCAAATTCAGGGACCGGACAGATGAGTTGGAGGAAATGAAACGCGGGTACTTATTGTTAGTCTTGACTCCCGAGGACTACGAAACCATTTGGGATTCTCCGCGGATCGATCATTGAAATTCAAAGGGTTGTACGGTCTCCCCTCCGGCCGAGGGTGTACAAGTTTTCGCATCGTACCGTTGCGCCGTGGACGCCGTTGATCTGCCGGCCATCTCTTTCGGTCTTCTTCGGTTAAATCACGAAGTTTCTGCAGCGAGACCCGCCGCCGTCTGCCCCGCGCACACCGATTCGTGATTCAATTCCGCGAGAAGGCCGCGTCGATCGAGAAACGAAATCGGGAAACCGGTCGAGATTCGTTGGACGCCGTAATCGCTTTAGCAGGCCGCGCGCGAGCCGCCGCGACGACCGGTGTCAAGGATTTCCTGCTCTTTGGCTACCGAAGGGAAAGCTGAATTCTATTTGCTACAATATAAATGCAAATTCCCGTCGCACCTTTAAGTGGGAATTTATTCGCCGCTGGACGGGGCGCGGAAGACCTCGACGTTTGGCTGCTTCGCTTGCGGAGAAGCGTGGCTCTTGTTTAACCACTTAGCTGCGACGATATATTTTTAAGATAAATTAAATTTTATAATATTGAATTATTATTTTTAAAATAAATATTAACTAAAGTTGATAATTTTATTTTTAAACTTTTAGAATTTTATTTTATTAACTTTTCTTTTTAAAATAAAAATTAACTTCAGTCCTTAGTTTAACCCTTTTGGTAGGAGCAGTCTATCCGCTGCGACGGACAGTTGATTGAATTCCGATCGATGATAGAAAATCATTATAAATTTGGCTCTGTTCGGTCTATTTTTGGTTCGACGTACCATTTCATCTTCTCGAAATTTTCAATATTTCACGTAGCAACTTATACTTTGAAATGAGATTTCGTTGACAGCGTCGATCCCGTGAAACTCGCCCGGCTTCTATACATTTATGGAACGTCAACAAAATCGCAATCTACTGCAGAAAATATTTTCTTCTCGTCGCCGATGAGAGGATGACTGTAATGCCGACAATATTCCTGGATCGATGAGAAACTAAAACAAAATCAAAGCTTTCAGTAAAATCATTCACAAAACAAAATCTAGTATTTATAGATTCAGATGTCAAAATTTATAGATTCAACCCTTTCGAGATATCAAATATTTTATCACAAGTGTACGTACACTTCGGATCATTATGCAAAATATTTTACGAGTCGTTAGTAAATAATATAGCTGGAAGGTGGAAGAGTTCCCAAGCAATATTCCGAAGCAATTAAACCGGCGTTTCCGGTGGCTCGATTATTTCCAAACATTGTTCGATCCTCCATATTTCTTGTGGGAGTTTGCCCAGGGCCGATCGATAGGGCGTATCGGTGTCTTGGCCGCAGATCGAAGTCCCAAAAGAGCCGAATGCTAATTTCAAAGTCAATTCGAAGCAAATCGAGAGCAAACCTCGACGGTCCGGCGGACCGGTCGCCGAGGACTACGCGAGGACCACGAGAACTACGCGAGGACTGTACGAGGACTACGTGGACTCGAAATTGAATCGGGCGCGTTGGGGATAGAGGGAAAAAAAGCAGCGGTCCGCGCGGCGCCGGCAACAACCGTATCGCGAAAAATGGCATCGCGGTCGGTGTTTTCATTGGTAACTACGCGCCACGTGTGTACGTAACAAACTCTGATTGGAGCAAATCCACGTAAACTCGTCTCTTGCCAGGGGCGCTGCGGGAAATTCAGAGGAAACTTTATCGTTCGGTTGGCAAGTGCCAACACTGCACGCTACCGTGAAAGCCCTCATTGTATTGCAAACCCGATTTTCAGAGTCTACGGGAGGCGAAGAAAAGAGCGTACAGAAAGAGAGAGAGAGGGGGAGAGGGAGAGCCGGTTGCCGCGCGGGGATGCATTGGCTGTTACCCCATAAAGTATTACCTCTCAATTTTTCAAAAGAGCACGACTCCGCCGTTTCGTGCCCGATTGCTTCGTTACCCGCCCCCGCATTATTCTCCGCCCCCGTCGCGACGTCACGCGTCGCCTCCCGAAAAATCGAAAGCCGGAAGGTTCAACCCCCGCGTCTCGGTCTCATTCTCCCTCTGCTCCCTCTTCTCCCATTCCCCCGAATTATACCGTCTTCGAAATTTTAAAAACTCTCTATCTACTTACAAAAAATAATCGCAGATGGCACAAGGACGTCTTCGAGACGTTTTAAAGACGTCTCGTGTATAATGGAACGTCTTCGAGACAAGTCGTTCGCAGATCATTTGCGCGAAATGTAGGAGCAAGTTTTACGAAATCAGCAATAAAAAAATTAAAAAAATAAATCAGCAACAAAAACGAGTAATAAAAATATTAAGTGATCGATAAAAATCATTGAACGCATAGAAAACGTCTTGAAGGCGTATTTCAAGTGTTTTAACGACGTCTCAAGTATTTCTTAATGACGTCTTCTCTCAAACGTCGAAACTATGGCCAATCCAGGACGTCCTGGAGCCGTCCGCTGCTTAATGGGAATAAACGTTAACAGCGTCGATTTATTGAAGTAGCTTACGAAGCCATAAATATCGCGTTTTCTGCCGCGTTTATCAGATCTCTGATACACAGAGAGCGATGAAAAAGGAGCGAGTTTGTACAACATTCTTGCATGAGTTTAATATAGGACGCGAAGCGGTAAAGGCTGCGTGTAATATTAATCTCGCGACCGATCTCGGGGGCGCAACCGGTAAACGCGCGGCCGATTATTGGTCGAAATTATTTCACGATGGAAGAAAGGGTTTCTTAAAATTCGAAACGCAGAAACATGTACGCTGCAAAGTGAACGAGGCCATAATTAAAGCACGGGGTGGGAGGGTTAATGAGAACGACGAGATCATCTTGAAAAATTCAAAGAAATCGACAAGTATGAATTAATTTTTAAAGACATGTTCTCGTGGTGCTATTTTTATCGAATTTAGCTTAAATTGAAGCTGGAAGTGTCTACTTTAAGACAGGATAAATTAGATTACAATAAAATACCGAGATAGTTTTAAAAAATTAAAAATAACCGACCTCTAATATCATGGGGTTGGCAAGATTTCAGAGGAAAACTTTGGATAGATTTTAAAATACCTTCCCGTAGTGCTATTTTTATGAAATTTAGCTTAAATAAAAGCTAGAACTGTCTACTTTAAGACCTAGTACATTATATTGCAATGGGACGATGAGATCATTTTGAAAAATGCAAAAGAATCGACATCTGCATTATGGGGTTGGCAATGTTCCGAAGGAAAAGTATGAATGAATTTTTTAAGATATGTTCTCGTGGTGCTATTTTTATCAAACTTACCTTAAATTGAAGCTGGAAGTGTCTACTTTAAGACAGGGTAAATTAGATTACAATAAAATATCGAAATCAKTTWAAAAAATTAAAAATAACCGACCTYTAGTRTCATGGGGTTGACAAGATTTCAGAATAAAACTTTGGCTAGACCTTAAAATACCTTCCCGTRAATCAATTTCAATGCAATTTAGCTTAAATTAAAGCTGAAAGTATCTACTTTAAAACAGTATARATTAAACTAAAATTGTACAACAAATCCGTCGTACACATGTCAGCTTAGGTCTCATAGCGCGCGGCGGATTATTGGTCGAAATTATTTCATRKGGWGAAGGAAAGAGTTTTYTAAAATTTGAAACGCAGAGATATGTTGACTGCAAAGTGGACGAGACGTAATTAAAGCACGGGGTGGGAGGTTAATGACCAGGACAGCGCGGAGAGRGTCTCGGTTTCCCGGAAGAATTTTTCGAGCTGCGGGGAATTCCGAGTGCTGGCCGACTGTTCTTTGGGGATGGCGGATACTCGTTCTTAGGCGACAGCCGATAACGGTAACACCGTGCCACCGGGTTCCTGAGAAGTAGTACGAACTTTTAATTAGGTGCACGCTCTGACGCCGTGACTTCAACCTAAGGGTATATCGGGGCGAACTCTGACCTCGGCAGGGAGATCGATTCGCCGGCTTGCGACTCGCGACCGGCTCTCTCTCTCTCATTCTCTCTCTCTCTCATTCTCTCTCTCTCTCTCTTACTCTCTCCCTCTCTCTCTCTCGTCCCTTCGTGCGAACGGAGCGGTAATTGTGATTCCCGGCTCGCGGAACCTATCATTTCCCCTCTTTTACATTCGATTCTTCCACTTTGTTTAAAACGTGTGCACTGCGTCCCGCGTCCTCTGCGTCGAGCTGTTTCGCCTGCGTGCGCAATTACCAGCTTTCAACCACCTTAAAGGGGTATTCTAACTTCACATTTACAGAAAGATTTAATTCGGAAACTCTCCAGCAATTTTTAGGATTTTTCTTGTTGCGAATACAAGAGGAATTCCCGATTTGTTGGCTCAGAAATTAATCGCGGATTTCCTTAAGCGAGAAAGGGATAAATTGTTGTTGCGTCGAGGTGATTCCAGTTTCCATGGAAATGAGAAATACTGGGGGGAGGTGTTGTGTATCCGGAAGAACAAGCCATCGGATCCTGTAGTTCTCTGAGAAATGCGTGCAGCAAAGTTGGAAAACTGAGTTCCGAGGAAATCGGGTTTAAAGTTTTGTAGACGCACACGCCTCGTCGATGATGTCGAATCCATTAAATCTTTAAATCTCGAAAAAGTTTTACAATCTCGCGATCGTCCCGCGATATGCAATCTAGCGTGCGCTATTTCGAATGGAAAATTTCAGAGAGATTTATATTTTCAACGCGTCGAATAAGAATTCATTTCTATCGAAATTTATCGATATTTTTATTTATTTTATTACGAACAATAAAAGTAGCCGGAGAAGGCCATAGTTTATATCGCAGGAATATTTAATAGATGCAAGGATACCGTAATCGATTTATTAAAAAGAAAATTATTATTACTGTTGAATTAGGCCAGTGGTAATTTTGAAAAGTTTAAGGTCAAATATTCGTGGAAGAATTCTTGCTTTTATTCTCAAGCACGGGGCGCTCATTTAAAACATTCATCAACGCTTAGTTAAACATATATGCGATGACGCTGGAGAGATAAAAACGTAGTTCTAAAGTTGGTAGCTTGAATCAGAATCTCATATTTAAAATATTATCGGTATAAATGTCTGAGCGTCGTGTTAAAAACGTGAAAAATAATTGAGTTCGCGTCCCTCATAAATTCTCAAGCTTAATCTTGATAAAAATATATACATTTACAATTTTCAACTTCAAAAACATTCTCTAATTTACATTAAATATTAAATTATATTTTTCTACAAAAGATATCTAGATTTAGACGTACAGTAAAATATTTATAACCCTCCTATCTACTTATTCTATCATTTACATACGCTATGAATAAAGTAATGTAAGAATATTACAAAAATAAATTTTTCTATAGGATAGTCTCTACCGTAATTTTATTAATTACGAGTGAGAAATGGTCGGAGGCGAACGAAGAATTTCCCGGAAAAATCGACTGTTCCGAAGGAGAAGTTAACCGCGATTTAAATTAGGGAAAATTCGAAGGAAAGAGTAGCAGTCAGTTTGCAAGGAGCTTCAATTTTCGGGAAACTCGCGTCCCACGGCGCTCGGTACAAGCCCGGCAACGTTTAATCACTACGAAATTAGGATAACCTCGTGCTGCAGGATCGTGGTTAAGCCGAACCTCGAAACCTAGCCACCTATGATGTGGTCTTTCAAAGTAGATATACACGGGGCGCTGGAGGAAGACGCGGCCGAACGTCGAGAGCGGTACCGAGGAAGACGGAAACATTTGCTAGACGGTGTCCGTAATCAAAGACCCACCCATTGCGATATCGAAAGCCCTCAAAGTTAAAGCTACTCCCGGCAGCGCTCCGTCATCACCTGCCGCCAACCTCAAAATCAAGAAGCTGATGGCGTTACACACCCCGCCGTATCCGGCGTACCATGAGCCCTGTCGCCGGGGTGATATTGAGTTCCGTGCAATGAATTCGGATGACGGCGAATATATCCCTTCGCGAATGTCGATACAACTATCGCTGAATGCTTGATTACGCCTACAGTCAACGGCCAAAGACCGCAAATCTACCGTAAATAGGTATGCTCGCTTCGCGCGAACCTCTCGGTTCAATGGAAAACGGACGTGGACCCGTGGAATTATATATTTTTTCATTGCAACGTAATTTAATCCCTTGCACTGTAACAACGAGTTAGACTCGTAATGACCATTTCGTGCATGATTTAATAAACAAGGCTATCGATCATTTCCATTAAATCGAAACGGAATGTAAGTAAAAATGAATCGAGAAACAAAAATCATTTCGTGACATCAGAGAAATTATTGAGAACAAAAAAAATAGTTAATGGATAACGTGCACGTTCTTAAATAATTTTAAAAGAATGTTAAAAGTTGTCCAGCAGAGCGAATGAATGTGAAATAAACTATAATTGCATCGAGAATCCGGAGAATCCGAGGGACGGAGAATCCGTCGCCTGCTTACAATAAATTACAATAAATTACACCGACCTGCAGATTTTTGCAAATGCAACGTCCGAGCCGAGTTCCGATCCTGTAGTTTCGATTCATTCGATTCCGTGGGAGTGGATATCCGGTGGGGCAACGCGACGGCCGTGGCGGCCCGCGGGGCAACGTCCAGATGCAATCTTTCGTTTGCGTTCTTCGGCGATCGAGGCTGGCGGCACCGATTACTTGCCACCTGGCTCGACCGCCACTCTCTGTAATTGCGTTTTCACCGCGATCGATGCGCATTATTGTTGAATCGTGCATTAACGACGTCATTAATTCAAGCGTGCGACGCAAACGAGATCGCTCGGCCGTACCGTACACGTCGGGAACATTACGAAACTGCGAGCCAGCGCGCGCGCGCTCTTTAATGATCACCGTATAAATTACACGTGTCCCGTAACGTTCCTTTCGGTTTGCTAGGAATTTTTCGCGCGGCCGTTCCGCGCTTTTTCGCGCTCGCGCGCGCGCGGCCGTTTCACCTTGAACGGCACGAGCGTGTCGAGCGCAACCGTGCACAATGATCGTGAAATTTGATCGAGTGCACTTGACACCGTGCATCCGCGGAGGAACGTTGCTTTCCTGTCGCTCGGCGTACAGCCTTCGCGCGGCGAGAAGGCTCCTTTGCGTCCGCATCCCCTCTCCTAAAGGCTGCGGGAGTGGGGGTAGTTGGGACGAAGCGCAAGACGTCATCTTGTCGCGCGGGGAGTATATCTATAGCGGAGAGCTAGGGAGCAAAAGGCTTTCGTTTATTATATATTATTTGTTGATGCTACAGTTAATTATTCGAGTATTATATCAGGGGAAAAAACGAAGGAAAATGTTAATTAATTTAACGAAAGAGCAACATTCCTCCTTGGAATAGTCAGCTAAAAAATATCTTCGTATCAAAACACAGTTTTCTGTTTGCTACAGATGATTTATTCGAGGGAAACCCTGTACATCGAGTCGATTCATACAATCGTTAGAAAAAGAATCTCTTTACACATCGAACGGGCAGATACATTGTGTTATTTCGTACTCGCGCGTGTTGGACGTCTAAATCTAGTTTTCTAATCTGTTGCGCTACCAAGGCCATTCGTCTTAGAGAATAAGGCTGTCGATCACATTCTCGCCCAGACCGTCTAGCTAAATCAAAAAATAAACCCAGCATACGTCGCGTTCATCAAAAGTTTTATATAAAACATATCGGACTTTCTTATTATTTTCACTTTGGTCTGCGTCGCACGTTAGTATACAAAATAAATGTGCCAACATTCGCAGCTATTATTTATCACCGTCATCTTCAAAGTCGAATAGAATATCTTTTGCTATCATTGATGGACCGAACGGGTTATTCGATACATATCAAATTAAAGTCGTTATCGAAGTGTAGTTCCTTTCGTCGACGAGTCGAAAGCGGAAAGAAATTGCTCGTTTAATTTTCGAGCTCGCAACTCTGCCGCGCGAAAAAAATTGCTGATCGCGATGATGGTGGTCTATGGTGTTCGCGGAATCCAAGAAAACAGTGTGCAGCATGCACGCGCGTTCGCCAGCGTTTTTCCGAAGCCGTCGAGAGAATGTTTGCGCGGAACGTTGAAAGCAGTGGCGCGCGTACGCTCCGCGCGCGTTTCGCAAATTTCGGTCTCGGCTATATTAGATATCCTCGCAAGTCCGAACAATTATTATGGTATAACTTCGCCGGCAAGTTGCTCGCGCAATTACGGGATTTAATTAGCTGCACGGGTTGGTCCCAACGGATTTTAATATCCCCCGAACGCAGCGTGCTTCTTCGCTCCTAACGATCGTTTTTGCTTCGCCGCGTAGAGGCGAAAATAAAAAGCCGTGGAGAGGCCGCGGAATAGAAGCCGGCTCGTTAAGATCGATAAAAACGCGAGATCGGACGGCGAAGTTCGCGCGCGCGTCGCCGATATTTCGAGCGCGCGCCGTCGAACGCAGGAAAAATCTCAGGGAGCAACGACGCGCCGTTTCGCGACCCACCCAACGATCGCAACCCCTTCGTTCCCCCGTTTATAGACACTGCTGACGAACATCGATTTTTCGAACGAGTAATTAAGCGAGATTTGTCGACGAACTTCCGAAAAACGACGAAACCCGACTGTGAAAATTGAACCATTCTTTTTTATTAAAAATAATGTTTGCAATAACTAGACCGCGGAGTATTTTGCAAAATAAAGATTGTCTGTAACGATCGCAAGTGCAACAGTTTTCCTTCCTTAAATAATATTAATCGTTTGGGGTCTTTGAACTTTTTCCCTATTTCATTTGATTATTTTCTCCGCAGTCCAGAAATAACGCGTTCTTTACAATATTTAAAATTTGAACTCGATTAACCAAATAGAATCTTTTTCGCACTGTTTTCGCGGCTGTCCGGTTTTCGGAAGCTTGGCCCGATTTTCGACGAGTCGACCGGTTCGATCCTAATTGTTCTTCTTCCGTGAGGACTTGAAGGTGTACACGCGATACATGGGGAAGTACGGCTCGACCTCGCCGTCGCTGTCTCCGTCATCCCCCGTGGGATCGTCCCTGTCCGGTTTCGAGGATCGATATATCTGACTTTTCTCGTACTGCGGCGCTGCTGGAAGAAAATATCGTGTTTAGTTTCCAGACAGAGCAACCCTTAAAACGAGAGAGCGCGCGTCGGCCGGAAACTGTAATTGCGCGACGTTATTTTTAGCGAACGGTGTTCGCTTCGTTTTTAATAATAATATGGACGGTGGAAATTGCAGCCACCGAAGTTTCGCCAAGGAGAAGCCAGTTTCCCGTCCTGTTGACTTTCCGCGAAGTTTACCCCGTTTCTTCCCCGTGTTAATGTTTCATTAATGGAAACTCCGTGGAGTTCGAGCTATTCTATTCGCGTGTTCGCCTCTTTTTAAACCTAATCGTTGCAACCACGGACATATTAACCCTTTGCACTTAGCTGTTTCAATTGCAAATATAAAATAATTCTTCTTACGGTATTGCAATTTTACTGAACAAAGTGCATTTTATGCATAGAAAATTGAATCTTGCGACTCGTACAACAATTACGTTTTTTTATTTAACCCTTTGCGCTTAGCTGTTTCAATTGCAAATATAAAATAATTCTTCTTACGGTATTGCAATTTTACTGAACAAAATATATTTTATGCATAGGAAATTACATACAACAATTACATTTTTTTATTTAACCCCATGCCGTGCCATTTTCTTTAGAGGTTGCACGATTAGAATTTCTTCGATCGCACTAAATTCTTAGATGAAAAAGGAAATTTTATATTTATCATGTGATTATATCTACTTGAATGTTTAAATATTGGTAACGAAAGAATAAAATTTGATTCCCAGTTAAAGGAACGGATGAATATTCATACCTAATAATTATCACTAGAAATCTCCATCACGAGTCTGACTCGTTAAAGTACGGCAAGGGGTTAAAAATGACCTAACACCGCTCGAGTGCAAAGGGTTGATACGCGTATCAACAAGAATCGTATGAAACAAGTTACCCGAATATGCTAACAAAATTCCGAGCAGCTAATTGAATTTTAAGGTTATCTCATCAAACAACGAGAAGCACGCGCGACAATATCGCGAGTTATTATACGAAAACTTTGAATTCCGCGGGAACGACTGCACGGAGAGAGAGAGACACGTTTAAATTCTCGGAACAGGTGAGTAATGGAACCCGCCGGCTCGTAGTCGTCGTAAATACCGGGAATTAACATGTTGCGATCGTAGAAGGCAGAGACACGGTTACGTACAAGACAAATTCGCAGCCTTCTCCCGGTCCTCGACGGCTTCCAGCGGGGGCTTCACATTGTTTTCGCGTTCTTCGGCGGTCGATGCACACGGCGGAACAGGTGAAAAAGCTTCCGCCCCGTCGTCCGTTTTTTGCGGGGTCTCGTAATTTTGAAGTGGCACCGTGCCGACCACTATATTTGTTCGCAGCTTCAAGTTCTTTTGAAACATTCTGTAGTACCACTCGCTCACGTCTACGCAGGCCTCGACCTGTTAACAGGGAAAATATTTCGTATACATATATATACATATACATATATATAATATATATATATATACACATATACTATATAATATATAGGAAGTTCTGAAACCACTCGCACCCTCGAAAGAGCGCTTGTTCAACTAATTCAAAAATACTCTGCGAATCCTGCCACCTCGTACAAACGATTCCCTGCTTCACAATTAGAAATTGAAATGTTCATTAACGCTCTGACTGCCACGACATCGCATATTTGTACTATAAAACGGGATTCATTAAATTTTTAATCGTCTCGTATCGTTCATATTTTCAATCTGGCGCTCGGTGAAATAAAAATCGTGTACATTTTGAAATTTTAATAACGTGAATCATTTATCCGAACAAGGCACTGAATGGAAGCAATTTTTAACTGAGAAACTGTGGTAGAAACATTCGTAAATAAGTTGACTGTCGTGTCAGTCAAGTGTCAGCGGAAATTGCATCCTTTGTCCAGGCTTGAAACCTGATTTTTATTGTAACAAATCTGAAAGAACCGAGCTGTATTATTTCTGAGTTTTGAGATTATTAAGAAGGTTCGATCGATTAAATTATTTTGATCTCAAGCCTGTTTTCAAAACGAGGACGAATTCTTCTGCAAGGCTAATTAAATTTAATTTCAGAATTATCAGGTTGAATATGCAATAGCATTGAAATATTTGGAATATTTATTTTTGCGGAAAAATTCGTCGCGAAAAATCGTTGAATTATAGTGTAAAGTGCTTTCGTCATTGTATGGTGCTGTTCGAGAATCGGGATAGTCTCACTTTAAGTGCATACAGAACGTCGATGATGCTGCAGTGGATCATCCCCGTGGGTGGTACTGCAGGAACGTCGAACGTGATGTCGTACGACTGGGATTCTTTGTTAACAGGCTGTTCTACTTCTACTACGATCTCTTTATGCTTACGGAACTTTTCCGTCGAATGATAGGTCACCGCCTAAGGAAAGACACAACATTGACAAACGATCGTTGAAGAAAACTTTAATAATAAAAAGAGAATTAATCCGACAACATTCGAAGAATTACTAATTCGCATGCACGCGTCGCATTCTCTTGAAAAACTACTGAAAACAATTTACAAACTTAATTTTCCATCACGACAATATAACTTTGTAATTAGACTACTTTGAAATAGAATAAATTGTTTAATATTCTGCAGTGTAATGTAAGCGGATACTACTGTTTCATAGACACTGTGAATCAAAAGTATTTGGACACGTGCGACAATCGAGATTATGCTTTTATTTAAAAGCGAGAGCGACGAAAACTTGCGGCTGAAAATTTGTTAAAATTGATGCCCCACTTCGGCGGAGTTCTCATTAAACCGAGTGGTTCGGCAACCCTAATCCGGACGCGGAGTTTCGAAACTTTTTTCATCTTCCGGCGGCTTGATTAAGTTGTTAGTCATTCATGCTAAATCTAGTCAGAAAATTGACGCAATGTTCCTGGATAAGTTTGTACGCGTCTCTTTAAAAGATACGCCTGTAAAACGTAACGACAACGAAAATTGTTATCGCGTATCATTTCATGAAATCGTAGCACGTGTCGAAATACCAATGAATCGTATATACAACTAATTTCTATAAACAACGGACAGAGTTTACTTTTTTAAAAACGATTCGGATTTTCTTGATCACGATCGTGGTGGGGTTAGTCAAGACGACCATGATCGGTATCGTTTGTCCAGGAACATAACCATGAACCGGGAGCGACATGGATATACTGATCGGTTCGGTTTGCCCCAGGTACACCTTCGATTGTTGAACATGTATGGGCAACTGCAAAGGATCGTTCAAATTAGTGGACACGGTAATCTCGCGGCATACTCGGATAACGATTTATCTTAAAATAGCTGGCAGAAGCTCAAGCATCCGAGTCACAATCGTATTTGCAACGACTGAAAAATCTAGCAGTTGCTGGCGAACGTGGATGGGAAGATATTCCCATCCGACGGACATTAACCTCGCTAATTAACCCTTTAACTGTATTTGTCTTCTTAATGTATGGAGACATCGACTTCATATTTTCGTGTGAACAGTGTTGAATCGTTTAGAAAAGTAGGAGATGTTAGAGTTTAGTTATGGCAATAAATCTTGTGAGACAGAGTAGGAGATGTAGTAGAGATATTTATGCAGTTAAAGGGTTGAAGTGTAGAGAAGTAGAGAAATAGAGAAGCAGAGAAATAGAGATGTAGAGAAATATAGAAGTAGAGAAATAGAGAAATAGAGAAATAGAGAAATAGAGAAATAGAGAAATAGAGAAATTGAAAAATAGAGAAATAGAGAAATATAAAAATAGAGAAATATAAAAATAGAGAAATTGAAAAATAGAGAAATACAGAAATAGTGAAATATAGAAATAGAGAAATATAAAAATAGAGAAATATACAAATAGAGAAATATAAAAATATAAAAATAGAGAAATAGAACAATAGAAAAATATAAAAATAGAGAAATAAAAAAATATAAAAATAGATGACTTGAGAAGTGGAAAAATAGAAAAATAGAGAAATAAAAAAATAGAAAAATAGAGAAATAAAAAAATAGAAAAATAGAGAAATAAAGAAACAGAAAAATAGAAGACCTGAGAAGTGGAAAAATAGAGGAATAGAAGAACGGAGAAGCAGAGAACTAGAGAGGCGCGTGCATTAATTGGTAAACGCATTTGCGTCGGCGTGATTGAAATCAGTTTCGGAAGCGAAGTATCATTCATTGTCAGATTCCTACTCACAACGGCGAGGGGATCTCGATTAAGGTCAAGAATAGGGGCCACCGTGAATGGAATAATATTGGTGGAAAACCGATAAATGGTCGTTACGTCCAACAATGCTCTAATCGAGTACCGTACTCGCCCATATCGGCCCTCGAAGCTGCACGGCAGGTTTTCTGGAAGCGTCAGGCTGAACGGGTAGACGCCGCCGGTTATCGTCGACTTTTCTTTACCATCTACCCGTGATGAGAATCCGTTAGTCCGACACCCCGGGACTTTCCCGCGCCAATTCCCCGATCGCTGCCGATCGCCGCCTTACTTACCGCCCGCCAGATAGATCTCCACGTGCAGGTAGTTCTCGAACGCCGAAAACTTACGCCGGATCCCGGCCGATCGATCCGTGAAATACACCTGAGCCTCCCCCTTGTACTTAAGTCTAATCCCTGCATGCAGAAAGGTCGCACTTACAACGGGGAATACCAATTAATTGGGGACGACTCTTCGGGATCGGAGGTGGAGGGGCGGAGGGGAGGGGGGGGGGAGGGGGTTGTTACGCGAATTACGCGGGCTCGAGGACCGTCCAATTACGATAACAAACTCGTCCACGGTTTCATTGCCGTGACGGCCGGCCGGAATATTTTCCGTCCGTTCCCTGTTTATCGAATTCACCCGGCGGCGAGTCTCGAATTTAAGGTATACCGAGCGAACGAATCACTCGATCACCCCTGACCATTTACATCCCTTCTAACAACGCGAGAAAGCGTCGCAAATATTGTGCAATTCGAATAAACAGGAAATTCTAGACCAGGTCAACATTTTTCAACCCTTTGCGAGTATTTCTAAAATGCTAAGAATATTTTCGTCAGAGAAGGAAAATTAAATTCTATAATAATGAAACTATAGTCAAAGTTATACGCATTCGCCAAACAATCGAATCTACGCTGCCACCAAAACTAATACAGCTAATTAAGTAAGTGGCGGCACTGGGTGGGCAAGAGTTACGCTAGCATTTCTATACTAATTAGGCGGGGTTATTTAATGGATCGAAGGACTCCTAAACCGAGCAGCTTATCGACAAACAGCCATGACAGCCACTTTGTATTTCGATATTGCCAAGGGACCGGGGCGAATCGAATTTTCACTTTCCTCCGCTATCTATTCCACGAGCGTTCCTGCAGTACCAGAATCGTGTAGCGCTTCGTCGTCGTCGTCGTTGTCGTATACGTATATACGATCCCCATACATATAGCCGGGACCGAGAAGTCTTCTAGGTCACCCGTTATGCAACCCGATCGATGGCACGTTTGGCACGCGTTCGACTCGAGAACGGGGCGACAGAGAAATTTTTGTGATTGCGAGCACAGGGGTAAACATCGCGAGAATAAATATAAAGTTGCTCTCGATGCCTGGCCGCGACAAGGCACGATCCCTCGTTCACCGAAACGTTTCGATGTATCGACCCGGCTCGCCTCGCCTCGCCTCGCCTCGCCGATATGCCATGGTTCCAGCCAGCGGAACTACGAACTAGCTATTCCGGCGCTTGACGAATTTATCTGCCAGGTGAATCCGCGGCCACGTATTAATTACGACCCGCCTTTGCATAGGACGTACGCGGCCGGTGATCCGTTTGCCGCCATCGATCCTCGATCTTCCGATCCCGCTTCGATTTTTCTGCTCCCGTTTCGCCGCGGCCGCTCGTGCCTCAAAATGTCCGCAGAGAAATCCGCGCGGAAGTGCGGCGCGCAACTACGCCGCGGTTGCCGCTTTTAATTTCTACGCGGTTGTTCGAGGGTGATTCTCCGTAGATCTTTTTCAACCCCTTGCACTACGATGTTGATTAGCATTAACTTTTCTTAATAGAATCAGACAATTTTTGTTTCCTGTATTGTCTTTATTTAACCTTTGCTTTTACATTTTGACGACAGAAGAATTTATTTTTACTTCTATGTTATGAAAATTAATAATAATTATATTTAGTGGAGCTTGCATAAAATCTTCACCACGGGTCTGACTCGTTATTATAGTGCAAAGGGTTAATAAGATGTAATTAATAGTATGGTATTTAGTACGATTCTGTACTTTTTTTCTAGGCAGCCATAGAATTTATTTTTACTTCTATGTTATAAAAATGAATAATAATTATATTTAGTAGAGCTTGCATAAAATCTTCACTGACTCGTTATTATAGTGCAAGGGGTTAATAAGATGTAATTAATAATTATTTAGTACGATTCTGTATTTTTTTTCTAGGCAGCCATGTTTTGATATTTTCCTACAGAAAAGTATCCTGTAACATGACGTAACAGGCTAACAAATAATAATTTTAGTTGCAACAGATACGGTCACATTAGACTCGCAGATTGTTCGCGAATATCGCAACGATGTCGAAGAGATAAATGCGATTACATGTAGATTGATTTACTGCCGATATCTAATTGAACGAGCTGATTCAATAACGACTTAAGAGCGTCCGACCCACTGACCCAATTCGGTTACTTCACCCTATGCCCTGCGCCTGTATCATTCGGGTTAAGGGCACGTGTACGTCACTGGACAAGATCCCACGCCCTCGTTTTTAAAATTCTGCAGATATCTGCGCAACATTTCCGCTCTATATAGTCGACGATTAACAATTATTCGCGAACAATTGAAGCCTACGAAGATGTTAAGAATTTAAATAATTTTTTAAAAAATATATCCGGTAACGGGGGTTAAAATTGATCAAACGCTTCTCGCAGTACAGTAGCGTACGCGAAACATTGGTTCAGGAAGAATTCGCGCAGGCGTTTTTACGAGTTACGGGCTTTCTTTTTCGCACTCTAGCCAACCGCCGGAATGAAAATAAAATATCTCGTGCGCACAGAGAAAGAGAGAGAGAGAGAGAGAGAGTGAGAGAGGGAGAGAGAGTCTCTAGAAGCCAGCGCGCGTTCACCGAGTCAAATGAGATCCCATTACCCACCAAAGAAGGATAATGAACGCACTGCGCAGGAATCGCCACGAACTTTCGACCCAATTCCGGCCGCCTCCCCGAAACCATTCACCGAGCAACTTTTCCCTCCGCCGCCTCCCCCCGCCCCCGCCCCGCCCCGGCCCGGCCCGGCCGTGAAGCGTGCCGGCCGTCGAGATTCCCCAGAAACTCACCCAAAACGATCACCGGCTCGCTAACATTCAGGCGAACGTGGCCAGAGACGCGTTGCCCGCTATAGTAGACCTGTTGAGGACCGTCCAGGACGATGTCGATGCTTTGAAAGCCGATGCTGGTCGCAGAAAAGAAACGGAGCGCGGTTAGAGCGGCGGTGGCCGGCGGAAAACACACCTTTGGGAAATTCGTCTCGACGACGTTTCTTCCCCGTACCTTTCGGCGAGAGCGGCGGTGGCCGACGGCTGTGCCACGGTCTCTATCTCCGTCTCCATGGCGGTAGCACTTCGATTGGCCCTAGGAGGCGGCCAGCCCCATCAAAAGACCTCGTGGCCGACCGGGAGAGAATCCGACGTGTCACTTCACTCGTCGGGGCTGAACGGGCGCGTGCTCCGATCGCTTCCGACGCTGCGCTGCATGAAACTGGACGCGCGCGACGCCCGCAGGATCTGGCCTCGCTAGGGTTCGGTAGGACTCGCTGCGGGAGCCTCCAGGACGGACGCACGGTCTGCGGCTCCTCCCGTGGGCGGCGAGTGGTCGGGTGCTTCCGGTGCGACGCGTGGCCGCGCTTCCGGCCCTCTCGTCTGGAACGAAACGTCGATCGCGGCTGACAAGCCGAAGCTACACCCGCTCCGCCGAACGGGTTAAGGACGCGGCGACGTGTTTGTTGACAAGATTCCAAAAATTCCGGCGAGTCTTCGGAGGCAGGGCCGGCGCGGCGCGCGTGCGTCGACGGCTCCGCCAATATCGCGCGCGACGGAAGGTCGCCTCGCGGAGACCAACCTTCGCTTCCTCCGACTCCTCCGACTCCTCCGGCCCGGATAATCGAAGGACCCTACGTCGCACCGGCTCCCGGCTGCCTCTTCCTTACAGGTGGATGCGCGCCGCACTGCCGTGCCTCCTGAAATTAAAGGCAGCCGCCGTAATAAGGGCACCCCCGTATCGACCAATGATCGGCCGGAGGAGCCCCCGAAGCGCCGTTTAAATTCTGCCGCATCGCTGCAACCCTTTTGTGACGTCGCGACGCGCGTCACCGGCGCCGATCCGTCTCGGCGGGCTTGGCTGCGTAAGAAGACGACACAAAAGCCGGATAATTCCTCTTTTCCGGTATCGGGTCGACGACTTCCGCATCGTCGATTTATTGCTTTCGGATTTAATGGGCCGCGCCGGTGGTCGTCGTTGTTCCATTAAGGTCGGCGCTTTCAATGTTTTTGTATAGCCTTGCAGCTGATGCGACGTAAAACCTCTAAGAAAAAAAAAAAAAATGTTTGTCGGGTTGTCTCCCTGTTCGGTTTGTTTCTATTCGGTTTTCGACGCTGCCGACGACTGCGGAGGGTAAACTGCGGGTTTCGCGCATTTATTTGTACACGTTTCGTTCGGTATCAATCATACTCGCGGCGAGCAAATTGTCTAGCGTCGAGCTAAACCAATAACGATGAATAGCAAACTATCGTGTCATAGTAATAAATCAATTGCCGCGTATTATTGGCTGTCGACATGTTTAATAACAATGTTGTCGGCCAATGGCAATTTGCCACTTGTGACGCACTTATTCTCCTCTTGATCGATCTCAATATCCATCGTTTTCGATGCTTTAATACCGATTCTTTTATTCATTTATCAGAAATCACGCGATCGCGAGAAATAAAAAGCTGCAACGCAAACTAGCGGCGCGTTTAGCAAAGTATAATGCGCCGCGGACGTGACGTTTGTTTTTATTTGATAAAGAGTGCTCGCGTTTAATCAGGTTTCGGGACGGGCGGGCTGTCACCGAAATAAATGACGACAGCGATGCCTGTTAATACATTCAATGTAATGTCCGTTGCATGTCTGTCGTAAAGTACGGATAAATATGGATCCGCTTCCAATACGGCTGCAATAACATTATTATCGTTGATGTCGGTCTACCACAACGAGGTTAATCATCAAGATTAAAACACGGAACGCAAATATCCCGGGACCGCGTCGCTGCTTTATCGCGGTGCACGCCGGCTATAAATAATATCTTATTTGGCGAAATAAAAGATATATAAATCAAACGCGAGTATATTTACTTGTATTTGCTCGCACAAATTTGCAGTGCTCCGCGAAGAAATAATAAAAGTGGGAAACGGATTTTTTGGGAACAGTGTGTGCTGCGTTTAATTCGATGTTTTAATTTGCAAGATGAAATTGACGCGACGCTCATGCATGCAGGGGGGCGACGACATTCATATTTATTTTCAATTACGTTCTTGCTTGCGGTGCAAGCAACGCCAACACGTTTCCGTTTCGAGAAGCTTATTTTTTCGACGCCGCGTTACTCGATTAGAAAACATCGCGGGTGTATTATGTTGTCGCGGGCGCATTACTTGTGCGTCAACGAATAATAAAGCCCGCTCGTCTGTGCTTATGACGAGAGTCTTCGATGAGAAGGAAATTTCGAAATTGTTGACACCGTCGACGTGCATTGCTGAAAACATTCGTCGCTTTGATCTTGTTTGCTCGCTTAACCCCTTTGCACACAATTACGTCTCCGAATCGTCATTCATTTCACGTGTTATCGTAGACGTTGACGTATCCGAGACGTTTTGTTAAAATTTTAAATTAAAGTAAGTTTGCACATAGTTTAGTTGATCCAATTTAAATATTTTTCAAATTTTATTCGCAAGGGGTTAATATTTTAGTTCGATGTTCGTCAAACCAGCTGTATTTTTTGTTAAAAATCTCTGCAATGTCCGTTGGAAACGGTATGCAATCTCTAATATTTTATCGACCGAGTTGCAATGGGCAAAACAGACTGCGATCGATTGATTCAGGGTCAAGGAGCGTGGCGCATGCGGTATAAATAGAAAGCGATCATAATTAGTGGATGGCGAAGGAGCAAGGAGGTTCTAGGCAACGATAAAATCACGCGATGCTCAGAAATTATTAACAGTTATATGTCGAGTTCATAAATATTTCATGAAATCTCATTCGCGTTAGAAATTAAAACCTGAGATCGAAGACGACTTACATGCTGAAAAGCGAAGGAGAGGCCTCCCTAGAAGGGGGTGTAAATTTGGATGTCCCACTCCGCATGATAACTCGCTCAATATCGGATATACATTTAAACTTGCCTGAGACATTCCAATGTACGAATATCACGTGACAGGTTCGTGTTCTTTCTTCAACTGCTAATATCTTGTGTGGAAAATTGCAGTTGATTTTTTAACAATTTTTCTCTACATTATAATCATAATTATCTATATTACTAACCATAATTATCTATATTACTAACCACAATTTGGGTTCTACAATTGCAACAACCTTGATTTCCGAACAACACACCTAAGCAATTCTTATACAATCTACAAACGCGTTAGTTTGACTTAATGGACTTGCTTGAAACTTAAACACTACAGATATAAGTAATCGGAGTCACCCGTGTTACAGAGATACCGTTCGAAAGCGTATGTAATTAATTCTTGGCAATATCTGGTTACCGCCGCTACACAGAGAGAGAGAGAGAGAGAGAGAGAGAGAGAGAGAGAGAGAGAGAGAGAGAGAGAGAGAGAGAGAGAGATACCTGGGCTCGATACACCGGCCCTCTGCAAGAACGAACACGACGAAGTTACGACCCATTCGTGCGTAACAAGCTCAATTTACTATGGAGCCGGCTCTTTTGTCCTTTTCCCTCCTTCGCCGGGCTCCTCGTCAGTTGCAGCCGATGCATCTGACGCTTAGCGAGCGAGCGGATCTCAGATTCGTTCGGCAGAAGAGCATACGGCCGCCGCTCAAACGATATTCCGAAGCTCTGTTGCATCGCGGGACCGCGAAATCTGGCTACCAATCTACTATGATTTCATTTTGAACGAAGTGTATCGAAGCCTCGGTCAGTTGTAGTTGATTCGTTTGATGATCGTTTCAGTTTGGTACAGAAGAAGACGAGTCGTCGAGTTTGCAGAAAATTGCAGGAAATTGTTGCATTGAGAATCTAGGAAGGCAATGATAGTCTCGTTATGGACAGTAGTTTTTTATCTCGATACCCTTTATTTTATTTATCAGCCTTTATCTCACTCTATTTCAGAATTTACCTCAGGGTATATTAATTAATTTTTCACTGTGTTAACTCCATATTTTTTATGTCCATCTTAATCAATAGAGACGATAAACCAAGGGTTAATTTCCTCCCTGTATTTATCCTACATGTTACATTATCTTAACCTATTCTGTGCGATACTATATCACGTTATACCTTCTTCTATCCAATTCTAATTTATATTTTATAATTACCTATCGCGGAAAAGCAATACCGTTGCATCCACCCCAGGGAAATCATTACAGTCCCTGGTGCATACTGTCAGTTGCAGTTCACGCGTTTAATTCTGCGAAAGGAGGTAAACCCATAGCTTCGTCATTAAAGGAAAAGAGATTCGCCGCGAGTAAAAATTGCGGACCCAGGAGGATAAATAATATCAGGACGATCGTTTGACCAGGTTTAGGTTATAATCGTCGTTTCGCGGCATGTTCGTTTTCCGCGGCCCTGAGAAAGTTTCGTTACACAGAGAGACTCCAATAAATATTTGTCGTCGAACTCCCTCGGGAGTTGTGACTGTCGTTCATTTTCCTCTCTCTTTCTCTCTCTCTCGCTCTCTCTTTCTCTTGGTACACTCGTCGGTTGCAGTCGATGCACCTGACACCGAAGAAGAAGGTAAATCTCATTGTCAGCTTGGTTTGCCCGAAGAACAGAGACTTTCATTGAAATAAAACCGCGGACGGTCGCGCGGGCGGAAGCCCGAAGAAGGCAAACACAATTTATCCAGAAATTCGCGGCGCGACTGATTTTCTTGGTCCTCCTCTCCCCCGTCTTGACATCTTTGTCCAATGCAGTCGATGCTTCGGGCATGCAGATGGAGGACACAAAGTGGAATCGTCTCGTCTGTTTAACTCGCAGGCACAAAGAGAATCGCGAGGAAGGGGGGAGCGGTTGCGTCACCGGTCCGAGAAGACGAAACAAAATTATGACGGACCGTTACATCGGTGGTCCGAGAGAAAGAGGAACGAGAAAGCATGCCGTTGATGCATTGCAATTAGTGGCGCGATCAATCACTTGCCGCGGAGTACGCGCGGAACATGTTGTGGCATTAAACGGGTATTAGGAGAGCACGTCATCGACGCTGGTAAACGGGGATGCTGCTTCGTGGTTGATACAGCGACGAGATTATTTGCATTAAAAGTCAGATAACTTATGTTATGTTTACAGATGCAGCGTAATAAATTTCGAAAATTACACGCGTAAATCTAACGAATATATTTCAACGAAAGCCAACGACAAGTGAAAGCCTACGTTTCTGTGTCCGTGCGTTAATTATGCAACGTCAAATATGCTGCGGGGAAAATGTAAATAAAAAAAAGGTCGAACGGTAAAGAGAGGAAAGAGAAATTGTCGGACTGTGCGCACGGTACACGCCCGTTCCGAAGCGATAATTGTATGCGCGTAACCTGTGCGCCGTCATTGCGCAATCGCCGCGATGTCTCTTAAACTAGCAAGACAAGCACCTGTTCAAAATGCGCGGGGCCATTATGCAACCGCAACTCTTGCTATTTTCGCGACGGAAGCGATCGCATGACGCTCGGCGCACGGATACGTTTGCTCCTTTATTTTTCCGAGCGTGTGAAAGCCGCGTGCCGCGCATTGTAATTGCGGATCGGATTTATCGGTACCTGCGTGCCGCCGTTTTCCGGTCGAATCGTCGACGTGTCGCAACGACGATCGCGTCGAAGACTATATCATTCGATCGTACAATTACCTGCAAATATATTCGTTAATTTCCGGAACGGTGAAACACGTACAGGCGACTGCACAAAAGCGCAAGTTCGGGCGGAGGAGCTAAGCTTTTAATCCGCCCTGTACACAGCGGTCCGCGAAACCACGTTACCGCTTCATCGTTATTCTTCATTCCCTTAAAGTTGTCAAGGACTTCGCGGAACAAACCGAATGTGTAATTTGCTAATGAAGAAGGGACATTTTTCCGTGCACCGTACATTTTGCAGAAAATGATACGGAACTAAACTTCGAGGTGGAAATTTTGTTGAGAATCGTTCGACGACCGATTTTGCTCGATCTTTCGCTTTCCACGATCTGTGAACTTTGACCTAGTGGAAACGTCACGTTATTTACAATTTCAAGAATTTTCGTTCAATTTTATAGATCGACTGATTTTTTCGTTTAAACGTTCGCGCGGAAAACTCGTTTGGAATTGATAGACCATTTTCCAGATTTCCCCGGGTTTCCCGGACGGCCGAGAATAAAACGGAGAAACATTGACGAAAAAGAAAGTTTCCGCAAGGTGAGGCTTGAAGGAGGCATTCAGGGTTGTAACGTGAAAAAACAGCTCCGCGCAAGGTGACCCATTTTAATCTATGAACGTATGTAGCCCAGGATTGAAGGAATTGCATATAAAGCGGCAGAAAGAGGCCGAGGTCGTTAGAATTTCATAGAGAAAAAGAAGTGGGTGGAAGTATCGGGGTCGTTTTATACTAAAGGCCGGTTCGCATAGATATCCACGTTCCGCGATGGAACACGGAAACGTTGTTTTCCACATATTCGTTGTTTAAAACGTCAACCAAATTATTTACCAGATTTTCCTTATTAACTCTCGGAATCACTAAAAAATAAAAGACATAAAAGCTTTTGAAACTCAGCAAAATAAGAAAACGACTAAATAGATCACCGCGTTATTTTGCATTGATTATAATCGTTGAATATATTTTTTAATAAATAATATTATTTATCGCGGCTGTGTAAAATGGTTCACGAAAATATTCGTCAATTATTAACGCAACCACGATTATTAAAGATTGCCTCGTTCGATTCACCTCCGCGAACAAACAGCATAAACGTGCCCGGCACAAAGAAGGCCGCCGCTTTCTTGAGGTTCATTTCCGAACGGAACAACTCGAGAAACCCTCGAAGGTTTTCCTCGCCGTCTGTTTAAGCGTGTGCTTCGACCCAGTATCTTTTATTCATCTTAATACTCGGTGAAACGCGTCGCCGCTGCTTCATCCAACGACAAAAATCCCTTTGTAGGGAGCGTTCGTTACGTATTCGCTTTGCGTTTCTGAAATTCGCTGAAATCTCTCTTATCAGCCACGATCTGGAAGGCTGATATTAATCCCGGATACTAATGCCCGCTCGAAGCCGGAGCCGGAAAGCCCCTTCGCGTATTATTAACGTCAGCAAGATGGTCGGAGCACTTTTATCGATACACAGGGGTGTCGTCTCGCATAGCAAACGAAAATGCTGCGGTGCTTCCCTCTAATCATCGCATCATCGATTGTTGAACAGACAATTTTTTCGCGCGGTCTGAAATGATTCGAAAAGTCCGCGCGTAAAATTAGCAACGTTCGCGTTTCAATTTCGACCACGCGGTATTTTCCACGGTGCTAATACGCGACAGCGTATTCGGCGGACGGCTTCGTTAGTTGGACGGGCGTTCGTTCAGCGGAGATTGGCACGGTTCCGATTCCGTTGGCTGAACTCATTAATCAAGTCCATCAACGCCGGCTTAGCTTTAGCTGTTTATTCGATTATCAAGCGTCAGAGGAGAGTCTGCAAGACTCGACTACGACGACTTGATTTCTTGCGCGGGCCGTTACAATTAAACTGCAATTGTATCGAGTCGGCCGGGGTCGGGGGTTGCCTCTGATATCTTATCCGGAGGAATTACCGGGATCCCCCTCCCACCCTCCACCCGGCTGTCCGTGTGTAACCGGTTTCGATTTTCTTACCGGGTGCACCTGTATCGTTCGATTCCTCTTTCTTATCGGGACCGGGGAATGCCCCTCGAACACGGCAGGGGGCGGGCGCCGCAGTCCCGGTGACTGATTTATGACCCTCGGCCGGGACGAGGTCCTTCGGGATACGGGAAGGGCAACGGCAAAACAAGAAACACGAGTGGCGGGGTAATAATAGTTTCTTGCAGTTCCACGCCGCTGGACACGGGAGGGGGGAAAGGGTAATCCCGGTGTCGCCATAAATTCCAATGATAATAATTACCACGCCTCTTTGCCCACCTCTTTCTGCGACAACCCCTACGAGCCCCGTAGGCCGCGCGCGGACCCGTCGCATATAATTTTTGACTAGGGGACGCAGACGGTGCGTGCCTAACCTGCCGCCACCCTGAAGCACATCTTTTAAAGTGACCGCGAAATTTATCGGTGGACCTTTGGGCGAAATAAAAATTGCTATGTTTGCAACGAACAGGAGACGTATAATCTTTTATAGATTTTATATTGGCCTTTCGATAGTTTATTTTTATTCGATTTTTTTTCCCATTTCCTTCTAACATCTCTTCCATATTTCACTTGTCTATCTTTTCCATAAATGCATGAAATCTACGGTTCAGACAGCAATCCCCAAAACTTTTAATATTAAAACCCAGTAAATCGAACGGACGAAGCTTGTAGTCTTTACAAATATTTGAAACCGTTTTCGAGCTCGAAATACCATCGAATTCTACATGCTGGATAAACAAACCTAAAACGATCCGCTCGGATCCACTTGTTTCGATCTACTTTGACCACCTACGTGTTCAAGTTTTCAGTCCGAGACACAGCGAAGCGTGCATCGGCCATTCTACGTCAAGTCGAGGAGAATTTTCCACACGATAGTTGATTTTCTTTTTGTAAAAGACGCGTAGCATCGTCCATTCAACATCGATCTCCTTCCGGACAGTATTCCGCTGCGGAGGCTCGAGCTTGTAAAATTGAACACGTAGATGCAAAAGAGAGGCGGGAAATGGGGAAAACTGTAGAATATCAAGCAGCCAGTCGATGGAAGGCTTCAAGGACACTTCGGCATCTACGTTCATCTTTCTTAACGATACTTGACATGCTTTTCGAAGTGGAGCTAAGCAGCGTAACGAGACTAAACAAATTCCATCAGTTTTCCATTTTCTGTGGACGCGCGAGGACATCGTCTCTCTCTCTCTTTCTATACCGAATCGATTAACATTAAACGCTGACGATGCACCTAACGCGATTTTCGAACTTTTATAAAGGGACCTGGTTCGTTGCACAATGGACGCAAACAGCATAAAATATAGATAATTATAGGACTCGAGTTTCCTTGGAAGGTAATTTCTTTAACCGCAAGAACTACCCCCGTGGGGTTGCCGGTGCTTTCGCAACTAAATATTAATATAATTAATACTAAAATATTGAGAATATTATAGTAAATAAAATATTGAAAATAATGAATAATATTTTGATTACTAAGATTTTATTTCGAGTTACCCCCAATTTAATGATGTCGCTTAAGTCGATAAATACAATGGGGTGGTTCCAGAGTTAAAAAACAGAATTCGCCGAAAGGCGAGTAAACCGTGCTCCCACGACGAGGGTGGAAATTGGAAAGTTCTGAGTTCGCGTGCGACACTGTTTAGGTTTTTATCAGCGCGTTTCACGGTTGATGAGGAGGAGCAATCAGGAGCGTGTGCACTAATACGAAAGTAATTTGTCGGATCGGGGTCGGGAGCGATCGAGGTCGTGGTTCTTTTTTTTATTCAGGCGAAATCCGGGAAATACCGCGATCGGCGAGGGATCGACGGCGTTATCGCGATTACTTTCGAACCGGGGGAGGGGATGATCTCGTGGTCCCTGCGCGGGAAACGCTCGCAAATCAATGCGTTCCGTCGGAAACGTAAATTACGTTTCGAAGGGACCGAACGTTCTAATTTGACCGGCCTCTCACGGCCGCGCGCCCACCGGGTTCATGGTACCGTCGGTAAATGGAGTTAGTTTCCGGAATACCTGGATGCTTCACGCACTAACGAGTTCCTGATGTTCCACGTGCCGCAATCTCGGACCGCAGCTTCGTTAGACGGAGATAAAGGGTTTGCAGCAGCCGGCTGCGGCGATCGTCTGGAAATTTCGTCTAAGTGCCGGCCACCGCGGCGGTGGTATCCGTCAGAAATTTTACCGGCCTGTTAATTCACCGTCAAACGGGCCCTTTGACGCAGCCAATCAGCGGCCGAAATTATTACTCAATCTGCTGGCCGATTCTATTAGCCGATCGCCGCGCTGCGGCAACAAATATCTCGGCCGTCGCTTCGCCTACCGCTGTCCCATTAACTAGCAATTAACCGACTTCTATCAATTATACTTTTACCATATAATTCGCCGCGTTGCATCGCTGGATCAAGGAACGTTTCGCGAAATCGAATTTGCCGGGGACAGATCGAAAATAGCTCTAAAAAGAATGTTAATAATTATTAGAATTATGAATTTCTTATGGGAACAATTAATTATTTAAACACTATTAGATCTATAATCAGAACTTTAATATTTAAAGAAAGGTATAAAATACGTCCTTTTTATTTGAGATTTGCATTTCAACTTATTTGTTGAAATTCAACAATAATTTGTTGTCGGCACGGGCGTAGTGTGATGGAGCAGAGTCAGTAGCCTCCACTGCAGGCTTTCCCGTGAACGGATTAATTTCGGTGGCGAACGAAAATCACGCGATCATTGTTCAGTTTCCTTCCTAAACTCGCGTCGATCAAATTACTCACTGAACACCGTACAATACATGTATCATTGTTCTTTGAAGAACGCCCCCACGCGTTCCTGAATATGCTATTACCTTAGTACACGGAGATTACAACTATTGTCTCGGTCTAATAGCTCCATGTTGGTGTAATTAATAATACATCACCCATGCCAGAACGTGTTGGGCGGATGTCAGCAATATTCCACGGTGTATCGGCTGCCTTAGTATCCGGTAAACTACATTACCTGATTAAACTAAAGATCGGGCACTCTCTCTCTGTGTGTGTATGTGCGTGTGTGTGGCACCAACACCGGTCTCGGCCCCCCGCCGTAGACGCGCCTTTTAGCTATCAAGGCACCATTATATTCCTTGACTTTAATCACACTGTCGCGTGACTCACATTTTCTTTCGCTTTCAATATATTCCCGGTGTGTTACCTAAGACTGGAACACAAGATACCTCCCGACATTGAATTATAATTATGCTTGTACCATTTAATTAGCGGGAAAACGTCGGACGACTTTCGGCGCTGTCGCGTTTATCTGTTCCCTGTTTTATTTAATGCCGCGTCAGAGAAACGGCGTGTTCAATTAATTAAAATATTCATTCTCTGTCAGGACGAACTTTACGCGTACGCGGGCTACATGCGAGCAACACACGATTAAATTTCATTGCAGCATACGTTCGCTCTTTACACGGTATATCATTTATAAAAATCCAACGGAACGAAATGCAGCGGACGATGAATATTTTTCAAAATGGAAATTACAAGGGGCCCCTTAGAATGAACCCTTTTAACATTAAAAACATCCCCCATAGTCGGGTGAATGACCGATTTTTTTGATTTCATAATTGTTGAAGTCGTAACGCTGTTTCCGTTAGAAATATTGAATTTCTATAAAAATTGTGAAGAATTGTAATAAACTTGTTCTCGCAATATTTTTGATAGGCAATAGCTGTTAGTCGCACTCGGGCCACGGTAGATTTATCATTAAATACGAGAACGTTTGTCGAATGGCGGCTCCCAGTTTTCGAATAAAGTATCATTTCTCCGGAGCGAGCGCGATCCTTTAAGTTGTTGGTATATCGTCGCGGCCCCCGGTTTGGTCCGCGCAGCTGTTCGCATGGGGATCGAAGGATCCCCCCGTAAGTCCGCGTTTCTTCACGCCATCCCGGTACATTTAGCACCCCGGGGTAAGTTATGGCGTCGGCGGCGCACGGCGGCGCACGGCGGGCGTGGATTCAAACGGCATTCGTCCGAGAGCCGGCGTTGCGCCGTGAAAATCGGGGAAATTGTTCGCGGCCCCCGGGTGCCCGGTGTTCAAATTTAATGAACCGGACGATTACGACCGAAAAAATGAGATGTTACTTCTGGGAAAGCGCGCCGGTGGATATCCGCCGGGATATTACGAGCAAGGGAGCAACGTCGAGGAACCTAAACGAGTCTAAAGTACCCACTTCACCGCTACTCAGGCTCGTTTCACAACGCGAGCGTAACCAAGTGTTTTCCGCGAAGCTTCTTGACCGACTTTCCGTCGGTTTCCTTGTGGACACAGAGAGAGAGAGAGAGAGAGAGAGAGAGAGAGAGACATGTATACGGATGGTCTCCTAAATACCAACTGCCGCTGCTCCCGGGCAGAACTATCGCCGCTGTAACTACTATATCCGTGCAACTTACGATTTCCTCTTCTACCGCGGAACTTACTTGTTGCCTCTCGCGCGGCGTACGAGCACCGCGGAAGCCTCGCGCAAATGTTCCATCGGTTCCCCTTTTGAACACTTTAACCGCGCCTCTCGCAATTTACTGATCCAGCTGGGAAGAAAGTTGTTTCGGGCACTGGACGAGCGAGGACCAAATCTGCAAATTAACCCCTTGCATTCTACTAAATATGATTATTATCAATTTCTTCTACATCGAAATGAAAATATATTCTTCCGTCATCAAAGTTCAGAAACAAAAGTACATAATGACGATAAAAATTTAAATAGAAGGTCGCTAATAGCCTTGCAGCTGATGCGACGTAAAACCTCCAAGAAAAAAAAATAAAATGACGATAAAAGAAACAAAAATTTCTGACCCTATTACGGAAAATATTAAGGATAAATAAATGCCAATCAACGCAGCGTGAAAAGAATCATAGTGGAAGGGGTTACCGTACTTTGACGAGTCTGACTCGCGATGGAAATTACTAGTAATAAATTATTAAGTATGGATGTTATTCTGTTCTTTAAAATTAGAATAAAATTCTAAACCTTTGTTATTAATATTTAAGCATTCTAGTAAATTCAGGCACGGAATAAACATCAATGTTCTCTCCCTTATAACAAATTAAATTTATTGAAAAATTCCTAATCGCAATGACTGTGAAGAAAATGGTACGGCAAGGGGTTGAAACGAATAATAAAACCGTGAATACTTCTTCTTCTATAATTGACACAAAAATCTGTGGCAGATAATTCGCCGGTTTTCGCAGTTTCGCGGATAATTTACTAATTCCCCGCGACAGGTGAAATCCGTCTGCTAAGTGGAAACCTCGATACCTGTTGAAAACTCGCGACTCTGGATAATGCGGCTCGAATTCGGGCGCAATGTTTCAAAACAAATACAGCGAGCCGAGCAAAAACGTGGCTCCATCTGCAACACGGTATCGCGGGCGCGGGACATTATCGCGCGCCCGCCCGACGATGGAAGTTATTTGTTCCGATTGTGCTGGGAAGTTGGCATAAAATAAACGCGGGAAACGCGACGCGGACGGGTTCTCCGAAATTTAGCCGGACGCGGCCGGCCCGCGATAGTTTCATAAACAACGCTTTCGAATTCCCCCGGTGCCGTAAACGCGGCGGGTCGCGGTGGCCCGGGTCAGATTTTCATTAGACTTTCCGCGGAAATTTCACGGGAAATCGGATTAGCCGATTCCCACCGTCGACGTAGTGTACGAGAGATTTTCATCAGCCGCGGGGCTCTCCATGATGGATCGCCGATGCGCCCGCGGATGCGTCGCCGATGCTTCCGTCGATTGCCGTTCCTAGAAAGCTTCGAACGTTCGATAACGTCGCGACGTCCTCGAAAACCCCAAAGCGAAGTGCAAGCGATTGTTTCGAAATATGCTGCCCCCCCCCCCCCCCCCTCTCGTAATCCGAACTTTCGCAATTTTCCTGTATTAACTGCGACGCTAATGCGCGTATCAATATTTCAACGGCTTAATAAAGCGGGGTGAAAGCGAAAATTCCTCTTTGCGCTGTTTGGAGAAAGTTCGCGGGAAAGTTTCGCTTTGTTCAATCGAACCCGTGTGCTTGATCAAAGTTTATCCAACCTCGTCGAACTTCGCGAAACAATTCTTCTCGACGATGTTTTCCTTTTTACCATTTTTTCAGTGTTCCAATTGTCAAATATAGGTTTGTACGAATCGTTGGTCTCTTTGCCGGATTATTTATACGCTGATCAATTATTGGCATTTTTATCGACGAGATCCGTGGATCAAAGGGGGCTTAAAAGTAAATTAAACGAGTCCATTGAGAACATCTGGTTTCTCTCGATTTATAGAGGTATTAAAGGGTATCTTGCTGGCTATAAAGTAGACGATAAACTACTATTATGTACATTAGCGAGAGAGGCGTGTAGCGCGAACGTTTGTAAAACGCGCGCCGATACGATTAAATGCGAGAAGGGTTGGCGAATCAAATCTTATGGTAGAATTTAATCGGTGGAACGAATTAACGAGGATATTTTGCACGACACGGGATAGATGGTTGTTTAAGACCGGGAAAGTTTGCGAAATGAAATTTGAACGGTGAAAATGCAACGTTACGGCGTAGGTGTGACGCGCTGTCTGAAATCCATACGCATGGGAATCCGAATGCGCCCGCTAATTATTTGGTTGTTGAGTATCTAACGAACCGTGACTACTCATTGTCCGGTTCGTTAACACCCCGACCCCGCGCGCGCGCACACACACAGAGCCGTGCTCGCACACGGACGCCGCGAGATAATTGCTCCGGCCAATTGTAACGTACGTGACGTTTTACGTGTTCCGAGTTTATAAAATAATGCGCCCGACGTTGGAAACGCGGTGTTGCCCTCTCCGATGATTACAGCGTCTATTGAAAAATGCTGATCCTCCGCGCGCGTTTATACCCCCTGATTATTCGAACGCGTCCCGTTAATGCGTCGACTCTGTCGACGATGGGAAATTAAAAGGAGCACGCCAACGACGGGAACGGTAAAAACGAGTTTCGCATTTAGCGTTGAAATTGTCGTGCGAGTTGCGTCGGGTCCACGTCCAAATAATTTCATAATTTTCAGCCGCGGTCAAGCTTCCGAACATCAAAGTGCCCCTTAGTAGGTCACCCCGTAAAAAACCGAGAAAAATTAAATGCAATATGCAAACGAATCCCCCAGTTTTCTCAATGACGAAACGTTCCTTCTAGAGGGTGGTGGTGAGGGGCGGCGACGGGAGTCAAAGGACGTTCGGAAGTTCGTTTGCTCGTCGGCCGCGTGAAAAACTTTCGAGATAGATGCATTAAAGAAAATGCTGACGCTCGAGAAAGTGATACGCGGTGGCGCTCGCGAACGGCGCCGCGGATAAGAGAGGAGAAGCAGGTGTAGGTTTGTGCAAGACAAGCATTTCGCCGGCATAATATCGGTCTTAAAGTGCACTTTATTAAAATAACAACCGCGGAACAAAGTTGAGTCGCAATGGCGGATAGAGCTCGATTCGGGAGGCTGAACCCGCCGCGGCCCGCGCGCCCCCCAGAGTTTCCGCTTTGTTGCGAAACTACGGAGAGAGCACGCGATTCGCGCGCGCGCGCGGGCGAAACATACGCGAGTCGTGCTCGGTTAACTGAAAAGTCTTTCCACATTTGTTCTTCGTTATTGCGTTTTAAACTACCGGCGGACCCGCGGTTTTCCACGGGAAATTAGAGTTATCTCTCGCAAAAGTGTAAATTACTTTCCTTCGGACTATGACTTGTTCGGGCTACGATTAAAACCCCGCGATTGGTTGGTAGAAAAATTTTTAGTAACATTATGCAAACTTCTTACATATTGATAGAGCATCCTCGCGTGTGAAACTTGATTTATTCCAACGTCTTCCTAGCATAATTGTACTGTTTGAATTCTCAAATTTATTTCATTATTTCTTAAAACAGTTTCAAATTTTTTCCCAGATTGTTTTATAAATATACATATAGTTATATGCGTTTGGTACTATTCTATAGAGTGGGTATAACATTATATTAAATATATGAAAATACTATACATTGTTGCTTTGAGCGATAATAGTTTCAGCTTTCAACGTCTAATAAAATTATAAAATAAATTATAAAATACTTCCGTAAACGATTCCAAACGTGTGAAAGCATATGTAGGAACTAATATTTCTTAAATGTGTTAACTCACATTCGCAGCATATATTACTTTTACTCGAGTATTAATTAGGTACGAAGAAGAATACTTATAAAATTTATCTTTGGCAAGTAACAAATATTATAAACGGTAATGTAATAACAAGGGAGAATCTATATGCTTTATCTTAAACATTTTAAAGTCAAGGAATAATACTGTTTCTTGTACATCTGTTCAAACAAGGGCGAGCGACGAGATGATTTCCTAATCTAATTTTTCAACCCCCTTTTTCGTTTATTAAAAAACGCGTGTAAAAACGAACGTATAATACGCAACAATTCTCCCGCAAAGAATCGTTGCTGACAAAGCAACACCCAATCAAATAAATATTATATACTTAAGATAAATATTGCAATAATGCATTCGCATTTAATCTATTCACCACAACAGAGACACAAATTTATGTTGATCGTATTGAAATTGTATGTATTTAATTCAACCCTGAAATCATGTCGCCGCCCCTTGCAAGCAATCTTGTAACCTCTTGCAACATCGTGTTCGCCTAACCCCGGCCCCGTTCAGAAGATCTTGTAGTTATCAAAATCGATAGAAGCCAAAAAGTCTCGGTGCTGTTCGGTGATCACTGGCCCGGCGATGCCTCCGTCCAAATTAACGTGCAGCTGTTGCTCGAAGCTGAACGCCAATGTCGACAGGTTCTCTTTGCTGTAGCCTCGCTTGCAGTTCGCGGACCAGTTCTGTATGACGGAAACCGACTCCCTGGCCTCCGCGAAATTCACCTGACCGGGATAGTTATTGTTCTGCTCCCTGAACGGGATCTCGAATTTGCAGGACACGTTCTTCTTGAACCTATGCAGCAGCAGTTTCTTCGCCGGCAACCTGCAGCTATTTATATTAGTTTCTTCCGGAGAATCATTTTCTGGCACCGTCGTTTCGACGACAGGACTCGACGAGATGTCAACGTTGTCCACGGACTCCTTCGCGTTCTCGGCCTTCTCGTTCCCTTTTTCGTTGCTTTTGTTTATCGGCGGCAGTGCTGACAACTGCTTCATGTAAGTCCTCAGCTGACGATCCTTGAGGAAACATATCAAAGGTATGTCCTCCACGTTCCAATCGCTGTAAATTAACTTGTACGTCAGGCTCAGACGAGACACCACGTTTTCGTTCATCTTCTCGCGGATCCTCTGCGAGTATCTTCGTTCGAATTGGAATCCGCCGGTGTTGCCGCTATCGTGGCCCCATAGTCTATCGAAGTCCTCGTCGCGGAGAGAGTGCATCGACGGCGCTAAATCGCCGGTGATTTTATATTTCGTTTGGGATGTGATCGCCTTTATACGCCTCATCGGGTGATACTTTTCGCAGTGGATGTAGTAGTTGCCTTTGGTGAAGAACGTTTGTCCTGGAAGCACAGTGGGTGGTAAAGCAGACTGGAATTTTATTTAATAGAATAGTTTTATTTATTAGAATAGTAGTTTTCAAGCAGTTTCCTGATCAAGGAAATAAATAAATTAGAACTTAGAATTATACTTTGCAATTAAACGCGAAAATTATATTACCAGATATTCAGGCATATTAAAAAATTTGTTACGGTATAATTGTTCCCCGTTCGGGCGCTTTTTAATAAACATACTTCCCACGACTATGGAAACAAAATAACGCGTTCTCGACCGCCGCCGTAGCCGAACTCCATTTTTGCACTAATTTTCGGTTTCGCATACCATCAATTTGCGCTACACAGCAATTTTTGGAAGCCCCGACTACCGCGTTACACGGGGCCCGGCTTTGCCCATGTAAATGCATATTCAACAACAATTACATTTTCCTGGGAGTTTGAAAATTTGCAATTTTCCGCCGTTATTTACCCAAATGTATGCGCGCGCCCCTCGATTCGAATGGAATCGTTTAAGTTTCGCGTCCCATTCGTTTATTGATTCATTCGTCGCGTGTGCGAGACCGCCGATAATAGTCCGTGGCAAACGGAGAGAGCAAAGGCAAAACGAGGAGAGGTCGAAATTGACACCCGAACATGGTATTATTATTGGAGAGCCCTTCGAAAAGCGGGACGGACGGTTTTATCTAGGCGGAGCGTAGAAACAACAAAGAACGTCCACGGCACAACGGTCGGGATTTCCCGATCCTCCGCATCGCGCTCGATTTGTTTGGATTCAGATAATACCGCGTCGATCTTCGAAATAAGAGTGCCCGGGACGCGTTTCTATTTGTTAAACAACTGTCACCCCGACGCGTCTCTCCAGAATTATTTCGAATTTCGTTCGGGACTAGCGATCGCTGGAACAAAAATACGACGACGAAAATATAATTCAACAATTTCTTGAATCTGCCTTTTGTCCGTAAAGAGTCGGTTGTCCCTTGCAGTCGGATAGTATTTAACACTTTACCGACCGGTCATTTAACCATAAACATTTAGCTGAACGTCATATTTTCATTTCTATTTTGATTTCATTTATTTTATTACTCGCGAGAGATATTTAATATTTAAAATATTATATAATAATATTGAAGCTTGGTGTAGTATACAATTTTACTATATTTATCTCAATAATAAGTAACGAAATTATTAGTTACCACGACAACCGATTCGCAAGCTGCCGATTGTAAGAAAAAGCCGATTTATTGGCTACCGATCGGTAAAGTGTTAATACAGCCTGCAATAATATTTTTATAAAATTTAATTACAGCGGGAGGAAGAATTTTATTATGACAATTTCAATCAGATAACGGGAAATTTAATTACCGCAGCAGTGGTTCAACCTCGTCCTCGTATGTATCCTCTTCATGTGACGCTCCACGTTGAACGTGCGTCTGCTCTCGTACCGGCAATACGAGCAGGCGTAAATCGAGCCCGGTTTCGAAGGTCTTCCCCTGCACGGCCGGGAATCGTCCTGAATCTGTTTCCTGGAATCGTGCATTATTAAATTAGATTCGTCGCGTAACTCGCGGGGAAAACTTTCGCGGCGCTCCCCCCTTCCCTCCCCCTCGAACGAACCGATGTTACCCGCTAAATAAATCTTTGAAAAACAAGAAATTCGGAGTGGAAACTTAACTTCGTGAAATTATTAGCTACATAAAATGCCATCCACCTCGACCGAACTTTAAAGGCGCAAACTTTCTTTGGAACTGGGTACATCCGAGACGAGTACCGCGGGGGAAGAAAAAAAAAAAACGAACAGCGAAGTTTCCTTCTCGAACTAATTTTTTATCCCGTCCCGGTTCATAGCCCGCGTGCAATATTATTTCACCGTAAATAAATGTCGTCTTTAATTTATCGACGAGGATGAGTTTTATCGAGTGTGTTCCCAACGAAACTCCGCTATTTTCTTACTCGTTCTAAAATTCTGGTTTTATAAAAGCACCGCGATTATGTCATTATGTCAAATTTCTAAGCCTTCGTATGCACCATTTTTTCACTAATTTTTACACTACAGTAACACACAAGAAGAGAGATCTGTAACATTTGAATTTCGCGATTTTCTAAAAATTCCGTCCGCTTTGCTTCTCTTTTTTCTCGAGAAATAAACTCGTGTCACTATCACCTCCACTATTTTCGAAACAAAGTATTTTTAACCTCGACGCGAATACTACGCATTTCGGATGACACGGGACGACAAAGACACGAAGGGTTTCCGCGCAATTAATTCAAAGTGTAGTAGATTCAGCTTGGAGAACGCTAAAAGTGCTTGGAGAATGGTACTAACATGTCTTCCGCGGCGGCGTAAACGTCTTTAATTGCCTAATGAAAGCGAGAACGCCGTAAACTCGGTGGGCCCCCCCCACTTATGTTGTCACTCGAGTCCGGGACGATGTTCCCTGCACGCGTTTCACTGACTAACTGACGCGGTGCCAAGGGTATGCACAAAGGAGGAAGGATCTCGAATCGAGACGATTGACACCGCCGAAACCGAACGCACACGTGCAGTGCCGAAAGCCGGCAACCGATTCTCCTTCGCGTGTTCCTCCCCTCCCCCTCCCCCGTATTGTTTCAACAAAGTATGAACCGACACTGAAATCCTTATCCTGATCGCGGCCGATCAGAAAAATTGAAACCTGCGCTTCCTCGAATGGAATCCATCCGTCAAGAAATTAAACGATAACTTTCTCGATAATACAAAAAAGTAGCATAAAGACTTCAACTGGACAGAATGAAATTAATTGGTTAACCCATTGCACTATAATAACGAGTCAGACTCGTGACAAAGATTTCATGCAGGATCTCCTAAATATGAATATTATTAATTTCCTTTTAAATCGAAATCGAATTTAATTTTTCTGTTATTAAAGATTAGAAATGAGAGTAAATAAAAATAAAATAGGAAACGAAAATTGTTTGGTCCTATTCGGGAAAATATTAATAACAAATAAGTGTTAATCAACGCAGCATGAAAGCAGTCGTAGTGCAAGTGGTTAAATAAAATTAACGGAGAAAAGGATTTCCGTCGAAGCGCCCGGACGGATAATTATTTATCTAGTGCAACAAAATGATCGCGGTTCACGATAACGCCGAATTTTCGATGTATACGTAATGCACATTGTAGAAACACTTTCAATGTCGTTCGACCGGTGGACGCCATGCATTTTAAGCGGCAGCTATCTCTGCCGAGAAGACGCGCTGAACGAATTTCGATGGGGCGAAACACGGTTCTTGAATAATAATCGGTGTTAATTACAGCCGTGTGTAACAACCACCAGTCCGTATAATGCTTTTACAAGCGTTCTGATGCCGTTAGTCTCGCTAATTTCAAGCGAATCCAATCTATTCTTATCGCCCAGTTCCCCTCCGGAACTGCGCGACGAGACCTGGAAATCCGTGAAACAAAGCTGGATCGCTGTTTTTATAAAAAATTGTAAGGAACGATAACGCTATTAAAAGACTTTTGCTTTTGAAAATTAATTCCTACGAATTTCAATGCTGCTTGCAACGAAACATTTTTTGTCTTCTTCCATTAATTTTAATAACTTGGAAAAAGTATACCCGGACCTTTAAATACTTCTGAAATTTCATGTACATTCTTCACGCTAATTTGTTGCATAAAAGCTACTAATAAATCCTCGAGCTATTTATTTATTTCATCGGCTGTAATAATTGTCCGAGAAGCGTCGTGTTTGGACTCGTTTCAACCGGCAAATCGTGGCCAACGCGACGGCAAAATTTTCTCGAAGATCCGGCAAAGGGTTGGAGAGTTTCGGTTTTGCTTCTGTGGGTGACACATAGACAGGCGAGCGGTATACGTTCGAGCGTTTGAAGTGTCGGGTCGTCGCGTGAAGTATGACTCCGTCTCGCTCGGTTTCGCCGAGCCATTGAAGTCTCTCTCGCACGCCGAATAAGAGACAGAAAATCGTTGATCCGTACATTGTTGCGGGTTCTTATCTAGACCCTTCCGATGTCGAGGAGTTAAAGTTGCAACACGGAGATTTAAACAACCACGAATAATTTTTCCGTTACCCAAGAAGCGAACGAATGTTGCACGCTACATAAACCAATGGGAAGGAAGACGCGTCGCGGTGTATTTATCGCGAGCGTTTCGTAACCGTTCGCCAGCGGAATGTGCCAGGCTTTTTCATAAATAATGCACGCCTTCTACGTCGTCGCTTGTCAGCGCGGGCTATTAACGATGGCAGTGCGTTTTTCAATTTGTACGGCGTCTCGTGGCCGCGACTGGCACTTTTCGTTGTTTCATTCGATATTATTGCTGCCATAAAAAATACACCATCGATCAATTAATTTCTTTGAATAACACCGTCCCTGTTTGTCGAGACTCTTCCATAAAACAATAAGAAAATATCGCGCCTGGAAATCAAAGGGGCACGTTCTCAATTTACGCTATAAAAGCTCGTTTAATTGACGGAAGCCTCTCGTATTTTAACTTGATTAATTTATAAATAAATAGCAGGTCAACCGTTTAATAATTCCAACCCTTAACCCTCGAATCGTCGCTTTGACGATTCTCGCGTTTGCGTCGGGCTGCTACGAAAAATTTCAATGCGCGTACTTTATTTATAAATGTTTATAACGCGTGAAACGGTTCAAAGCAAATTTTCGATTCGGGTCTGATTAACCGGAACAGCGAACAAGGGTTAAGAGGAGCGAGAATAAAGCGCTATGATTTCAGAGCGAACAAAGTATCGCCGGAAGTCTACGAAATACCATTTACAAGTTTAATTTCAAATGCCGATTATTTTGTTCATGAACCGTCGGCGTTGATCCTCGTCCAATGAGAGCAGATTATTTCGATGTAGAAGAGATTAATAATGTTCGTATTTAGTAGATCTTGCATGAAATTTGTATCGCGAGTCTGACTCGTTATTATAAAAGGGGTCGAATGAAATAAACAAACTAGGAGCGAGAAGAAGCGCGAATGGATCCACAAGAGAGAGAGAGAGAGAGAGAGAGAGAGGTGCGTTGAAAAATACGATTAAAAAAGTTAATGGATAAAGCCGGCAACGAGAATGGTCGTAAGCAGCGCCAATGGTATCAACGCCGCGAGTTAATGGGTCTGTTAATGGGCCCGCGAACAATGGAACCGAGATACCCCCGTTCGATTTCCATTTCCCTCGAGCGGCTTGTAAAGATGCGAATCTGCATAAATACCCGCGGAACCAGTGATAAACGTCGGGCGACCCTTATAAATATTCATATCCGTCGATTAAAAACCGTTCCAGGGCACACGGGACGACGACGACGACGACGACGACGGGAATAAAAGAAGAAGCGGTAAGCAACCCCTTCGCGTGCCGGGTCTCGAAGCGGCGCCGCGGCCCAACGACACCGGGGGCTGTCCATAAACCATAAACCATAAACCATAAACCATAAACCATAAACCAGCCTGAAGCGGTGGACGAGACGCGGTCGCGCGCGACGCAAGGTGCAAGTCCGCGGCGGCCGGACAGGTATGTATCGCGCGTTGTACTCGTCCCGCTCGTAAAAACCGAAGGCGCCCGATCCCCCCCACCCCCCCCGGAGAAATAGTCCTGCGGCCGGGTTAACCCTGCAACCGGCCACTGAACCCACGACCTCGCTCGGACGCACCTAGAACCCGCGAAGACGTATCCGTAAAAACTGGACCCCGAGAAGAGCGGAAAGGCGAGCGCGGCGATCCGACGAGGAATCGCGCACGGGTCTCTCTCTCTCTCTCTCTCTCTCTCGTGAAAACGACCGGGCCGAGCCGCGTTTGATCGACACTACGCGCTGCTCGTTTCGCCAGATTCCGCGGCTTGCGCAGCGGATAGTCATATAATATTCCAAGGAATTTCCCGGTGCTCTTTTTCCGGCTCGGATTACCGCTTACGAATGGATGAGGCAGGGCTCGATGGATTTTGCGGACTCGGCTCTCGGCTTTGATGGACTGCCCGGTCGATTTTGCCGGTCTCTTGCCGCCTTTGTTTACTATTTAACCCTTTGCGCTCGTGTGTCTCCATTCGGCCACCGAAGCTTTTTATTTTATTTTTACTTTATTAATCTTTTCAAAATTGGAACGTACCATTGCTTTGAGTATATCTAAGCATTAAAGAAGAACCTTAATCTTATATATTATGTATTACTGTTCAATGAAAATTAATTCCTGACGGTATGACACCTACGTATAAACTTAATGTAATTGTAAAGGGTTAAGATGCACCGCGGAGGTAGACAGTAATTCGCAATGGAAAATCGACATAAAATAATGATAAATATTAACTCTGAAAGTAAAGTGTAAAATAGGTAACTAATAAGCTCGGCGGACCGTCGAATTTCACTCGGCCTGTCCACAGTCCACTACACCCGTCCCGTTTTAAAAGTTATTAGCTCGCCGGCGAATCGAGTCGCGACAATAAAAGGGGAAATATCGTCGAAGGTTACTTTAGCCGTGGGACCTCGGGCCGAGAGTCGCAGGAAATATTCGTTCGCGGACGCGAATCGTTCCTTCTCATTTTCCCAGTCGGCGCAGAGGGGCAGAGGGGGGAAGAGAGTGGGGAGGGGGGGGGGGGTAGGACCGGCTCACCGCGGGAAAGGTACGAAAGAATTATTATGCGAAAAGTTCGTGCTGCTCGTTTCTTCCCTGATGGACGATTAAAACTTCCACCGTCGAATTTACAAATTCCTTCGGGGGCCACGGCGACGGCGACGGCGGCGGCGGGGGGGCATTAGTTCGGCCCGGCGGCCCGGCGAACTTAACCGAGCCCCGCCACACACCACCGTCGCCGACCTCGAATTAGAATTTAAATCTGCGGAACGGCTCCGCTCGTAATGGCTCGATTTCTTTCGTCACGGAAACGCGGACGGCTAACCGCCCTCTGGACATTCGACAACTCTCGGTCCCCTCTCCATCCCCCCGGTCGGGCCCCCACGGAACGCAGTAAGCGCCAGGAAAAATAAACGGGACGTCTCTCGATTAACGCTTCGATCGTCCCAGCGCGGGTTACGGCCTCGTTGAAAAATCGCTGGACATTGTTTCAACCTTATTTTCCGTTTAAGAAGCATCGACCAGTCACCGATGGCCAATCTATTCGCTCCTCTACATTTATCGTTCATTTATTTCTCTACTTTTACTTGGAATTAAAATATGTTATCGTAATACACGTGCACGAACGTTCACCCTTTGCATTCGGAGTCATTCAACTGTAAATCTAAGATTACTTTCCCGGTTTTTAGTATTCCCATTTTATTTGACAAAGTACATTTTGATGGATATGAAATTAATTCTTCTGACTCGTACAAATTGCTTCATTTTTAACAAGTTTTTACGTATAAACTTTATTAGTATAAACATTATTTTGGAACCTGATAGAACAATTTCAGTGGTGCCTCAGAGTCGCCACTCGAGGCAAAGGCAAAGGGCAAAGGGTTAAAAAGGAATTAATAAATATGGCGTCTCGAATGCTCGTCATCCGGCGACATCGAATGAAGTATTTACAAAGATTTTCAATAATTTCCATCTCGGCGAATGCGAATCGGTAAACCGAACGGACATCAGCGAAAGAACGCGAACGTCCACGCAAAGTAAAACAAATCAAAAAATCTGGAACACAATGGTCGATTCCGAAGCCTTTGTCCCGACATGTAAAACAGGCAAAGAAGAAGATAGATCCAGAAGTAGTTTACGGTAATCGTTGCTTCTTTGTCTCTCCGCGTAAGGTCGCTAAACGCATTGTTGCGACGGCCGATGCAATTACCATGCGATGCTCTTTTGTGCCGCATATTTGAACGAGCGGGCGCGGGCTTTCAGAGTGTTAAGTGCCTAAATGCAGAAAATACCGGGACGATAAAGCTGTCCCCACGAGAACACAGAAATATTTAAACGGATTATAGTTCGACCGGTCTTTGCCGAGATAATTGGTTTATCGTCGAGATTAATAGCAGTCGAAGCGGCGGCGAGGGGAGGGAGGCGGGGGTCTTTTCTACGAAGAAACAAGGTCGGATATTATATAAGCCCCGAGCTCGTTTCGTATGCGAGACGAATAGGAGCGTACCGCCGGTGACATTACGATGGTCAGTTCTAATCTGGCCGCAAAGAATTCTGATAGAAACGCGGATGTAGATTGCAGCTGGCATTCCGGCAACGCTGAAATTATCTTCTCCGAGCGACGCGGGTATGCGGCCATTGCTCACGACTGCCGTTAATGTAACTTAATTAATACGGTCGCGACCGTATCTGGCAGTCGAAGCATTTCATTCCGACACTCTTTCCAAAATAGACATCCGTTCCACAGCATTTTTAATACACTTTTTAACGCATTTATTCTCGCCTCATCCGCCTTTCTCCTTTTTTGCTCGCACAGCCACATTTTACACGGTTAGCCTTTTCCAATCTCCCGTGGGTGCTTCAACTTCAACCGTGGTCGGATTCGCTGGCCCGTCCAATCGGCGCGCCGTAAAAATGACTCGTTACATCCGAACCAAAAACCGTGTCACCCATATATACGCGCGCCGCTGACGTAACAGACAGATGGTTCAGCCTCCGCTACGCTCATTGCCACACCGTTATCCGTGCCATCCATCTGCAACGATCGTCGCAACGAACTCGTCGCGCGGTACCCGATGCACATTCTTCGGACCGTGTTCTTCGGCCGCCATCTGGCATGCGCGACCTGGCGCAACTGAAAAAAACTTGAACCGGGTCAAGAAAGAATGAACTACCGTTCGGAGAGCGGCGTATCAAAACTGCGTGTACGGTACAGTCGAGTACAGTAATTGCTCGGCATCCGGTAATAGCTTCGGACGCGTGTGATCGGGGAGAGGGTGATCGAAGATAAATCGACGGGGCGTTGACGCTTCTACGTGGTCGTTGGTCGAAACGGTGATAATACAGAGCCAGTTCACGAAATTATCCGTAATCGGGAAATTAGGGGTAGATGATTCTCAGATAGCGTTAAGAGTGTCCCAGAAACATTTTGCGTTTGTAAATTCGCCGCTCCGATTACGAGCTATTTAGGGAACACTGTAACCAATGACAGACAGGTTCAGCCATTGCGAGGCGGCCGAAGCAATGAGCGGAGTTTCCACTAGATTAGCTGCTACCCCTTTGCCGGAACAAACCTGGCAGCAGCCTTGTAACCCACAAACAACAACCGGGTCTAAAAGATCAGCTCAAAGGCATCAGCTCTGGATGGAAACGGATCCGCGTAGATTAGCCGATCGGGTCGAGCAGCCAACGGCGTCTCTTCCGGGTGCTGCTGTCCGAGTACGCTTGTACTCGACGAACAATCGGTAACAACAGCCTAATCGCGGCGAAGGTGGTCTGGAGCGTCGAGGCACGGAGCGCAGAGTGCAGCCGCGTTCGAATTCGTTCGTCCCGCGACGTGGGTCGCGGTATTCGCATGCGCGATGCCTCGCGGACGCGGTCGGGAGGGTACGCGCGAGCTACCCGACGCGCTCTCACAAGAGGGAGGGAGAGGGGATACGTCGTATCAGGGGAAAAGATAGCGTAGCCGCGAGCCGAGCCGACGATACTCGGAGAGGGGAGTGGACGGGAGCGAGAGCGCGAGAGAGGGTGCGTGGTCCGCGTGTCGTTGACAGCAGCGGCGAGCGGCGAGGCAGCGGGTCGAGTCTCCTCTCGAGTCAGCGCTCGACAGTCGAAGCCGGTCTCTCGGCGCGCGAGTATCGAGGGTGTCGAGGAATTCTCGCCGCGCGATCCGCGCGAACGTTTTCGACTGCGTCTGTCAAAGAATTCGGTGCCGCGCGCGCGGAACCCCGATAGGTGCGCCGCGTCGTTTCGAACCACGTGCGATTATTCCCGTGTGCCGTCGGGATCGCGAGCAGGTTCCTCCTTCGACCCGGTTCGTTCTGGTGGTTTGCCCCTTGGCCTGTGTTTTCTTTTTCCCCGCATCCGCGTTCGTCGGCGACGTTTCTGCCGTCGCGTGTGTCCCAGTGTGCAGAAGTGTGTGAATGGCACGGCGAAAGCGGTGCCGGCGAGATTACCGCGAGGACGTTCCCCCTGGACGATTAACTGTTAGGTAAGTGGATTCTGCTCGACCCGTACTGCGTCGTCGACGTCGTCGTCGTCGTCGTCGTCGTCGTCGCGTGACATTTAACTTGAAACGACCAGATCGAAGCGGACGGGTCAACCCTTCGCGCGCCGACTGCTTCGAAATTCAACGTTCGGGTCAACCCTCCTGGACTATTTCGATGATCTTCTTCTCTCGTTTGGAGACAAGCTGCGGAATTATTTGTTTGTGATTTTAACCCCTGGGTGGTGTCACTTTTATGCAAAGTGGAGGAGCTGATTTTTCGAGCTGAATTCTTCGCTCGGCGTATTTTTACACAGTCTACGTGCTTCGGAAACGATTGCACGAAAGGTAGCAATAGTGTTCATCGAATTACACCGCGTTGTTTAACCCCTTGTTGCGCTGCTCGATTCGACCTGCTGGAGAGAACTTTGCTTCTAATTGGAGTCTTTCGCGATAAGTGTAACGTAGCTCGACATCAATAATTTGTGCAGATTGCACGTGACTCCGGAATTGAATGTCAACTGTGATTTGAATTGCTGATGCTCCAATTTGCTACACAAGGGCTTTAAGTTGTTTGTCGCTCGTAATCCCACGGTTTAAAGAAGCATATTCTGCGACGTGATTCAGGAAAGTCGGATTTTTATTTCGCGACACCTGATGGACTTTCTTCGTCTTTCTGTAATTAACAATTTCAATTAACGTGTTCATTGAACGGTTTCGTAGTGCCTGGTAATATCCAAATAAAATCGAGAGTGATATTATTTGGAGCACGGAGAGAGGATTATTCATTGCGGGTAATACGCTAGGAAATTTGTATGGGATCGTTAGAATTATCAGTCGATTTATATACGAGGCAGTCTCTCATTGTCATTCATTTATGCTTAGCATATGCGTTGTTGGAAGAGCCTCGAGATGTTTAAAGAATCGCTGGAAAATAAGAGTGACAACATTTGGAGCATGAAGTGCTCATTCTGCTCTCTTCTTCTTGGCCTTTACGCTTTGCTATTATTTGTCGCGTCTTTGCATTACTAAAATACTAAACGCGATATTAATTTGTATATTGCACGTTCCTCTGGCTTTACAAATACACTCGAAAGAATAAATTAGTATAACTCTGTAGATTAAAATTATAAAAATAATAGATTAATTAATTTACCATGCGTCAGATATTTAGCGTCAAATTTAAAGATGTAAGAAATAAGTAAAAATAAATATAAGAGCAATTAGACATAAATAGAATAAATGTCGTGTCTTTGAGTTTTATTCCATGAGTAAAAATTCCATTGGTGCTCCATTAGAATTTTTGGAGCCTGCTAATCGAATCTCAGTGCGTGCGAGGCATAGCTGTGTCTGTTCACTACGTTCGCCTTCCGCGAGCCCGTTGGCAAGAATAGCAGGTATATTCGCGGTGCTTGGACAATGGGGACTGCGAACTGTACACAAGGTTACGGTGTAATTGTTTCAATGAAAGTTTGCCCGAAATTGATGGACACCGTCGTTTCCCTCTCGTATTCCGGCCGCGCGTCGTAAAGGGCGAATGGTGCTGAATTATTTCGTGGAGGGTGTCGCAGGCCATCCGCCATCGCGTAACCCAGTTAGCACTCCAATAACGAGAGACACGCTACGCGCGACCTACATAAACAGATTTACGCGAGATTAAAAATCTTGGGCGTAATGACAGGATAGCGTTCGCCGGCGCGGCGTACACCCACATCTTACATTATCGTTTCCTTTTCTTTACACTGTAATTATCAGACGGGACCGAGCAATTGTTAAACTCCTAGCCCTTTGTGCCGCATGATTCTGCACGCTGACTTTGATGTCATCCGTTCGTGCCTGAATTTTTCTGATATTTCCGGTACGGTTTGATTTCAGATCGTTGCAATTTCTTGGGTCTTATTTCATCGAACTCCATTAATTCTTGAAACAATGTATAATTTCACTGGTTCACCCATTTAGCAGATTATTAGCATTGTCTCAAGAATAATAGTAATAGGCGCGATTAAAACTGTTCGAAGCGTTTACACAATTTTCCACCGTCTTATAGTCTCTCCAAAGTCTCAAAGAAAAATGTCCCCATAACAATTTCACATAAATCAAAAATGTTCTAATCGAAAGAATTTCTGCATTCCACGAGTTCAGCTTCAAAGTCCGCGAAAGAATTTAAAACAGCTTCTCGAAGCGTGAAATTCCGTGCGTTTTGCAGGTTATGTCGGGTTCGCGGCAGCGTCCGTCTTTTGTTGCTATCAAGTTGCAAATTGTTGGAAGCGGTCGGCGCGTTCCCGTGCACGCGCCTCGCCTATTTACACGGCTGTCGCAGCGACAGTTCCAGATTTTCGACGTTGGACACAGCCAGCAGGTTTACGTGGCCTAGAATTGCCGGCCGCGGAAGAGTTAAAGCGGCTGTATCTTAAAGGGACACACGGTCCCGGAATTCAAATTTATTTCAGCCTTTCTCTACCGGCGTTCCCCAGCTGCCGCCGGCTTCCGCCGTTTCCACGGCGAAATTTTCGAACCGTGTTTTGGAGCACGTACTCGCTCGCGCGCGCGCGCTTCGCTGTATATGTATCTCGCTAATCGGATTTCACCGATCGAAGCCCCGGCCATCGCGCTTCGGCGGCGAAAAATTCGACCGTGTTATCGCGAGCACATAAAACTCCGTCCCCGGCCCCTCGTTTAGATTTTGATTTCTGAACGGCTGAGTGCGAACCCTGATGCGCGGCTAATTAACCCTTTGGCTACGGCAGACTTTGGCACGGCCGTAGTTTTTCGTTAGACATGGATTTCTGAGGAAGTTTAAAAAAATATTTAAAATATTGAATTCTGTTACATTGAACCTATATTGAAGTGAACAATAATTTTAAGCTTTTTGACAATATATAACATAAATATTGCACAATATGTAATTGATCAAATTTAATAATAAAGGGGAGCGAAATTTGATCTGGACGCCTATTGGCGCCTACAGTACCGGGAAGCCAACATGTTTCGGACGCCAGTAGGCGCCAACAGTAGTCAGAGGGTTAACAATCGGCGAAACCTTTTTTTCGCCGTCCAAGCTTTAATTTCAAGACTACTCAGCGAAGGTATTCGCAAGGTGTGTATTACCTGGACGTCTTAAATAATTTATATAAATTAACTAGGAAGCTCCATTTATAATACAAATATGTATAAAAGTAAATTAGCTCTTATTAAAAATTTTTAAGCGTCGTGGAATATTTGGATTTCGTTCGCTGTATTTTATTCAATTTCTGTTCAGCCGTTCCCGCGAATATTCCCGCATTTCGGTAATTGTAGTGCACCTAATGCTACACGCGATATTTTAACAACGGTCTCCCGAGTCTCGTTGGCGCATTAGTCAAAATTCACCGTGCCATGTTTCTCGCGCGGAGCTGCCACGGTTTCGACTGTTACATAAAATGTACAATGATTGCGTATAAATATATGCTATCTTGGCAAAGATACGCGTATCTCGTCGAGTTACAGCTGAGTGCAGACACCGGTCTCTCCTCGAGGTGTTAACGCGCAGTAAACTACGTGCCTCGTAATTAAAGCATTCAGACTTTGTTACAATAATTGTATATAATATTTATACAACGAAAAATTTTACTGCTTTTGACATTGAAACGTCCTGTAGTGTTTAGGAGAAATTAAATGTTTGACTCCTTTTTATTGATTTATTAATTATATTCGAAGTAAATTAATTGGAGCAATAAATTGCGTTATTATAAGAAAATAAGGAAGAAAGGAAAAGTTTACAAGTGAAGTAAAATGAATCAAATGAATCGCAAAGATATCCATTTCGAATGAAGAGCCACCGATCGCGAGGTAAAGGATTGCCAGGCAAACGAACGCGCAATGTACGAGATGCCGGCAGGTTGGATGCTGAACACGAATCGCCGGGTATCCGGTATCCCCGTGCATCGATAGAACTTCAGAGGCAACAATGCGGACCGATTTCCGGTTGCTCGCATGCAATCGGATTCTTCGGAACTCGACGCGTAACGCAAGACGCCGGGCCGCGCGCGCGGCTCGGTTTCTCGATGTCGCGAAAAATCGAAGCGGCAATCTTCGGCTTTGATCTCCGGACTAACGGCGCGCGGAAGTGCGTGGCTGGGGGGCCCCGATGATCGTTAGGAAGATAACACCTGGAATTCCAATAGCATGCTGTACGAATGCGCCGATATCTGGTGACAAACGGCGCATTGTCCGAACGTAAGCCAAGACCTCGTGATTACACGCTCTCGCGTTTCCTATGTATAACGAGCTTTCGTTAGAACCGCGTTTCTGTTCGACTCTCCTACGGCAATATTGCTAATAAATTCCCACCTGTCGACTACCGATCGCAACGATCCACCGTTCCATCCTGCTTCAGGATTCATCCGAATCTGAACACGTACCCTCGAGTCGCTCGCATAAGGCGTTCGAAAATCGAATTTCCTTCGATTTTCTTCGAAATTAATTATTTATCGTGAAATTAATTATTTGCCGTGGAATTAATTATTTGCCGTGGAATTAATTATTTGCCGTGGAATTAATTATTTCCCGCGAAACAAGCTATTTTATATAAGGTATACGAAATAAACTAATTCATACGGAGTAAGTTGTTTCGTGTGAAATAAATTATTTCATATGAAATAAATTACTTTGCACGAAGTAAATTACTGTGTATGGAATAAATGATTTTCTACGAAATAAATCACCTTATACGTCTTTAAATAATATTAATTATCTTAAATAATTTTAGCGATCTTAAATAATATTAATTATCTTAAATAATCTTAGCGATCTTAAATAATCTTAGCGATCTTAAATAATCTTATGCGATCTTAAATAATATTAATGATTTTAAATAATCTTATGCGATCATAAATAATATTAATGATCTTAAATAATATTGCTATTGTTTAAGCGTTCGGTGATCGAAGGGACATTTCGAGTCGATCCGTTGCAGAATCGTGATCTTGTTAACGCCGTTTCAGCGAGCACAATTAAAAGCAGCTGCAAGGGAATAATTTTCTATTCGGTCTTTCGGCCATTCACCGGGCTCGCCTCCCCTCTCTTTGACGGAACGCTACAAGTTCCGCTGCTGTTGGCATTATTTGCTCGATAATTTGAATTCATTTCGCGTGAAGTTGCGAACGTGATCGGAGAATATACCGGCGTAGCTGCTTCGTGTTCAAGCACATGCATTTCTATCGGCCCGGAGAAATTATTCCCGTTTGGGAATAAAGGAGCCTTTCGAAGCGAGCAGTGTCCATTCGAGGTGCCAACTCTGACACTTTGCCACTCGTTCTCCTCTCTTTTATAATATTTACATTTTTAATACTTATATATTTTTTTTAAATATTTTTCTTTTAAATATTTTTCACAAATATATGAAAAAGCTCGCGGGTAAAGCAAATAATTAAAGCGTCCATTTTCTTTTTTCGAAGAAAACACAGTAGAAATTCGACAGCGCCGCCGCAACTTCCGCAAGAGAGCACAGGTGCGCAGGAACTGCTTCGACCGCCGATAAAATCATTTATTTCGTCGTGCGCGGCACTCGTTAGAAAAATCCATAAACGCGCGCGCGATTCCCGGAGGACTGATTGCATTCAATGCAAATCGCGCTCGCGTCTCGTCTGCTCGATTTATGGATCGCGCTTTAAACTCGCATCGAGCACAGATTTTCTCCAATAATAACAACGTGGTCTGATTCGCGTGGTCCGAAACGCTGTCGCGTCCCGCAGGAACGAATCGCCTAACCGGGTAACCTATAAGAACGTTCCGTTTCTTTTTTTTCGCCAGGCTAATCGCGGGCCAATTACAAAAGGAGACATTTGTACGGCGGAATCGCGGAGCCGCAATTACTCGCACGTGATATACCACGCGCATAGCTGAACAGTGTACACAACAGTATTATCAATATTACGGCTTCCTCAATTTTGACTCCCCTCTGGCGATTACCCGAGAGCTTCGCCTGTTACCGGAGCATAGTACTCGCGAGCCGGCATGCAACGTGATCGTAATTACGCGGTGATTTATCTCGCGCTTTCTTTTTTTTTACAACCCGGCCGCCGAGTGCGTTCCACCGCACGGGTCACGCCGTTCCGCGAAACACGTGCCGTTTTACCATTTACCGTTCCGAGCTTAACATTTCTCGCCGACTCTTTTCCGATGGCAACGGACGATCGATGGTTTCGATCGCGGCAGGCACACCGTGGAGGAACAGTTATGCAGCCCGCGAGAGCTCTTTAACCTCTCGCGGCGCGCCGTTAACAGTTGCAACGATCAAATGTTCGATTCTAATAATTACATAGGCGAGAAAGCGATTGATATTCATAGCGTACGCTTCGGCGTTTGACTATTAATGACTGAATTAGAAATTATCGACTTCTAATCATCTGCGATGGAAATGGTTACGGTAAAGTGCGTGTGTACAGTGTGTCTGGGTAATAATGAATTTAGCTAGGGCAACGAAAGGTTTTATAGCAATAGAGTCCGGCGTCGGATGCGTCCCAGCCTGTTCTAAAGCGTTCCTAACGTTGAAACAACGCGGTTGCCAGAGTCTCGAGCCTTGCCAATTTGAATTTAAAATCGGTCTTCTCTGGCATGCAAAACACAGGGAAACAGACGTACTACGCGACACGGCTCCGTTAAATGCACCGCCGCGGTAGAGAAGTTCCTGTCGAAAAACGAACCGACCCACTCGGCTCGATTTCCCGATATCGTACAGTTTTCATAGAGGGACACGGACGCTTGTGCTTGTGCACATTGCCGGGCACGGTGTGTGCGCGTGCGCGCGCGCGCGGATACCGGGCGAACGGGAACGGGCCGATGTGTAACGCGTCGGGGGAGAGATTTATGGTTGTCTGGCCACGGTCTGACAGATAAGAAACAACTGGCGCAATAATGCACGTAACGTCTGCCCGTCATTAATGCGGCAAGAACGCCGGCAGCATTCCAAGCGACTGCGGTCAACTTCTATCTATTTCTTTCTTGTTCCGACCGGTGTTACGGGGACAGCGATAGCAGGCGCTTTGTGCCAGTGTTCGTAGGTCATGGACGTGAGCCCCGCGAGGTGCCGGAAGGTGGAGTTCAGGCACGTGGCTCCACCAAATTGCCCCGGGATTCTCGTTCGCCGAGCGCTCTCACCTTTTCAACGGCGATCTAAATATCGCTGGTAATTGAGACCGTCGAAAGGACGCGTCTTCCCGGCCGTCGAACCGCGATTATCTTAACGATCTATATGTGACAAAAGTCGGCCGCGAATTTTGGGTTTCCGTGGAGGTTTTTTCGGAAGAATGGTAGAACATAGAATGACATTTTATTCGATTGGATTTAATATTTATATTCGTTAGGGAATATTTATTCGCAATTTTAGTCGGATAAGAATTCGTTTGAAATATGTCATGTTTAATATTTATATTCAGGATTGGATATCTATTGATAAGAAATAGTAAAGCTATTAATAAGAAATAGTATATCTATAAATAAGAAATAGTAAATCTATAAATAAGAAATAGTATATCTATTAATAAGAAATAGTATATCTATAAATAAGAAATAGTAAATCTATAAATAAGAAATCAGTCGAATAAAATCTTACATAAAACTTAGTAATCGTAGGAATTTATATAGAAAATAATTGACTCAAATACAAAATCATAGTTTACCGAATTATTTCTTTCATATTACTATTTTTAAATTATTCAATCACATTTAAAATAATGGATGTATCTTTACATGCTCGCAGAACTGTAATTTACAAAACACGAACTCGATTCCCAGCTAATTTCCATTTCATGGAGAACCGTTCGACGGGAAATCGCCTTTTAACTTCATCACCGTAAGGATAATTTGATTTTTAATACATCCGCGGCGCTGCTCTAGCGACTACATTTCTGCCCTCGCGTAACGCAGTGTCGTTATCGAAATATTCGAAATTAGCGTTCCGAATATTTTCCGCGGGGACCGGCGGCCCTCTCTCCGTTCGCGGAACGTTTTAATTGCCGATTGTTGAAATTTCCGTTACGTACACAATCCGCGGCGGAACCGATATTTTTGGTCGAGCAATTCCCGGCCGCGCATCCCCGGCGATTTCGAAAAATGTTGCGCCGAAATAGCCGGCCGGCGAAAGCATTCGCGGTATGCTTAAAAAATAAAGACGCCCCAACAAATTCGTGTGAAAAATCAGGCGAGCGGAATAGCCTCGCGCGCGGCGAGGACGCGGACGCGTTTAACGCGATAAAATCGTAGTTCATCGATCGCGTAAAAGCGACGGATCATAGATTCCAGCTGGCAGTTCATTTCGTAGCGGAGCGTTTTAATAACTTCCGTTCGGTAATAAATAGCGAAGGCGTGTAGCGTCGCGAATCGCGCGGCGGCGCGATAAACGTGAAATGATCGTAATTCGGTTCTCCGTGTCAAACGGCAACTTTAAAACGTATTCGTCTATTTCAAGAATTTCAAACGCGCTTATTGTACGCCGGGTCTCTCTCTCTCTCACTCTCTCTCACTCTACGAATGGTTAAAGTTAAGTGCTATTTAATTGTCCGACGGAATCTCATCCTCGCAATCTGCACCTGTTCTAAGGAGTAAAAATGCAAGACCGTCCCCGACCTATTATTAGCTTTTACGGCATGCAGGCATTTCATATTTTCGCTTTACGACGACGATTCGCTATTTCTTCGCTTAGCATCTTTTAAACACCGATGGCAATCCCAGAGCTATAACTTCTCTCTTTCAGGCAAGTGGATTTATGGTTGTCGCGAAGTTTAATAGAATCGAATTTTTTATCGCGAGCAATAAGCTAAATACTCGAGGACTTGAAATCTCTATCAGCGCTTAACCCCTTGTACTATAATAACGAGTCAGACTCGTGGCGAACGTTTTGTGCACGATTCGATAAATATGGCTGCCAATCATTTCTATCGAATCGAAACAAAATTTGAATCTCCTATCATATAAATCTGAAAATTAAAGTAAATGAGGACAATCAAGACACTGAATCATCTCGTGGCATCAAGGAAATAATTAAGGACGAAACAATCGTAATCAACGTAGCTCTGAAAGATGTAATAGTGCAAGGGGTTAACTTAAGTTGAGCTACCTGCTTTTTTATACCGTCTCTGATTGCAGTCTCGTCGCAAAGACGACGCTCTTTCGGCCGTGAATCTTGGGCTGGCGCGGACGAGGTTATCGCCGGCGATACATGTGGCATATTAGCTCTGAGTAGCATATATCGTGACTATAATATATTAGTCATAGACACCTGAGCCAACCCTATCGTAAACTGCACGGATTATGCACACCTGAGATAGGACCGTGCCGGCCCGTATATTGATCATTGACACTTGAACGCCGCACTGACACGTTGATAACATTTCTCCGCAATAACTCTTCCCGTCGAATGAATCAACCATCGCCGAGGACAGGGTATCTCCCTTTTTTCCTCTATCCCGGCAAATAGAGACAAATTGGCGATATCGATCGCGTCGCGTCAGAAATAATATCCATAAAAGCGGCGGTCATTCGACGACCGAACAATTCTCTCGCATAATCGCTCGGCCCAGCTTCGGGATTGACAAACCATCGTTTACTCGCGTTTGTCGCGATTCTGGAAAATCGTACCGAATTTCTGGGGACGCTCGAGATCCTTCGACGTTCGCAAATGATCTCCGATTAATCGGGTTACACGGCCGAAAGACGACAACAACGGAACCGATTAAGCCCGGCAGGCGAGAGCGAACTTTCGATTAATTAATTCGACGACGAACGAGGCAACGGAGCGGGGGCGGGCCGGATCGAAAAATGAACGAGATTGGTCGATGCCCCGTGTAATCAAGGCCCGGAGGCCCGGAGGGCGGACGGGGCAGGCTCAAATCGCCGACGGATTCCATTCAACTTCAGAAATGAAGCGCAATGCATCTTTAATTAAATCTCTGGGTACGTCGGCGTTCGGTGCCTGAAATTTATTCCGTGCATTTCAATCTCTGTTGTAGCCCTCCCTACCCCATCCCGCTCGTCCCATTTTTCCTGTCCTCATCCCCACTCTCTTTCCGCAGGAGAGAGAGCCCCTTGTTATCCCCGAGCTTCCTTCTCCCTCGTCGCACGGCCGTGGGGCGCCCGGTTTTTGGTAGGTCCGCGACGTACGTCCGTTTCGTCTTTGGATTTTTTCCAGCTCGTGCCGCAAATCCTAAGCGGGCCGCCTCGAACGTCCCACGGACACCGGCCGAGATTTCGAAACGGATTCCCCGTGGCGCGCGAGGTGTAACAACCTCGTTCTCTCTTATTTTCGTACATGCCGCGCGGCGCTACGGCCTTCCTTCCTTCACCCTTCGCCCCTCCCCCCCTCCTCGGCCACCGCGCCTCTCTACGTGCGTTCGCCAGCTCGTGGCAATTTCCGACGACCGGCCAAAGGGATTCTAGCTGCCCTGCTCCCGTGCCCCCGAATCTTCTATTCTCCTTGTCGATACTCGTACGATTCGCTGTTGCCGCGTTGACGCTCTTTCCAGGCTTGCGCGAGTGTTGCGCCACTCTCGACGATGCACCGTCGCCTCTCCGCCTCGGTGTTGGCCAATTCTGCGACAGTTTTCCGTGCGAGCGTACACCTGTGTTACATGGTCTATCGGTAGCAAACTTGACAGTTAAATTAGAGGAATCGACAGGGCCGGGTAACGTTTTATAAACTCGTTACGAGCTCGTTTTATACACTCGGTCCATTATTCTCTTAAATGGTTGACAGCGTTTTTGGTATTTTTTAATTGAAATATAGACGTGGAATTTTATGTTAACGATGGAAATACTGTGAACAAATGTGTTAGGAGTCTTCGGGATTTATTATTAGATATTTTCATCTTGCTAAATGTTAATTTATTATTAATTTATTATCGGGCTATTTTTCCTGAAATTTTCATATAGATCGGGATATTTCAGCAATGCAAAGATATTTCAACATATTATGCATTAACCCCTGGCTGTACTTTAACGAGTCAGACTCGCGATGGAGATTTATAATAATAAGCAGTTATATACGAATGTTCGTCCATTGTTTTAAGTAGGAATTCTAGTTATAGTGATTGTAGAGAAAATGGTACAGCAAGGGTTTGAAAAAGAAATTGTTAATCAAAAATTACTGTTCTTCAAGAAGAGTAGAAAATTGATAGAAATACTTCGTAGAACGCGATTCAATCTTTCAATTTCCTTCTCGGATCCCAGGCGTCCGAACATTATTGTAATAGAGCGAAATATCAACCGTTTCACCCAGAAGCAGGAAACGATTCGATTATAAATATTCGATAATCCATTTCGATATCCAAGCATCGAAAGTGAGATAATATCTGGCTTAATGAGAATTCGTAACACTATTAATCGGCATCCGTATTCATTATTTTATCTGGTCCAGATTCGTAATGTCAACGTTCCTGGTTAAACCGGTTGATCAACGTTTTATTTCAACGGAGCAAACACGTTAAAAATAATATTACATAATTGAATCTGGCTCCGTCACCGGCCAATTCGAATCGCTCTAAATCGAGCCAATCCATGAGTTTCTTCGTGTAGCAATCAATTATTTTGCGGACACAATGGAGGAAACAATTCATTATTGAAGACGTAGAATAAAATGAACTCATTTTTAATACAAAAATCTTCTTTCGCTCTTTTAACTTTCAATCTTTTAACTTTCAATCTAATATTCCATCCACTCATACCACTCAATTTACAAATCCCTGTTATTTTACAAATACCAGCAGTCGCGTAAAAATTGTCGTAAATGGCAGCTAATTTCTAGTTAATTCCAGCTGATTTCTAAAAATCCAAATAATTTCTAGTTAATTCCAGCTGATTTCTAAAAATCCAAATAATTTCTAGTTAATTCCAGCTGATTTCTAAAAATCCAGCTAATTTTTAAAAATCTAGATAATTCCTACTGGCCCCAACAGATTCGCCGTTCCAGTGCAAAGAGTTACAGCACGTGATTCACAGTTTCCACGCTCCGAGACGCGGTTCGCAAAAATCCTCCTCGTCTCAGCGCTGCAACAAAAACGCGCGACCCGCCTTACGTTAAAACCGCCGAACGTCCGCCGTTCGCGCAAACAGAGGCGGCGAGAAAATATTTGCACGAGTATTCGGTGACAAGGATATTTATACGAGTCGAGGGCGAAATGATTTCCACCGGGTCCAGCCTGCATGGTATACGCAGTCGGATCGACGGAAAAGGGGCAGCGGCGCGTCGACGGCAGTGCATAAAGTGCATCGCGTCGCGTCGCATCGCGTCGCGCCGCTCTCGGTCCGAACATTTAAATTTTAAATGGTCGGCCGGCTCGACATTCCGGCGTTGTGTAGCTTGCACGCGCGTTCTCGTCGGCCGGTCGGCCCGTCGGGTCGGGGTCGGCTAGCTGTAATTCGCTGTTTCCCCGTGCGCCTCCTGATCGAAAACCATCCCTTTTTATCGCGCCGATCGGAACGGGGCTAGATATTTGCTTTTGGAAGGGGGGAGGGGGGGGGGCGGCTTCGGTGGATATCCCGGCGCGCGCGGCTACCCTGTCCCCGTCGGATATATTGCCCATGGATTATTAGAAGTCTGGCCCTGGAATGATTGGTTATACGAGGCTCCATTTACCTCCGCTGCTCCCGCTTTTTCCTGCCCCCCCCCCCCCCCCCCCCCCCCCCCCCCCCCCCCCCCCCCCCCCC